>NC_092708.1:349093794-349407231 GCF_047496885.1 Scyliorhinus torazame
CACTTAGTGATATCTGGGGCGGGATTCTCTGTCGGCCGACGGCAAATCGGGAAATGTGATTGGGTGGAGAATCAGTTCCCGAGGCCGAAATTGCGGCGGGCGCCGATTTCACACCAAATCGCAATTCTCCCTCGCCTCGGCAGTGGCGACAATGTGCTCCAGAAGGTACGTACAGTAAACAGAGTTGGCATATCATTTGCGGGCCTGACCCATTATTCTCCAGGGCCTCCACGATTCTCCACCTCATTTTTGGCCAAATTCCCTTCGCAAGGTTCACTGGAGAAAAACCCTCTGGCCCCAGCCAACCCATCAGCCATATTGGCACGCTTCAGCACAACTAGTGCCATCTTGTTGGCTGGGATGGTGTGTGTGGGGAGTGAAGTGTGTATGTGCGGCTGCAGCTTGTCGGCCTCATAAGCGTCAATTGCGAATCCAACAAATCTGGCACCAATTCTCATTGGAATCGATTGTGTTCCACGTGGCCACATAGTTCTCAATATTTCCAAGTTGTGTATTATCTGAAAATTTTGAAATTGTGCCCTGTACAGCAAGTCTAAGGTAAGGACTTTCCATTCTGGGCCTAAGTCATGGGGCAGGACCCAGGAGTGTTCCCTGCAGTGGAGCCCTGAAAGACACCTCGGTGGGTACTAGATCTAGTTCAGGCAGGGTCTCTCATTCTGGTGGTCACCGCATAGACGTGTCCCCAGCAGGAGGGGGGAGGGTCAGCCGAGCTTACTGGCACTTCGAGGACTGCTGACGAAGACGCATCTGCAACATCCAAGTCAGATGTTGAGCCTCTGAGATCAGCCCTGCACAAGCTGCTGGAGATGTAGTGAGAGTTGGGGAAACATCAAGCAGAGTTGGTGAAGGCCTTCAACAGAAAGGCACGTAATTTGGAGGAGTCCATCTGCCTGCTTTTCAATGAAGTTGTTCTGACCTGTGCGGGCATGGAGGTCTTGGGGAGGATGGTGGATGCCTTGGAAAATCTCGTCCAATGCAATGCCAAGTTTCTGTCAGAGATACATGCAGATCTGCACCCCATCGCTGCTGCCATGCATCAGATCCTGCTATGGCTACGCGAGGGGATTGGGACACCTCAACCTCCCTTTAGGTGCCCCTTCTCAAGGATTCCCCTGGAACTTCTCTGAGCGTGTCCAGCTCTTTGGAATCCCCCTTGCCTGTGGCCGCTTTCACTTCATCCTCTGCGTCTACAAAGGGAGCAGCTGTCCCACAACAGGGCTGCCAAAGTAAACCATTGGCCTCCCGGCTGCAGGTCTCCAGAGGGTGCCCGACAAGGTTATCCATAACAACAGGATAAACTGGTCCACGGGTTTCCTCCACCTCTGCTGCAGATGTCAGAGGAACACCTAGAAGAAGTGGGAGGGAATTAAGATTAAGAAGTTCCAATATCACATGTGGTTGCACGGTGTACATTATTGTTAATGTTCTTACACTTTTGTAAATAGACGACACTTGCACTTCATGAGATCTGTTGTGGCTGAACTGCAATTCACAGTCGTGTAGCTTGTACGCCCCCCTGCCCCCATCCTTAGAGGACGACTCCAGGCTGGGTCTATGTCTCCTGGAATCATGCATGTGCAGGAAGGCAAGCCTTTTTACCATAGCCCGTGTGAGCCATGTGAAGCCTCTTCCTTGTGAAGCCTATCACATTCTGTATACCCTCCTGGACTCAATAATTTACATGACAGACCCCTCCCTTTGAACCCCTATCCTCTCATCCCCCCATGCCCCTTCACAACTGTACTCCCCCGGCTCCCCTTCCCAAACTCCACCACATCCCTTCATACCTTCCCGTTCCATAAACCAGCTCACCCATTTCATCACCCACGCAATATCTCTGGTGAGGAGAACGTGAAGAGGCTTCAGTGTAATTTAGACAAGTGCTTGAGTGGGTAAATATACGACAGGTGCAGTATGACATGGATAAGTGTGAAATTATCCACTTCGGATGGAGAAAAGGAATGGCAATGTATTATTTAAATGGTGACAGATTGGGAGCAGTTGATGTACAAAGGGACCTGGGTGTCCTTGTACACCAGTCACTGAAAGCAAGCATGTAGATGCAGCAAGCAGTTAGGAAGGCAAATGGTCTGTTGCTCTTCATTGCAAGAAATTTTTGAGTACAGGAGCAAGGATGTCTTACTGCAGCTGCACAGGGCCTTGGTGAGACCACATCTGAAGTTTTGTGTGCAGTTTTGGCTTCTTTACCTGAGAAAGGATATTCTTGCTATTGAGCGAGTCCAGTGAAGGTTCACCAGGCTGATTCCTGTGATAGTAGGATTGTTGTATGAGGACAGATTGGGTTGACTAGGTCTATATTCACGAGTTTAGAAGAGTAAGAGGGGATCTAATTGGAACGTATAATATTCTGCTTGTGCTGGACAGGCTGGATGCAGGGATGATAGTTACCTTGGTAGGGAATCTAGAACAAGGGGCCATGGCCTCAGGATACAAGGTAAGCCATTTTGGATTGAGATGAAGAGAAATCTCTTCACTCAGAGGGAACCTGTGGAATTCTTTACCATATAAGGCTGTGGAGGACAAGTCACTGAATATATTTGAGAAATAAATAGATTTCTAGGTTCTAAATGTGTCAAGGGATATGGGGAGAATATGGAAGTATGGTGGTGAGATCGAGGATCAGCTATGATCAAATTAAATGATGGAGTATGCTCGATGGGCCAAATGGCTACTGTTCCCTTTTCGATGTCCCTATGTTTCTATTTAGCTCTCTGACTAAGCTGGTCTCAATAACAATGATGCTTACATAAATAAAGTGAAATCAATTTAATGTGTAATATTTACAATTGAAATTTAATTTTGAAAAACGCTGATACCACCTTTGAGCTCTCAAGTCTAGGTAATAGAGTTGGGCAGGAATGTGGAATCCCTCCAGTGCAGAAGAGGCCATTCAGCCCATCAAGTCGGCACTGACCCCCCTAAAGAACACTCTACCTGGGCCTACTGCCCCACCCTATCCCGGTTATCCCACCTAACCTTTGGACACTCAGGGGCAATTGATCATGGCCAATCCACCTAACCCGCACATCTTTGGACTGTGAGAGGAATCCGAAGCACCCGGAGGAAACCCACGCAGACCCGGGGAGAACGTGCAGACTCCGCACAGAGAGTCACCCGAGGTGGGAATTGAACCCGGGTCCCTGGCGCTGTGAGGCAGGGTGCTAACTGCACTGCCACCGTGTCGCCCACAGCTATTTGGCTGTGATGCAGAGATTCCCTGTTTGAGCAGGTGGCTCTTTTCTAGCCCCCCCTGCATACCTGCTGCAATGTCAGCTGGCAATGGGTTTCACCACTGAAGTGCTTCCCCTGACATTGAAACACACGAGTTTCCCCTGACCGTTACCAGCACTAAAGTTTTATTTCTAGTCATGTTGGAAACAACAAATAGGAAGAGAGCAGATGGGACACACATTTCCAGTTCTGCTGACAAGAATAGCACACTTCACAAAATCCGACTCATAGCTTCATGCTACTGATGCAGGCATGTATGCACTCCTCTGAGTTCAGAACAATGGGCGTCATTCTCCGACCCCCCGCCGGGTTGGAGAATGGCCGTTGGCCGCCGTGAATCCCGCCCCCGCCCCCGCCAAAGTCTCCGCTCCCGGAGATTGGGCGGGGGCGGGAATCCGGCCGCGCCGGTTGGCGGGACCCCCCGCTGGATTCTCCGGCCCGGATGGGCCGAAGTCCCGCCCAGGAATTGCCTGTCCCGCCGGCGTAAATCAAACCTGGTATTTACCGGCGGGACCAGGCGGCGTGGGCGGGCTCCGGGGTCCTGGGGGGGGGCGCGGGGCGATCTGGCCCCGGGGGGTGCCCCCACGGTGGCCTGGCCCGCGATCGGGGCCCACCGATCCGCGGGCGGGCCTGTGCCATGGGGGCACTCTTTCCCTTCCGCCTCCGCCACGGTCTCCACCATGGCGGAGGCGGAAGTGACTCTCCCCACTGCGCATGCGCGGGAAACTGACAGCGGCCGCTGACGCTCCCGCGCATGCGCTGGGAAACTGACAGCGGCCGCTGACGCTCCCGCGCATGCGCCGCATTTCCGCACCAGCTGGCGGGGCAACAAACGCCATTTCCGCCAGCTGGCGGGGCGGAAATCCCTCCGGCGTCGGCCTAGCCCCTCAATGTTGGGGCTCGGCCCCCAAAGATGCGGAGACTTCCGCACCTTTTTGCCGGCGCGATGCCCGTCTGATTTGCGCCGGCTTTGGCGTCAGTCGGCGGGCATCCCGCCGTTGGGGGAGAATTTCGCCCAATGAGTTTCTTTTGATGCATTCATCTATCCAGGGGATGATCTTTACTCAGGAATTTGGAGATTATTAAACAGGAAAGAATAATGCAGTATTTATTTTATTATAAAGCTACAACTTTGATGAAATGGCAGGTTGCTCTCCCTTCTGGCTGTCAGGCCTAACTGTAAGGCTTAGTCTATAGGCAATTGACAGAGGTGGGGAGAGATGAAATTGTGGAAAAGATTTTCAACTTTTCAAGTCGGTCCCTAAGTCTGTCGTCCTAATGTTCCCTTTTTACTTATCTCCCATTGACATAAAATCTAAATTTAAGTTTTATGGCAGCTTTGTCTCAGGTAGGGGAGGGAGAGGTGACTAGCTTATTAAAACCACTGTTCACTTCTACTAATCGTCTCGTGTGAATTGATGGTCACATCAATTTAATAAGCTAGATCTGTGCCTGCCTGCGACTGCTCTGTACTGAGTGCCGCCTACAGGCTGCAGGTTTATATACGACCCCTGAAAGGGTGGAGCCACAGGCGGAGCCCACAGGGGCATCAACATAGTACAGTACAATACAGTGATGAATTGCAGTAGCAATACATTCACCATAACAATCAGTTGTTTATTCTGTCTCCTGGCTAGAAATAGTCCAATTGAATTGGGCTTGAAAAATCTCCAAGCGGATGCAAGTGGACATGGGCCTGTGGCACACAACAAACCGGAAGAAACACAAATATTAGTAGGAGTCAAAAAGACTGTTGGAGTCCATTTGACAAGTCCAAAGTTCAAAAATTAATTCTACCTGCGAAGGCATATCGCAATGTATATCCGCGATAGTGGCATTCAGATGCGAACCTCCATGATATTCTCCATGATCTATATGGTAATTTGCTGCCAATCTTCCATGATGCCTATGTGAAATGGAGATACATTTTAATGTGTGCGAATGTATCGGTCTCATGCTGCATTCACAATGCAATAGCCTCTATTCATCAATGCATAAGGCCGTGCTCAATTGTACCAAGGCCTGGGATCTGACATGGAGCTGATTATGTGTGTCTATCTGGCTGTGAAGAATGGGGCGGTGAAATAAGTAAATACGAGAAGCCGATTCTAGACACTTAGTGAGTGAGTAAGCATGAGAAGTGCTTAACCCTAAAAGCACAAAAAATCTGGGAGCTGCAGGAACCTCAGACATTGCTGCTAGTATGTTTGTCACATGTGGCACCGATAGCGCCCTTCGAAGATAGAAGAATCTTGTGTACAAATTGGTGAAATCCACAGAAATCCACTTTCTCTGACACCTCCCTGTCATAATATACACCAGTATATTATGGTGCAGACACACACACACTGATGGACATGCAGTGGGACCAATCAGCATACACAACACCGCAGCCAATCACCAGTGAGAGCACAGGCACTATAAAGACAGGGGACAGGAGAGTTCCCGCTCATTCTTGTTGCAGCCAGCTCGGAGCACAGAGCTCACAGCCTGCAACACAGACATTCACCATGTGCTGAGTGCATCACCTGGTTAGGACTAGGCAAGGGTCAACAGTTAAAGCTGATCTTGCATTTACCCACAGTTCAAGTATGTCAATGTAGTTAACCTTACAATAAAATAGAGTTGCACCACTTCCAGTGTTGGTGACCTGTTTGTGATCCAGAACACCCAACACATCATGATACCAGGAGTGAACTGGTTCAGTCCAGATAGCCATACCTCAGCGTACAGTGACAACCAGCAACGATACCCGGGCAAGATGTTCAAGATCCGGGTTCCGCAGCAGCAGCTCCGCGATCTCCGCGAAAACTGGCGGGCATTTTGGTCGCCGGCCATCTTTCTAACGGGACTGCACTTGCGCAGTTGCGCGACGCCGCGCATGCGCAATCAAGAAAACTGCCATCAGTAAAGGAACCGCGATCTGCGCATGTGCAAATGCCACCTACGTGCTACGCCACGTGCGTCATGACATCAGAGGCCCCGGACCATGCTCATTTAAAGGGGAAATGTCCCAAATCAAAGAAAAAATCTTTTAAAGCTGTAAAACAACCTTCCTTCACCTGGAATGACAGCACAATGCCTCAAATTGAACCAGGAAATGAAATAAACCGCTGAAGAACCCTGCAACAAGCAGTTACCTACCCCCAAACCGAATCCGATTCCGCCTTCCCGCAGACCAGTGACACCGAGGACCCGAGGCAGCCTTTGCGAGTCGCTGTTATAACAAAGAACAGGCTGTCCCCGAATCAAAACCACCAGCCGCTGTTGGTGCACAGCATTGATCCAAACGACGAGTGGTGTGCCACCCTGACGGTCAACCGATCCCAGATGCGATTCCGCCTGGACACTGGTGCTTCCGCTAATCTTCTAGCATGGTCAGCCCTTCAGACCCTTGGGTTAAACCAACCATTCTTCCGTCGACATGCCAACTGGTGGACTACAATGGCAACATCATTCCTGCTACTGGTTCATGCCAACTCGAGGAGATCACGTGCGAGATGGCTCGGGCCAACATCTTCACCAAACTTGACGCCTCAAAAGGATTCTGGCAAATTCAACTAGACAGGTCCAGCAGAAAGCTGTGTACCTTTAATACCCCGTTTGGCAGATACTGCTACAAGAGGGTGCCGTTTGGGATTATATCGGCATCAGAAGTATTCCACCGGATCATGGAGAAAATGATGGAGGGCATTGAGGGTGTGCGCATCTATGTTGACGACATCATCGTTTGGTCCACCAAGGAGCATATCAGTCGCCTCCAGCGCGTTTTCAAACGAATACGGGACCAAGGCCTTCGCCTCAACAGAGCCAAATGTTCCTTCGGCCAGACGGAACGCAAGTTCATCGGGGACCACATCTCCCGGTTGGGTGTGCGGCCGGATGCGGACAAGGTGGCAGCCATCATGGCCATGCAGAAGCCAGCGGGTAAGAAGGCGGTCCTCCGATTTTTGGGCATGGTCAACTTCCTGGGGAAGTTCATCCCCAACCTCGCCTCCCATACCACAGCTCTCCGGACCTGGTCAGGAAGACGACAGACTTCCAATGGCTTCCCGCCCACGAGCGCGAATGGGAGGAGCTTAAGACCAAGCTTACCATGGCCCCGGTATTGGCATTTTTTGATCCCACGAAGGAAACAAAAATTTCAACGGATGCCAGCCAATCCGGCATTGGGGCGGTGCTCCTGCAATGCGATGAGGCCTCATCATGGGCTCCCGTTGCATACGCGTCACGTGCCATGACCCCCACGGAACAGCGCTACGCGCAGATCGAAAAGGAGTGCCTGGGCCAGTTGACTGGGGTTGACAAATTTCATGATTACATGTACGGCCTCCCCCAATTCACTGTCGAGACAGACCATCGCCTGCAGGTCAACATTATACAAAAAGACCTGAATGATATGACCCCTCGCCTCCAGCGCATTCTGCTTAAACTCCGGCGGTACGATTTCCAGCTCCTATACACCCCGGGCAAGGACCTGATCATAGCCGACGCTCTGTCCAGGGCAGTCAACACCCCGTGTGACCCAGAGGGGTTCGTCTGCCAGGTTCACGCCCATGTGGCCTTCACGGCCTCCAATCTGCCAGCCACGGATGAACGCCTTACCCACATTCGCCACGAGACTGCGGCTGACCCCCTACTACAGCGTGTCATGCGCCACATGACGGACGGGTGGCTCAAGGGCCAATGCTCGCAGTTCTACAATATCAGAGACGATCTGGCAGTAGTCGATGGTGTCCTCCTGAAGCTGGACCGCATCGTGATCCCGCACAGCATGCGCCAGCTCGTTTTGGAACAGTTACACGAGGGCCATCTTGGCGTGGAGAAGTGCCGATGGAGGGCCAGAGAGGCTGTGTACTGGCCCGGCATCAATGAGGACATCGCCAACACAATGCTCAACTGGAATGCTCCATCAGAAGCGGGAGAGTGAGCGATTTAGACATTTCCCGCTTTTTAACCGGCACGCCCAGATCCAGGCAAAGCAGTGGTTAACTCACGCCTTGTATCTCATGAACAGGTAGCTAAGATACTAACCATTTTTGTGAATTTGGACACTGTTTCAATGCTTTACCAATATGTAATACGCTGGTATTTTCTGTAGTTCTGTACCTTGGCTAAACAAGAAATCAAATGAATTTGATATAAAAATGCGAACAATCCGTTCAAATATTCTACATTTTCCAGGTTGTATGCCTTAAATAGATCAACATATTTTGTAACTGATGGTAAACTGATGTATATTTTCATTCAAGCTGAATTCAGAACGTTTATTTTTGGAAGTAACATACTACTGTGGAAGACGTAACTGTAACAAGGATGAGTGCCTCATAATTTCAACTCCAATGAAATTTGAGGGATTATAACACACTGGGAGTAATTTCTACCAGATTAATGGATAAGCAGTCTTTGCCGGTTTAACAACTGCCAGTTGTTGAATAATAGTTCAGCAAGTAAGGGTTAATCCAGCATTTAAAATTCTACATGCAAAACACATTCGTGAAGTGACGCTCTGGGGGACAGCTGTCGTAATGGGAAAAGTCGCGCGCAAAACTTTTTTGTTGATATTTTGTGAAAATGTTTTACACTCGTGCTAATTATTGAGGTGAATTTGTGCTCTTAATTATGTGCCTGAACATTAACAGATGAAGAGGGCGGGTTCGGTGGGTGCTGTGCAGCTGGTGCTGGGATGGGGATGAGGTGGAAGTTCCTGAACAGCATGATTATTTGCATGCTGTGCAATATTAAATCCACAGTAAACATCGTTTGTTCAGATGTTATAATGATAACCTTGTAAAGGATGAATACTGAAACCACATCCCTCGAATGTAGAAAACAGACATTGCTTTGATAAAATATACAAATACACAAATAATATCAGGCACAGTACCGAGGCAGAGGGTGCTGCAAAATCAAAAGGATGCCTCAGAAAGATGCGTCAGTTTTACAAATGGACTGAAGTAGAAAACTCAAATGTTAACTCTGTGAAAAATAATGGGTGGCATTTTCCAGAGTGTGAGGCTCTGACTGAAACCCAGCGTGCAGCTCTCCAGCTGCACAGCCGAGTTTTTAGTCCAGATTTTGAGCCTCGCTGAAAAAGCATCAGTGCGTGTGGTTTATGCGGTCACCGTGGCAGGGTGGGCCTGATAGAGCCGGTGAGGCCAACCCCACAGAGATCAGACGTCTTTTAAAAACGGCCGCTTACCAGCATGGAAAGAAAGCATCCCAGCATCTCTCCACCCCCCCACAATGGACATGGGGGACCCATCCATAAGCATTGGGTGCTCCCACTCCCCCCCCCACGCCCCCACCCCCACTGCCCAACAACCAACAGTACCCCCCCCCACTCCCCAACCACCAACAGTATCAGGGCTCTCTTTCACCCAACAGTATCGGAGATTCCTCACCCCAACAAACGTAATGCGAATGGGGATCCCCAGAGGGACACTACCCCCGGAACAGGTTGAATGCTAGTGCCGACCTGTGCCAGGGGCTGTGCCAAGGGGAATGTCCCTCTCCCTCAGGTGCTACGTTTACTTTTGCGACCCCGGCAGAAATCCCCTCGACTGATTCACGTTTTTCAGAACTCGTTGCAAGCCTCGCCAATGTGACATCACATCAGTGAGGTATAAATAGTCAGTGCGTTGGGATCATGTGGCGGGACGACTCAGTAAGTATATTAAAATGTACTAAAATGTGGTACCTGCCCCTTCTGGCCATCAACCTCATTACATCACTGGCGAGGGGCGTGGAAAATCGGAAAATGCAATCTCACCAGCGAGAATCACGTTTTCCGATTCACGCTGGATTTCCCACCTGCGTTGCCATTGCCGCTGACAGCTAAATCAGTCTGAAAATCACCCCCAACATTCCAAACACCCGCGGGAATGATTATATGATAGCAACTGCTTTTCAAAGTTGGATATAAACAAAAACAAGTGAAGTGAAGAGAGTACTCAGTAGGGCGCATGTTGTATTAACATTATTGCAATTAAACGGTTCTTTTTTTGATGCTTTTTCCTGCCTGATTGATGCTGTGCAACTACAAACCTGCAGAAATGTTTTTATTAAGAGCTTCCATCTCACTGAAGAGGCTTCAGGCCAATCCATATCCAACAAACTGCTCTGAAAACTCTGCTCACATTTTGACAGCGATGTCAAATTGCAACACAACAGATGAGAGACAATCACGACATTCTGAACAAAACAATCCATAAAATTCTAACAAAAAAAATCAATTTACCCTGTCTGCCAATGTTAGTGAATCCTTTAGAAAATTCCAGGATCCAGACCCTCACCTTCGCCCAAAGTTAATTTGTTCTTTCTTCAGCGACACCCTATCTGTGCATCAGGTTTTGTTGAAAACTGTCCATTATTGTGAGATATATGGGGCGAAATTCTCCGGTATCAGTGCGATGTCCGCCGACCGGCGCCCAAAACGGCGCAAATCAGTCGGGCATCGCGCCGCCACAAAGGTGCGGAATCCTCCGCATCTTTGGGGGCTGAGCCCCAACCTTAAGGGGCTAGGCCCGCGCCGGACTAATTTCCGCCCCGCCAGCTGGCGGAAAAGGCCTTTGGTGCCCCACCAACTGGCGCGGAAATGACATCTCCAGGCGGCGCATGCGCGGGAGCGTTAGCGGCCGCTCACTGCATCCCCACGCATGCGCATTGGAGGGAGTCTCTTCTGCCTCCGCCATGGTGGAGACCGTGGCGAAGGCGGAAGGAAAAGAGTGCCCCCACGGCACAGGCCTGCCCGCGGATCGGTGGGCCCCGATCGCGGGCCAGGCCACCGTGGGGGCACCCCCGGGGCCAGATCGCCCCGCGCCCCCCCCAGGACCCCGGAGCCCGCCCGCGCCGCCTTGTCCCGCCGGTAAGGTAGGTGGTTTAATCTACAACGGCGGGACAGGCATTTTAGCAGCGGGACTTCGGCCCATCCGGGCCGGAGAATCGCGGGGGGGGGGAGCCCTGCCAACCGGCGCGGCGCGATTCCCGCCCCCGCCGAATATCCGGTGGTGGAGAATTCGGCAACCGGCGGGGGCAGGATTCACAGCAGCCCCCAGCGATTCTCCGACCCGGCGGGGGGTCGGAGAATCTCGCCCATGGTGGCCCAAATCTTCTAATCTCCAGATCATCAGAGGTATGACTGAGGTGTGTTTCGGGGTCCTTTGGAGGTCCTGACGTCTGGACCTAGGTGGGAATTGCCCAGTATATTTCAACCTCCAATGAGCAATCCTTTTGCTCCCTTGGACTCTCCGTTCAATGTTAGTGATGGAGACTTCGGGCACGTCCAATGAATTTAGCTGAATAGTTACTGAGGAAATGTTAGACAGGTTACAATTTAGTCTAACGCCTGGTTAACTACAAAATTGTCTCCCACTAATCCATCCCCCCAACCACCCAATAAATCCCAGCACCTGACTACCATCTGACCACTACCCTCTCAGCAACCAAACGACCAACTGACTGTTACATTACAGAGATGTAATCTATATATTACTCATTTGTTTTGTCGAGTTGTATTTAACTCGATGATAAACAGTCGAAGTCTTCCAGTTGATGACAAATTATTTAACAAAATAATATACTTGTGAGTTCTTTTACTTTAATACTTTGACTAGTAATAGAATTAACTAAGATTAGATTAAATTGACAATTCATATAATATACTACACTCTGAGATGGTCACGTCTATCCTCTAGCTGCAATACACACACAGTAACACTAAGAAAGAGCGGGAAACTCCTTATATAGTTCCTGTTAGTGTTGCCATCTAGTGATCATCTGACTCTACTGACTGGACATTAACTAATCATGTATTAACATATACAGAGATCACTACACTGGCTACTTCCTGACCTGATGCAAATGCCCCCAAACAACCAGGACAGACTACTATCTGACCACCCCACTCAACCTCTGACCACCCAATTTCTATTTTTAATCATTTACGGGATGTGGGCATTGCTGACTAGACCAGCATTTATTGCCCATCCTTAGTTGCCCTTCATTTCAATGGGGAGCTGGCTTATTAAACCGCTGCAGTCCCTGAGGTGGAAGTACACCCACAGTGATATTGTGGAGGGAGTTCCAGGGTGTTGCCCCAGCGACTGTGAAGGAACGGTGATACATTTTCATGTTGGGGTGGTGAGTGACTTGGAGGGGAACCTCCAGTTGTTGGGATTCCCAGGTAACTGTTGCTCTTGTCCTTCCAGGTGGTAGTTGTCATGGGTTTGGAAGGTGCTGCCTGAGGAACCTTGCCGACTTATGGCAGTGACTGATCCTGCCAACCACACGACCACCCTCCCAACCCAACTTGACTAGCCCCCAAACACCTGTTTAGCACCCTCACACCGACCATCCCACTATTTCCTGATCCAACCGACCCTGCTCTCCCCCAATCTCACCCAGACAAATTACCCCCTGAAACTCACCACTTACCCTCCTGGCCCCATATGACTTTGCTCCTGCCCATCCAACTATTCCCCTGAGCACCCAGCTAACCTCAGGATCACTGAACTACAACCCTGACCCCACCTTGGTCCCAGCACTGTCACCATCCCACCTCCCTACCCCAGTCTGACTCCAGGCAGTCACACTGTTCTCAGATTCCTCTGGTAACATGAGGCTGGATTCTCCGCGGCCCCGTGCCAAAATCGCATTTGGCGTGGGGGGCGGAGAATCGATGTTTACGTGGGAATGGTGCCCCACGCTGCTCCCATGATTCTCCGGTCCTCGGAGAATCGCCCGCCCGCGGATTACGCATCACGGCTGGGGGGCCATTGACAGAGCAGCCCCTCCCCCCCCCCCCCCCCCCCCCCCCCCCCCAGCGATTCTCCAGGCAAAACTGGCCGAGTTCCCGACGGCGTGGTTCTAACTACGTATTGCCAGTCGGGAACCTCGGGTGGAGGCTACGGACTCAGTCCGTGCCCGCCCTGGTGGGGGATGGGGGGGAATCGAACACCGGGGGGGGGGGGGGGCCTCAATGGCGGCCGGGGCAGCGATCGAGCGGCTCGGATCCGGGCGCACGCCATCTCGGGGGGGCCTACATTGTCAATGTCGGTCCACGGTCCGAGTCCGCCATGGCGCATGTGCGGACTCCTGACCAGAGATGTGGGGGCCCGTATCCGTAGCCAGAGCTGCGAGAAGCACTCTGGGGCTCTGCTAGCCCCTTGTAGGTAAGTGAATCGCTCTTGACCTTTTTAAGGAAAGTCGAGAGTGAAACTCCACGTTTTACACCAGTGTGGGGACATAGCCCCATTTTTGGAGAATCCAGCCCATGGTGGCTGACTGGAAAAATCCTGCTATCCTTCGACCTTTATCTATCGGAACTGGCAACCTGATATTTGCTGACTCCACCCCCTCCCCCCCCCAATCCTACCTCTGGGAAAAGTGTCCGGCGGCAGCACGGAGAGGGGAACTGCTAGGCCGGTCAACGGTACAAAATTCTTCACCCGCCTGCTTCTGTGCTGCCCCATCAGAGCCCAAAAATTAAACTTCCATGGGTACAATGGAGATATCCAGCGCCACCTCTCCAACACTCCGGGCCCATCCATTGCTCAGTGCAATTGGACTGCTTGCCTAATTATCCAGTCTTGGATCAGCTCCAATCTCCATAATTTAAAAAAATTATGCCATTGTATTCAGAACCTGTCAAAATCTGTGTTATTTCTCCATTTCTGGGCAGCACGGTGGCGCAGTGGTTGGCACTGCTGCCTCACAGTGCCGAGGACCTGGGTTCAATCCCGGTCCTGGGTCACTGTCATGTAGGACTTGCACATCCTCCTCATGTCTGCATGGGTCTCACTCCCACAGACCAAAGATGTGCTGGGTAGGTGGACTGGCCATGCTAAATTGTCCCTTAATTAGGAAAACAATGAATTGGGTACTTTAAATTTATAAGAGAAAAAAAAACACAACCCCATTTCTTTTTATTAGAAAGAGCATCTTCTCTCATTTCCCTAACATTTCCTGGGGCTAGCCCCACTTCAGCCCTTTTTCAGCTAAAAATAAATCTCACTCACATCTTTGCCACCTCCTGAATAAACCATTCCAATGCTCTCCTGGCTTCCCTTCATCAACAAGAGCAACTTACATTCATACAGAACCGTTAATATGGTAAAATATTCCAAACTGCATCACGTGAACTCCAAATAGAATTGGACACCAGGTCACATAATTAAATTGCAGCTTATCTGAAGCTCTGCTGCCGTAAGGTTATATGGTTTGAAACCACACTCATCCGTCGTCCCTATCTTTATGGGCCTATATTGGCTCCTGGTTGTCCAAAACCTTCAATGTAAACTTATCATTCTTGTCTTTATAGCCCTTCATGGTCTCACCCTTCCTTATCTCTCTGATCTTCTTCAGCCCGACTAAAGCCCCTCTGTATCCTTCTGTGGCTTGTTGTGCATCCTTCTCATCTTTCGTCCCACCTATGGTGGCTATACTTTCACGCATCCAGGCCCCAAACGCAATGCACCTTTGGCCAAGCTTTTGGCCACTCTTCATAATGGGTGGGATTTTCCAGTTCCTCAGCTGTGTGTTTCTCGACCGCGCGCCATTGGCTAGCAGCAAGATTTTATCCTCCTGCCGCTTGTCAATAGTATTTACCATTGAAACCAGCCCACGCCGCTTCAAAACACGCTGGTGGGGGTATGCTGCCAGTGGGAAACGTGAATTCCGACCACCGGGGAATTCCTGCCAATATCTCCTTCTTTGGCTTGTCATCCATTTCTGTCTGATTGTGACTCCATGACGTGTCTTGGAATGTTTCTCTATGTTAAAGTGCAATCAAAATGCAAGTTGTAGTGGTTGCAGTTATTGAATTATCGGGTGGACCGGATTATAAAAAAGGAAAATCGCAGTGGGCGCAGTATTGACGCCAAATCGTTATTCTACGTCACCTCGCCAGAGGCGTTAATGCAATCCAGAATGCACGTCCAGTAGCCCTGCTTGCATATGATTGGTGGGCCTGACCCAGTATTCTCTGGGGCCCCACGACACCAGGAATTGGACCTGGGACCCTCGAGCTGGGAAGCAACGTACCCACTGTGCTACCGTATATCTGACTATGTTAGACTCTCTGCAATCTCTGGTGGAATGTATATTATTTGGCAATCTTTAGCCTGAATTATGCTTCAAGAGCACTTACTGCTGTATCAAAAGTCAATCCGTCTGTTACGAGCTGCTCAAGTATGCGCTGGTCCTCTGCTCTGAGGCATTGTATGAGAATTGTCCTCTAAGTGAGTTGCCGCTGCATCCAGACTGTCCATTCCCACAGCGGGCAAGTAGATCTTGAATTCCAAAATCCATCAATCCAAAGGCATGGGTGGGTCTCCCGGCGAGGGAAGGAAATGTGCCGGGGATATGCAGAGATAACACTAGTTTCTTTGTATGAGTAGGTGTTCGATGTAAAATGCTTTTTAAAATATCTGTTTTCATGCTTATAACTTCTTGCTTCAGTTCAGCATCTCATTCTCTCTGCAACCACACGTAGACTTCACTAATAGCACACAGTGAACAGTGAGCAGACAGACGGAACAAAACACCAAAAATAGAATACTACAGTTAGGAGACCAAAACTTCGCACAGTACTGCTGGGCTGGTCATTAATGCAATGTATAATTGTAGTCAGACGTCTTTACTCCTACACGCCAATCACTTTATAACAAAAGCTGACATATAATTTGCCTGAGTAATTGCTTTCTGTCCCTAAATGTTAACTTACTGTATTTCACATACTGGGAATCCCAAGTTCCTTTGAATGCAGACATTTCTGTCTCTCAACATCCACAAAATATACTGCATTTTTTAATATAATTTTCTTATTTGTCATATTATTAATAGTCATTTGGTAATACAGAACTTGAGTATTGCTTAAAAAATGAGACATGCTGTCGAAGCTCGTCATCTTGCATTGATGAGGACAGAATTCACAAAAATTGTAAAGGAAACAACAGGTTATGCTGCATGAGAAGAGAGTGCTGATTGGTTGGCATGTGGACTCTGATTAGTGGAGGCGTTGCGATGGTGAATACACCAGGGGACCAGTTAACTGCCAAGCTCTGGTTTAAATTCAAACCCGTAACAGCCTCCCTGAACAGGCGCCGGAATGTGGCGACTAGGGGCTTTTCACAGTAACTTCATTTGAAGCCGACTTGTGACAATAAGCGATTTTCATTTCATTTCCATTTCATTTTCATTCATTTCATTTCAAACCAGGAAGGTGGATTATTTTATTATTCTTATCAAAGTGGGTGGCAGCATTGTATTTCATCTGCTATGTTATTGCCCAGTCATTCAATCTGTTTATATCCCTCTGCAACCAATTTGCCTCCTCCTCACCATTTACTTTTCAATATAACTTGGTGACCTGGAAGTTTGTAAAGGTGCAAAAATATATTTTTTTAAATGATATTTATTGCTATTGTCATGAGAGTGCCCCTTTAAGAAAGGTTTGGGCTCTAGCCATGTGACTTGATGTGATTTATGGGTGGAGCTGTTTTTGTTTCAGTTTTCATTTGGTTGCTTTGGGCTGCAGAAGGAAAAAGAAGTGCATTCCCTGTTTTCATTTTAAAAGCTGTTCCAGTGAAAATCACATTGGGTGTGGCAAACTGCCTGGCAACTTTAAAGATAGAGTTG
Source organism: Scyliorhinus torazame (assembly GCF_047496885.1). Classification (NCBI taxonomy): domain Eukaryota; kingdom Metazoa; phylum Chordata; class Chondrichthyes; order Carcharhiniformes; family Scyliorhinidae; genus Scyliorhinus; species Scyliorhinus torazame. Next base: position 349,110,706 of record NC_092708.1, read on the forward strand.
TTTTCCAAAAGGAGTTTGAAACTGCTGGTTGAAACTGGACCAGAAGCTCAGGGAAAGGACCAGCTCCAGTCAAGTGGGAATAAGACCATAAGACATTAGGAGCAGAATTAGGCAACTCGGCCCATCGAATCTGCTCCGCCATTCAATCATGGCTGATATTTTTCTGATCCCCATTTTCCTGCCTTCTCCCCATAACCCCTGCTCCCCTTATTAATCAAGAACCTATCTATATTGGTCTTAAAAGCACTCAGTGATTTGGCCTCCACAGCCTTCTGCGGCAAAGAGTTTCACAGATTCACCACCCTCTGGCTGAAGAAATTCCTCCTCATCTCTGTTTTAAAGGATCGTCCCTTTAGTCTGAAATGGTGTCCTCTGGTTCTAGTTTTTCCTCCAAGTGGAAACATCTTCTCCACGTCCACTCTATCCAGGCCTCGCAGTATCCTGTAAGTTAATAAGACCCCCCCTCATCCTTCTGAACTCCGAGTACAGACCCAGAGTCCTCAACCGTTCCTCATAAGACAAGCTGTTCATTCCAGGGATCATTCTTGTGAACCTCCTCTGGACCCTCCCCAAGACCAGCACATCCTTCCTTAGATTCGGGGCCCAAAACTGCTCACAATACTCCAAATGGGGTCTGACCAGAGCCTTGTACAGCCTCAGAAGTACATCCCTGGTCCTCTTGACATGAATGCTAACATTGCATTTGCCTTCTTATCTGCCGACTGAACCTGCACGTCAACCTTAAGAGAATCGTGAATAAAGATTCCCAAGTCCCTTTGTGCTTCTGATTTCCTAAGCATTTTCCCATTTAGAAAATAGTCTATGCCTAAATTCCACCTTCCAAAGTGCATAACCTCACACTTTTCCACATTGTATTTCATTTGCCACTTCATTGCCCACTCTCTGAGCCTGTCCAAATCCTTCTGTAGCTCCCTTGCTTTCTCAATACTACCTGTCCCTCTACAGATCTTTGTATCATCTGCAAACAGTGCCTTCAGTTCCTTATTCCAGATCATTAATGTATATTGTGAAAAGTTCTGGTCCCAGCACACCACTAGTCACCGGCTGCCATCTTGAAAAATACCTCTTTATCCCCACTCTCTGCCTTCTGCCAGTCAGCCAATCCTCCATCCATGCCAGGATCTTACCCTTAATACCATGGGCTCTTAACTTATTTAACAGTCTCCTGCGCGGCATCTTGTCAAAGGCCTTCTGGAAATCTAAATAAATCACGTCCACTGGTTCTCCTTTATCTAATTTCCTTGTTACCTCCACAAAGAACTCTAACAGATTTGTCAGACATGACCTCCCTTTGACAAAGCCGTGCTGACTCAGTCCAATTTTACCATGCACTTCCAAGTACTCCGCGATCGAATCTTTAATAACGGACTCTAAAATCTTACCAATGACCGAAGTCAGGCTAACCGGCCTATAATTTCCCTTCTTCTGCCTCCCTCCCTTCTTAAACAGTGGTGTTACATTAGCCACTTTCCAGTCCGCTGGGACCCTTCCTGCCTCCAGTGATTCCTGAAAGATCACCACCAATGCCTCCACAATCTCCTCAGCTATCTCTTTACAGTGTGCTGGGCCACGCCCTTGATAGGGTTTTGGTTTATTGGATTTTGATATTGAATTGGAACAGCTAAAGCGGAATTCATTAAGTGTTATGTACATAGATTACTGCAGCTGTTGTGTTGGCTTCATGTTTGTAATTGATTTTAAAAAATTCATGCTGTGTTTTTATACATATATATATATATGTTAACTACATTCTTAGAATAAACCTTGTTTTGATTAAAGCGCCTAGGAAATTTGATGAATCACACCCGAAGCAAAGGCTTTTATGCTCATCCTAGCCAAATTCAACATAAAGGTCATCGGTCAGGTGAACTTCATAATACACTTTGGAGTTTCTAAGCCCTGGCCCATAACACTATATTCTAATTAGGGGACAATAATTATGCTCATTTTGTGCCACACTTTGGAAAAGTCCTGAAGCATCAGAGTGAGTGCAAAAGAAGTTTACAATATGGGTCCAGGGATGGGAAACTTCGGTTGAGGAGAGATCGAAGAGGTGGAGACTGGTCCCCTTGGAGAGGAAAAAGGGAAGAGGAGATTTGATCGAGGTGTTCAAAATCATGAGGGGGCTGAACAAAGTGGATAGGGAAAAACTGTTCTACTCATAAAAAGAATGAGAACGAGAGGGCACAGATTTGAAGAGATTTGCAAAAGAAGCAAAAGTGATATGAGAGAAAGCTTTTTCACACAACGGGTGACTTGGTTCTGGAATGCACTGCTGGAAGTGTGGTGGAGGCAGGTTCAATCGAGACATGCAATGGGGCATTCGATGAATATTTGAATAGAAACAATGTGCACGGTTACGGGGACTAGGCAGGAAAATGGCACTAAGTCAGAATGCTCGATTGGAGAGCCATTGCAGGTGGATGGGCTGAATGGCCTTCTTCTCCACTGTAACAATTCTGTGATCTTTTGAAACCCTGCCTACAGTAAAATGTGGAAGACGTGGAATGAAATGGAATGAAACAGTTCACTGCCTATGATGTGACACATTGTTAGTGTAGCTCTTTACCAAATGATTATTCACGACTTACAGTGGGTCTGGCTCATGTCAATATCCTGAAGCCATCCTTCTAATTAGAAAGCATTAATAATGCTGTCATTACACCTTAATAACTTTGTAATCACACAGATAACTGTAGAGCTATGCCAATATCTGTCTAATTCATTTAAATTTAATATGATTCAATCGATTATTACTGCATTTATTGATACATGATGAACATTAGGTATCATCCAAATTAAACTGTTAATGAAGTTAATATATTTTCTGATCACAGCAAGTTTTTTAATGTATGAAGGATGCAAATAAACTAAATAAGCATTATTAAAGTTTTTGTAAACATTAAACCATTCTGTTCTAACGTTTAACAGTAATATATTCAATTAAATCAATACCTTCATCTGCTGGTACATCAGATATTGACTGTATCTGTTCCTAAATATTGCAAATAACATCAGAACAACAACAAATATTGGCCAATTGGCCCCTTGAGCTGGTTCTGCCTTCCAATAGGATCAAGTTTGATCTTCTACCTCAATTACACCCTCTTCCATTACCCCCACAACGTCCGATCCCATTCGTACCCAAAACAACCACTGATCACTTGACCTGAAAATATTTCATAATTGAATATCCGCAGTTCTCGGAGGTCGCGAATTCTTAATGTTTACAACCCTTTGATTGAAGAAATTTCTCCTCAATGATCAACCCTTATTCTGACTTTGTGATCTCTGTAAATAGATTTCTCAGCGAGGGGAAACATTCTTCCAGCATTTACCAAATATCAAGCCCCTAATGAGACTGCCCCTCATTCTCCTAAGCTGCAGGGAATTTAGGCCTACCCTTATCCATTTTTTATCATTGGCAATCATTGTTTTTACAGTAATCAATTTGTTGAGCCTAAATTACACTCATCTTAAGGCAAGTATATCCTTCCTTATGTAAGGAAACCAAAACTATGTATAGTTCTTGAAGTGCAATCTCAACAGGACTTGCTATCCATCATGAGAATAGAATCATAGAATAGAATCCCTACAGTGCAGAAGAAGGCCGTTCAGCCCATGGATTACGTGCTGAACAATGTCCCACCCTATCCCTGCAACCCCATAACCTAACCTTCACATCCCTATTCACAAAGGGGCAATTTAGCATGGCCAAAAAGTCACATTTCCCCATATTATATTCCACGTGCCACATTCTTTCCAACTCTCTTAACCTGCCTAAATCAGGGATAAGGCCATCTTTCCCTGTTCGTCATCTTGGAGCTTTTCAATTCCATGATTTCAGTTCTGTTCGACAGTGGCTGGGTTGCTCGTGTTAAAATAAATGTGTTCCTGATGTATCTCTGCTGCCTTCAATTTCGTTTTACCTAAATTCGATCTGATTTTCATTATTGCAACCAAGGAGTGTTCAAACATCCATTACAAGTACCCTCCTTGAAGGGATGCCAAGGATGCTTAGCTCCAGCTGAAGCCTGCATTTTATTGTTGAGAAGTTGTGGAGAAGCCCTTCGTTGTAATTAAGCTTTAGCTTCTGTAATTAAGCTGGTTAATATCAGAGCAAACTGGGCTGTCCTCTGTTATTAATAATGAATTATCACGGACAGGTATGGAGCACAGATGGAATTACCAGTACACATTTATTACAGCAGCCAGTGTCCATAGTGATTACTAAACTCATCAATATATTTAAATAATATACAGACCTCCTGAGTACAGAGGGCATTAAGCCAATTTCATTTGCTGAATACATTTGCCGTGCTTTTGCTTTCTGGGTCTTGTTCTGCTTTTGACAAGTAATGAAAAATAACTGAATTTTTCTGATTAGCACAAATTTAGTACATTAAGAATATCAGCTGATCACGGCGTTGAATAAACATGGTCAGTGGTAAAACCGAGACTTCCTCCACATCTGTCAGTCATCCCTGCATAACTTATATTCGTTAATTGTTCTTACTTTCACAATTCCCACTTCAGTTGTTCCTCAATCATAGTGCTTCAGCCACCATTAAATTTGCTTCCGAGCAAACATGAGCAGTCTCGACTGCAATAATGAAAACTCTGTTTGAACTAGCAACAAGTGCAAGGGGAGTGATGTGTTGGGTGTTCTGGATCACAAACAGGTCACCAACACTTGAAGTGGTGCAACTCTATTTTATTATAAGGTTAACTATATTGACATACTTGAACTGTGGGTAAATGCAATACCAGCTTTAACTGTTGACCCTTGCCTAGTCCTAACTAGGTGATGCACTCAGCACATGGTGAATGTCTGTGTTGCAGGCTGTGAGATCTGTGCTCCGAGCTCACTGCTACTAGAATGAACGGGAACTCTCCTGTCCCCTGTCTTTATAGTGCCTGTGCTCTCACTGGTGATTGGCTGTGGTGTTGTGTATGCTGATTGGTCCCATTGCATGTCCATCAGTGTGTGTGTGTGTCTGCACCATAATATACTGGTGTATATTATGACATCTCCCCTTTTATATAAAGAACATGTGCCTGCGTGACAATAAATATCGTGTACTGAATGTGCCTGACTATGTGTGTGCGTGTTATTTACATGACTATGTACATGAGGCTAATCTATTTACACGGGAAGGTTCCTGGTGCAGAGAAATAGGGTGTCACACCAACAACGAAATTAACATTATATACAAACTACTGGAACGATGAAACAGGATAACAGAACAGATCAAAGAGTCCAACATTGTAAAACGCATAAATCAAGTCTCTGAGGTGGGCGACAAATTCTGGTTGACCGCCTCAAGGGTGGGTCAGGAGCCGCCGGCTGAGGAACGGGCTGGGCCACGACTGAGTGAGGACGATGCAGAGTATTCGGAATCTCCACATAGTCCAGGTTGGGGACAACAGGAGGGTGTGGCACCGGTGCAGGATCACGTGGCGAGCGTGGAACGAGACGAAGGGCACGCCAATTGCGGCGGCGAATGGAACCATCTGGCAGACAAACCAGGAACGAGCGGGGAACCACCTGCCGAAGAACCACAGCAGTTGCAGATCAGCCACCCTCTGGAAGATGGATGCGGACGTTGTCATCCGGCGCCAGAGCAGGGAGATCAGTCACCCGAGTGTCATGCGCCGCCTTCTGTTGTACACGAGACTGTTGCATCCGCTGAAGGACCGGAACGTGTTTGAGGTCTGGGATATGAATGGACGGCACCGTGGTCCTGGAGGGTGCGACCCATGAGCAGCTGGGCTGGCGACAGGCCCATGGAGAGTGGGGCCGAACGATAGGCCAGCAGGGCGAGGTAGAAATCGGATCCTGCATCGGCAGCCTTGCAGAGGAGCCGTTTGACGATGTGGATGCCTTTTTCCGCTTTGCAATTGGATTGGGGGTGTAGGGGACTGGATGTCACATGCACAAAGTTGTACCTGCTGACAAAGTTGGACCATTCCTGGCTCGCAAAGCAGGGGCCATTGTCCGACATCACCGTGAGTGGGATGCCATGACGAGCAAAGGTGTCCTTACAGGCACAGATGACTGCAGACGATGTGATGTCGTGCAGACGTACGACCTCCGGGTAGTTCGAAAAATAGTTTACAATCAGAACATAGTCCCTGCCGAGCGCATGGAACAGGTCAACGCCTACCTTAGGCCAAGGGGACGTGACCAACTCATGGGGCTGTAGGGTCTCACGTGGTTGGGCCGGCTGGAACCGCTGACAGGTGGGGCATATCACGCCCAAATATGGCGAGCATATCATTAACCTTCATTTGCATTCATTTCCAGCTCATTAGCAAAATTAGCAAGATTGAAGTCGAAAGCAATCGCCTCCCGGGAATTAACCGGCTCCCTAGTGAGAAATCACGCGGGTGCCATTTAGTACTCCTTTTAAACAACGTGAAGCTGCCGCAGGCTGCTGAGGGGAACTGATGAGGTGAGTATTCATTTCCATTTTCCTGCATGCAGCTCAAGAGCACTGTTGCTGCTGCCCAGTGCTCGTGGGGGTGGGTGAGTGAGGTTGGGCTTGGTCAGGGTGCTGAAGCAGAAGGCTGAAGTGTTCCAGCTCAGAGTCGTTCATGAGACTTTCAAGCCATCTTTAAATATTGTGGATACCCATAACAGGGGCAATTGCAGCTGCTGCCTGTCTGTGCTACCAAACACTTCCCGGACAAAGCCCTGCTCTTGGTTCTATGCTGAAAGTCACTTTAACTTACTTTGACTGTCAGCAGCCTCTCGCTTCACAGCTAAATGAGGAATTGGCTTTGTTGGTTGTGAGAGCACTTCACAGCTGCAGGTTGTGTTTGCTGTTTGCCCCCACAGATGGCTGCAGATGCCTGGAGGTGTTTGTTGCTGTTTCCTTCCTTTTCTGTAGCCGGAAAGAAGAACAATTTTTTCCAAGATACATGGGTCCTGGAACACCATGGTCAGGGGATGTATTCCAGAAGGCAATCCAGTTTGAATCAAGAAGACACTGTGGGACCTGGTGCGTGACATTGATCCAAATGAGCCACCTGCTAACGGTGTTGAAGAAATGCATTTGCAGATTGCTGATGCTTTTGTTGCTGGTGTGGTGAGTGCTGCATGTAACTGGCACGTCACCGTGGGTCAAACACGCTGGAGGTCAAGATGTTCAACTGCCCCTTGAGCGCCAGTGAAATATGTGGATGCCAGGATTTGGTTCCAGTGAGATTGGGCCGTATGGGAGGGCCTGCACGGCTGCAGCTCCTGGATGGAGACTGGCACTGATACGTGGAACAAGTCACATATTGATGAACAGATCATTTTTATGACAAAATTCTGGACATGTGACAACATTCTCAGGCTTATCCTCTGTTTCTGTTGAGGAACCTGCGAGGGGCGATATCGTGTGTTTGTTTTTTTGTGAAAATGAGCTGCTATAGCTTTGCGTTGGTACCAATATGGAACGGTGATGTTTCTTTGTTGTTTAATGGTCTGTGTGATATGTGGAATGTTACATAGTTGATTTTCAAATCTTTGTTACTGTTGACCGTTTAATAAACAAAATATTCTCAAGTGGCTTCTCGTGAGTACACGTGTCATGTCTCAGAGGATGATTATTGCATTGCGTTTCAATCAAACGTTGAAGCCTGATCAGTTTGCCTAAACTCGAGAAGTGTCAGCACCATAGAGACAGCAGCCAACACCATAGAGGCAGCACATAGAGGCAGCACCATAGAGGCAGCACCATAGAGACAGCACCATAGAGACAGCAGCCAACACCATAGAGGCAGCACATAGAGGCAGCACCATAGAGGCAGCAGCCAGCACCATGGAGGCAGCACCATGGAGGCAGCACCATGGAGCCAGCACCATGGAGCCAGCACCATGGAGGCAGCAGCCAACACCATAGAGGCAGCACATAGAGGCAGCACCATGGAGGCAGCACCATAGAGGCAGCAGCCAGCACCATGGAGGCAGCACCATAGAGGCAGCACCATGGAGGCAGCACCATGGAGGCAGCACCATGGAGGCAGCTGCCAGCACCATAGAGGCAGCAGCCAACACCATAGAGGCAGCACCATGGAGGCAGCACCATAGAGGCAGCAGCCAGCACCATGGAGGCAGCAGCCAACACCATAGAGGCAGCACCATGGAGGCAGCAGCCAACACCATAGAGGCAGCACCATGGAGGCAGCAGCCAGCACCATAGAGCCAGCAGCCAACACCATAGAGGCAGCACCATAGAGGCAGCACCATGGAGGCAGCACCATAGAGGCAGCACCATAGAGGCAGCAGCCAGCACCATGGAGGCAGCACCATAGAGGCAGCAGCCAGCACCATGGAGGCAGCACCATAGAGGCAGCACCATGGAGGCAGCACCATAGAGGCAGCACCATGGAGGCAGCACCATGGAGGCAGCACCATGGAGGCAGCACCATGGAGGCAGCACCATGGAGGCAGCACCATGGAGGCAGCTGCCAGCACCATAGAGGCAGCACCATGGAGGCAGCACCATGGAGGCAGCACCATGGAGGCAGCTGCCAGCACCATAGAGGCAGCAGCCAACACCATAGAGGCAGCACCATGGAGGCAGCACCATGGAGGCAGCACCATAGAGGCAGCACCATGGAGGCAGCACCATAGAGGCAGCAGCCAGCACCATGGAGGCAGCACCATAGAGGCAGCACCATGGAGGCAGCAGCCAGCACCATGGAGGCAGCACCATGGAGGCAGCAGCCAGCACCATGGAGGCAGCAGCCAACACCATAGAGGCAGCACCATGGAGGCAGCACCATGGAGGCAGCAGCCAGCACCATGGAGGCAGCACCATGGAGGCAGCACCATAGAGGCAGCACATAGAGGCAGCACCATAGAGGCAGCACCATAGAGGCAGCACCATGGAGGCAGCAGCCAGCACCATGGAGGCAGCACCATAGAGGTAGCACCATGGAGGTAGCACCATGGAGGCAGCACCATAGAGGCAGCACCATGGAGGCAGCAGCCAGCACCATGGAGGCAGCACCATAGAGGTAGCACCATAGAGGCAGCACCATGGAGGCAGCACCATAGAGGCAGCACCATGGAGGCAGCACCATGGAGGCAGCACCATGGAGGCAGCACCATGGAGGCAGCAGCCAACACCATAGAGGCAGCGCCAACACCATAGAGGCAGCACCATGGAGGCAGCAGCCAGCACCATAGAGGCAGCGCCAACACCATGGAGGCAGCAGCCAGCACCATAGAGGCAGCACCATGGAGGCAGCAGCCAGCACCATAGAGGCAGCGCCAACACCATGGAGGCAGCACCATGGAGGCAGCAGCCAGCACCATAGAGGCAGCGCCATGGAGGCAGCACTATGGAGGCAGCAGCCAGCACCATAGAGGCAGCACCATGGAGGCAGCAGCCAACACCATAGAGGCAGCGCCAACACCATGGAGGCAGCACCATGGAGGCAGCAGCCAGCACCATAGAGGCAGCAGCCAGCACCATAGAGGCAGCGCCATGGAGGCAGCACCATGGAGGCAGCAGCCAGCACCATAGAGGCAGCGCCATGGAGGCAGCAGCCAGCACCATGGAGGCAGCAGCCAGCACCATGGAGGCAGCACCATGGAGGCAGCAGCCAGCACCATGGAGGCAGCAGCCAACACCATTGAGGCAGCACCATTGAGGCAGCACCATTGAGGCAGCACCATAGAGGCAGCACCATGGAGGCAGCAGCCAACACCATAGAGGCAGCGCCAACACCATAGAGGCAGCACCATAGAGGCAGCAGCCAACACCATAGAGGCAGCACCATAGAGGCAGCAGCCAACACCATAGAGGCAGCGCCAACACCATAGAGGCAGCAGCCAACACCATAGAGGCAGCAGCCAACAGCATAGAGGCAGCACCATAGAGGCAGCAGCCAACAATCAAACACTCCAGAGCTCAAGAGGATATCCTCATGACCATAGGGTAAGTGTGCAGTTCAGGGGAGGGGACCTGAGCACGTTCTCTCTAATGTTCCCGGCAGGTGTCCAGGGGCTCCTGATGTGTCCAGGATGAGTGTGCCGAGCGAGGTTTTCCAGCACAGCTGGCTCGGTAGATGGCACTCTGAGAGAAGGCAGGACACGTAAGGGTAGGGGAGGCTTGGGAGATTTGAGCGTCCCGAGGTGGAAGACCTAACTGATTGTCGGTCTTTCTCCTTCTCCAATCCCTTACAGATATAACAACATGGCTGGTGCTGTCGGCCCTTGCAGGGCAGCCAAGGCAGGCAGATGCCAGGCAGATGCCAGAGAAGGCAGCAGTGTCGATTCAAGTTGGAAGCAGCACCCCATGTGCAGGGAGCTGCCACACACCCTGAAGACCCGGCCGCCCATCAGACCAAGGAGGAACCAGAGTGGGATGGCAGCGATGGCCCATGGTGTACAGGCTCGTTGGTCTTTCAAGGAGATAATGGACAGCATGTGCCGCAGGAGACTCTGTCTCAACAAAGAGACAGTGCGGCACCACTGCCATGGCCTCTTGGACTTGGGATCCCGTGAAGCTGGACACATGCTGGACACCATGCAACTGGTGCATTCCAGGGCTCAAGCAATGACTTGCATGGCATTTCCAAAGCTACAGCTCACAAGTGCATCCGTGAGGTCACCGAAGTCCTGTATGCCCGGGCAGCAGACTTTATCAAATTTGAGCTGGACCAAGCCCACCAAGATACCTGGGCTGCAGGATTCTCCGCCATCGCCAGGATGCCCCAGGTCCAGGGGGCAATTGATGGCACGCATGTCCCCTTGTGGGCACTGGGGCATCAGGGAGCTCCCTTCCTTAACAGGAAGGGGTTCTACTTCCTGAATGTTCAACTCCTGTGCGCCCACCACCTCTGGATCATGCACGTGTGTGCACGCTTCCCAACGAGTGTGCATGCCAACTACATCCTGAGACACTCTGAGGTCCCCAGCACCTTCACTGGCCACCTCAGGATGACGGGTTGGCTCTTGGGGGATAAGTGGTACCCGTTGCGGAGACCGGCGCTGTCACTGCTCAAAATGTGGTTTTGATACTTGGAATGCTCTGGTGGTGTCCTGTAGTACACCCCCCCCACCCACCCCCACCCAGAGGGTTTCCTGCTTTGTGGTTATCTGCTGTGCCCTCCACAACCTAGCACAGCAGTGGAGCGACATGCTGGAGGAGGAGGAGCAGGACAGACATGCGGTCTCATCTGAGGAGGCGGATGAGGCAGACCAGGAAGGGATGGAAGTCGAGCAGGAGAAGAAGGATGTAGGATAGGCAGCAGCGGAAAGGGTCTGGCATGCCCAGAGAACCAGAGAGGCCTTCATCCTAACCCTATTCTTCTAGGACAAGGCTTTGTCGGTCAGCTAACCCCTCCTCCCCACAATCTCTCCTTCCTCCCCAATCCTCCCTCCTCCAGATTCCTCTCCTCCCCTCCCAATACCTACTTCCCCCCCCTAATCCCTCTACTCCCACACAATCCCTCCTTCCCCCCCAATCCCACCTCCCCCGCATTCCCCTCCTTCCTGCCCAATCCCCCCTCCTCCATTCCTTCCTTCTCCCCACTCCCTCCAACCCATTCCCCTCCTTCCAACCTAATCCCAATCCCCCCCAATTCCTCCATCCCCCACAATCTGTCGACACCCGCCCAATCCCTCCTTCCCCTCAATCCACCTCTTCCCCATTCCCCTCCTTCCCACCCAATCCCCCCTCCTCCATTCCTTCCTTCTCCCCACACCCTCCAACCCATTCCCCTCCTTCCAACCTAATCCCAATCCCCCCCCCCAATTCCTCCATCCCCCCCAATCCGTCTACACCCGCCCAATCCCTCCTTCTCCTCAATCCACCTCTTCCCCATTCCCCTCCTTCCCACCAATTTTCCAACTTCCTCATCCCCATTCCCTGACCCTCCCACACCCCACATCCCCCCCCCCCCCCACACCCCCTCCCAGCCCCCGACTACCTTGTTGCACCTTCCAAGGTGTGGTGGGCTTGTGTCAGTACTGTCAGTGGGTCAATAATAATCATCTTTATTACTGTCACAAGTAGGTTTACATTAAGTTCTGAAAGTCCCGAAAGACGTGCTGTTAGGTGAATTGGGTATTCTGAATTCGCCCTCTGTGTACCCGAACAGGCGCCGGAATGTGGCGACTGGGGGCTTTCACATTGCAGCGTTAATGTAAGCCTACTTGTGACAATAAAGATTATTATTATAACACTGCAATGATATACAAGGCAAGAAAGTGATGATCACTCGCTGTGAGGAAAGCTCTGTTGCTCCTCAGTTTATTCCAAACTCTAGCTCCTGCCTCTCTGCTGACAGCGCGCTCACACCCATCCTCTGAACAGGGTCTGCATCAGTGGCACTTCATCTTAGACCACTGGGTGGCGGGAACAGGGGGGCAACAGGGAGGGTGATGCAGGCAATTGATCGATTGATTTGATTTATTGTCATGTGAACCGAGGTACAGTGAAAAGCATTGTTCTGTGTACAGTCCAGACAGATCTTTCCATACATGAATAAACATAGGACAGATGATCAATACGCAATGTAAATACATAGGCACAGGTGTCGGGTGAAGCATACAGAGTGTAGTATTACTCAGTAGAAAAGATGTGTGAAGAGATCAGTTCAGTCCATAAGAGGTTTATTCAGGAGTCTGGTAACAGTGGGGAAGAAGCTGTTTTTGAGCCTATTAATGAATTCACATGTATCAGGTGTAACATGTTTTAATTGTGAACATTTGACATTTTCATTCTCCCTAGCTACAGGGAGGCCTTCATCTTTACCCGATTCTTCTAGAATGACAGTTTGTCAGTCAGCTCACCCCCTCCTCTTCCCACTCTCTCCTTCCTCCCCAATACTCCCTCCCCTGCATTCCCCTCCTTCCCACCCAATCCCCACCTCCAATCCTTCCTTCTCCCCAATCCCCCCACCCCCACCCAATCTGTGATCCTCTCTCTTCTTGATCTTTTATGGTCTACTGCTAAGCCCAGGTGTGTCCCCAGGATGCACATCGGAGGTAGAGGGAGCTTGCTGCTTTCCGCGCCCTGTGGCCTTTGATGCCCTTGATGGATGTCCTCTGGAGGACCTGTAGCCAGGGGGCCCTGGCTGACTTACCGGTGTCAGTGGCATTGCTATGTCACCCTATTCTGTCCACTGCCCTTGAGCTGCACCTGTGTCAAGAGGGAAGGGGGGATTCGGAACAACTGGAAACCTTGCTGGCAGGCCCTGGGTTGGGGTCCAGCGCCTGCTCTCCCTGATGGTGCTCCTAGGGCCTTGGGTATTTCAATGGGATGGAGGGGCAGCTGAAGTGGGCTTCAGAGGCCTCTGAGTCATCTGGCTGTTCCAGTTCTGGTGGCCATGGTGTTGACGTCTTCGGCGATGCTCCTCAGTGATGGGGCCATGCTCTGCAGAGTCTCAGCAATGACCATCTGTGTTTGGGACTTGTCCCTCAGTGACAAGGACATAATGTCGAGGCCCTGAGCCATGGTCATCATAGACTGCACAATACCTGAAGCAGCACCATTCAAGATGTGGACGTCGTGGTCCAGGCTTTCAACTGCGATCGCCACCCTAGCAGTTTTGGCCTCGGAGCTAGGCATTGTCCGCATCATCTCCTGTGCCCGTAGCCTTTTGGATTACTCCAATCTGCTATGCACTTGCTGGAATGTTGCTAACATCCCCTCCTCAAAGTCACGGCTGTATCCTATCATCTGCATCAGCTCTGGGAGATCCTAGTCCAGAGGCTCTGCATCTGATGGGACCAAGCTGAGTCCTGGGGCCCAGCTGCTGAGCATCAGTAACTGTGTGATGCTCACCAGATTGTGCCCCAGAAGCCTGTCCACTAATGCTGTCCGCCGAGGTGTGTGTCTCTGCGTTGGAGGATAGCTGTGACGCCTCAATGGAGTTTCCTCAAAGCTCTCCTCCGAAGTGGTCCCTTGGATGGCAAGAGGGGGAAGGATTCTGGATGGCCCGGCTCCATCAGGTGGAGATCCTGCGAGACAATGGACATGTTGTCAGTGACAGGGAAGGATCATTTTGTCTGACATGACCACCTCAGTTAAGACAGGTCATCTGGGTGAAGAGGCAGTGGATCCTCATCTCTGTGATGCAGGCCAACCTCGTTGTCGGTGACTGCTCTCTTCACGTCAACCCCGCGATTTCCAGGGTCCATCCCTCATAGTGGGTGAAGACTCAAAGCTAGAGCTCCGCCCATCTTGGCCCTTTCCCGCATATTATGGGCAATCTTCTCCATTGGGGACAAAGATAGACCATTGTGAGCTGATGGGTCGATGGGTCTATAGCAGGTGGCATGTGTGGGCACTGCACCTGGACAAGAAGGGGTTGTGCTGGTGGATGCCAGTGGGTTCTGAGGAGCAAGCATGGAAATCAGATGTGGGGAGGGTGCAAGGTGTCCGCCAGATTTGTGGAGAGGCGGGACGGTGGTAGTTGGGAACTTGAGGGGTGACAGGCGGAACTGATGCCAGGAGAGAAGTGGGACCTTACCTTGTTTGCAGCACTGGCCCATTGAACAATATATTCAGGAGGGTGTGGTGACTAAATCATGGGACACAGCTAGATTTGGGCCCGTATAAATCTTAAGTGATTTATTTGAGCACAATTTTGGATATTCGTTCACACAACAGCAATCCGAGGGCAAAATGTTCATTTTTAAAGGCTGCCCCGCACTCAATAGTTCACCAGGAACCATCCGCACACCCTCTCCACCCTCCTTTTCCACTATCCAGCCCCTATTTCCACCATCCCCCCCTTTCCCCACCCACCACTCCCCCTCCTCCCCTGAGCTGACCTGACGCCAATGTGAATCGATGTTCGTTTGGGGGTGGGGGGGAATGATTCAGGAATAGAAACCTAATAATTATCTGCTAATATATGGAAATAATATTCCCAATGTTCAACGATGGGACACGCAGTATGTCACTGGCAGGTGAAGAGGATAATATGGTCAAACGTTTAGGTCGACGTGGAAGGCAATTTGGACCTCTCGCTCGTTTTTTCGCTCCCGTCGCCAAACCCACGCAAGAAAATGAGAATTGAAAATCTCGGACCCAGTCTCAAATTGGTGGCCATCTACTTTTGAATCAAATCCTTCTCAATGGATGACCCTGATGAATCTGACAAGTTTACTTTGTGTTTTCTGCTGGTGAACACAGAGATTACTTTGCTGAGATATTGAGCTTCAAACTTGGTATCAGAAATTGTACACTGCTTTTTCTGAGTGTCTAAACCGTGCTCATGGCATCAACTCCCAATCTGTGGGTCTTGCGTTGTCAGTGTCAATCCAGTGATTTACCAAAGTCTGGTCAACTAACTCTGTTGCATCTTCAAAGAGCTGCAGTATTTTATTAGCGAGAGACAGCATGGTTTTGTGAAGGGGAGGTCGTGTCTCACTAACTTGATAGAGTTTTTCGAGGCGGTCACAAAGATGATTGATGCAGGGAGGGCAGTGGATGTTGTCTATATGGACTTCAGTAAGTCCTTTGACAAGGTCCCTCATGGCAGACTGGTACAAAAGGTGAAGTCACACGGGATCAGGGGTGAGCTGGCAAGATGGATACAGAACTGGCTAGGTCATAGAAGACAGAGAGTAACAATGGAAGTGTGCTTTTCTAATTGGAGGGCTGTGACCAGTGGTGTTCCACAAGGATCAGTGCTGGGAGCTTTGCTGTTTGTAGTATATCTAAATGATTTGGAGGAAAATGTAACTGGTCTGATTAGTAAGTTTGCAGACGAAACAAAGGTTGGTGGAATTGCGGATAGCGATGAGGACTGTCAGAGGATACAGCAGGATTTGGATCATTTGGAGACTTGGGCTGAGAGATGGCAGATGGAATTTAATCTGGATAAATGTGAGGTAATGCATTTTGGAAGGTCTAATGCAGGTAGGGAATACACAGTGAATGGTAGAAGCCTCAAGAGTATTGACAGTCAGTGAGATCTAGGTGTACAGGTCCACAGGTCACTGAAAGGGGCAACACAGGTGGAGAAGTTAGTCAAGAAGGCATAAGGCATGTTTGCCTTCATTGGCCAGGGCATTGAGTATAAGAAATGGGATGTCATGTTGCAGCTGTATAGAACCTTAGTTAGGCCACACTTGGAGTACAGTGTTCAATTCTGGTCACCACACTACCAGAAGGATGTGGAGGCTTTAGAGTGGGTGCAGAAGAGATTTACCAGGATGTTGCCTGGTATGGAGGGCATTGGCTATGAGGAGCGGTTGAATAAACTCGGTTTGTTCTCACTGGAACGACGGAGGTTGAGGGGCGACCTGATAGAGGTCCACAAAATGATGAGGGGCATAGACAGAGTGGACAGTCAGAGGCTTTTTCCCAGGGTAGGGGGGTCAATTACTAGAGGGCATAGGTTTAAGGTGCGAGGGGCAAGGTTTAGAGGAGATGTACGAGGCAAGTTTTTTACACAGAGGGTAGTGGGTGCTTGGAACTCGCTGCCGGAGGAGGTGGTGGAAGCAGGGACGATAGTGACATTTAAGGGACATCTTGACAAATACATAAATAGGATGGGAATAGAGGGATACGGACCCAGGAAGTGTAGAAGATTTTAGTTTAGACAGGCAGCATGGTCGGCACAGGTTTAGAGGGCCGAAAGGCCTGTTCCTGTGCTGTACTTTTCTTTGTTCTTTGTTCTTAGTAAATTCATCAAACGAACCTTCCAACCTGCGAATCCCTGTCATACTGCCACTTGTCATATCAAAGCTGCGTTCATATTGACATTCAAAACTTTCCCAATTCATGGACATTTCGGTGGTAATTGTGTCAGATTCATTAAGGCTGACCTGCTTAAACATGCCTATCTTTCTCACAGTTTGGTAAATTTGGCAACTTGGTGCAACTTGACCACACATCCTGTGAGTCAGCAGTACATCCAAATCTATGTAAAATTACCATTGCAAGATAAATTACCCATGTGACATGATAGATGGCAGATTTTGATGAATAAATCTGCAGAGTATCTTGATGATACATCGGAGTTAGTCCATGAAGTTATAGATTGAGACTCTGGCAATGGCTTTGACACAGTGCTACTCTGGAGGTTACTTTAAAAGGTAAAAAGAAACAGAATAAGAAGAAAACGTTGAAACTGGCAACTAATTGCTTAGTTGCTAACTCAAATTGGTCAATTAATATCTGATCCTGTATATTCTGAAGTCCCCAGTAGGGCATTAGCACAGACTGGCGCCGAATAGTGATGGTAGTGGAGGGGAAATGGGTATTGGAAAGAAATGGGGTAAACTTAATTCATCTAATGATGGACATCAGAGGGTATATGTGTCTCCTGGCGATTTCCTGATTGTCTTTTCAAATCAAGTAGGAATTCTCCTGAGTTCTTTCCAAATTAGTCACTGGTTTTCTTTTCGCCTCTCCAGGTTAGTCAGTCTGTCATTTGGAGAGAGTGGTGAACGAGGTTCTAGAAAACTCAGGAGTAGGATAAACACTGATGGGCCAAATGCTGTCCTTTCAACTTTCTTTATTCACTTATATTGCATTCACTTGCTAGATGCAGTTTTGTATGTTGAAGAGTCTAATTCCCCTGAAATGGCATTCGGTTTACAATATCATCTGGTCACCTTTGCAAATAGTATGCAAGCTGTATTAAATTGCCTTTGTATCCGAATCTGAACTTTTTCTTGAATTTTAATGTTTGGCTCAACCTTGTTTTTCCATCAAACACTCACGGCCCATGGGCTAGTTACTGGTGTACTTGAGCTGCTATCAAACAGTCATATATTCATATATTTTATGATAGCTATTATAAAATGGTTAGAGATGTGCATGTATCTGTTAACAGGAGAATTCAGCTGTGCATTTGAAAATGAGAAGATCTGTGGGTTCACACAAGACCGGCTTGATAATTTTGACTGGACAAGGCAAAGTGCTTCAACCAGGAACCCAAAGTACACTCCGAACACAGGACCGAGTGCTGATCGAAGTGGCTCCAAGCAAGGTAAAGTGGCGATTTCTGTTTATAGAGTAAGTCGCTGTCTGATCGGAAGGGCATTCTCAGTTCCAAAAGAGCTGCGTGGAGGTTAATTCTTGCTTCTATCTACCATCCTGTTTTTGGCCTTTGACAATATGCTGAAATGATAATGGTTGACATTGTAGTGACTAGGGCCTGGGATGTGCAACCTGTCCAATACTTAAGCACTAGCCGTGGATACATTATGCAGGTAAAAATAATTGCTTGAATAAAATGGGCACTTGTGGTTGTACCTCCAGTTCAGTCAGCTCCAAGCTCCTAGAGAGTGTGATGTGTTTCTAGCAAACAGCGTGTATCCCACTGCAGTAAAATGCAATCCTTCACAGCTTGAATGAAAAAAATGATTCATTCTTTTTTTGCATGTCTTACACATTGGAAAGTAGAATCCCTAACCATTCCAACAATTCCATGCGTTTTTATATCTAGCTATAAACTGACCCTTAAAATTTCAGCATCTAATTTTCAATGGAAAGGAAATGGAATAGTTACAATTTGCAATGACAGGGCGCATGCTGTTCATTGGGCTTGCCTCTGCATGTTGAGCTGTTTTAAATCTTCTGTGTCACAGGTCGCTGAAAGTGCAAACTGATAGTGGAACAGGACACCTGGGACATGAATGAACAGTGCACACAGCTGGTTATCTCCGTAACCAATTTGCTTGACGGATTGTGAAATGAACAGTGCAGGGACTGAGGATGAAATGTAAATTAGAGTGCGTGAATTCAGTGTCAAAAGCAGGTTACACTTGGATTAGTTAATGTTCAGTGGGCTGGCACAATTAACATTTGCCACATAAAACAAATTTAGGCTGAACGAGACTTAATTTAGGATTATATTCATTGGCGTTTAGAAGAGTGAACGTAGAACATAGAACATACAGTGCAGAAGGAGGCCATTCAGCCCATCGAGTCTGCACTGACCCACTTAAGCCCTCATTTCAACCCTATCACCTTAACCCAATAACCCCTCCTAACCCTTTTGGACACTAAGGGCAATTTATCATGGCCAATCCACCTAACCTGCACATCTTTGGACTGTGGGAGGAAACCGAAGCACCCGGAGGAAACCCACGCAGACACAGGGAGGATGTGCAGACTCCACACAGACAGTGACCCAGCAGGGAATCTAACTTGGGACCCTGGAGCCGTGAAGCCACAGTGCTAACCACTATGCTACCGTGCTGCCCAAATTGTGGGAGGGGATCTCATAGAAATTTATAAAATTCTAAAAGGATTTGACAGGGGAGATTCAGAAAGAATGTTCCCGATGGTGGGGAGTCCAGAACAATGGGGTCATGGTTTGAGGTTAAGGGGTAAACGATTTAGGACTGAGGTGAGGAGAAATTTCTTCACCCAGAGAGTGGTGAATCTGTGGAATTCACTAACACAGAAAGTAGTTAGAGGCCAAAACGGTGTGTGATTTCAAGAAGGAATTAGATATAGCTCTTGGGGCTAAAGGTATATGGGGGGAAGGCAGGATCAGGGCACTGAACTTGATGATCAGCCATGATCACAATGAATGGCAGATCAGGCTTGAATGGCCGTATGGCCTACTCCTGCTTCTATTTTCTATGTATATTTCTATGTGACTGCCCATGGTCAGCTTAGTACTTATCCGCCACACTACCACAGGATCCTCATACCTTTCAACATACCTATCATACAATTTAAAAAAGTAATTCCTTTCTCAGAATTACAAAGCCTGTGTGCAAAGTGGACAGGGCAAGGCTTCAGCCCACCCCTTGCTTTCTCCCCAGAATTATTCATATTCAACTTAAATCCAATTTGTGGATCCCCCAAAAGACACATACTGGATCCAAGCTGACAAGAACAGGCATTACACCTGATCTCACGCTTGATCCTGAATTGGATTCTCCATCGGCGGGATGTTCCATTTCGCCGGCAGCGCACTCACGCCCGCAGATTTCCCGATGGTGTGGGTGCCCACAATGGGAAACCCCATTGGCCGGCTGTCGGAGGGGGCATGCTGCAGCAGAAAACGGGTGCGGCGGGACAGAGAATTACGCCCCTTATGCTTTATCTTAGCCAAAAGGATGAGAAGCCTCATGCCTTTCAATGGTGAGTCAGGCAGTGGCAATCAGCTTTCATGGAGTTAATGGTGGAGCATCTTGGACAATGACGTTTGGCTTTACACCATCAACTGCATATGCCTGAAGATGCTATGGCATTTGCACCTAAATAACACTGAGAACCATTTAGCCGAGCTACTATTCTGGCAGCAAATATAACACTTTAGTTGGTTGGTGTGGTAACATAAATTATAAGACAAAACAACAACTTTAATGCAGTGTAATGAACCTTATACCAAAAACAGGACAAATCGTGAACCATTTGTGTCACATTTCACTGGCTCAAGTTTGACAAAAATGGAATGCCATGTCATTAGTTCAGCATATCCAGGCAACCAGAAAATAAATTGTATTCAGTGCAAATTTGCATACAGACGATAAGCATTCATAAACAACATTTCAAATTGGGAAGCACTATCTTTATGGGCAACTGCCAGCAACAGAATAAAGGAAAACAAGCTTCAGAATCATAGAAATGTTCACAAGAGGTCCATCGAAATATAATACCATGCAAACACTAGCGTACTTGTTGGTTTCATTCTTCCATTTGTATTTTCTGTTCGTGCCACAGAAAGCTGCTCTTAGCCATTTTAATGCCCTTTTTAAAATGTTGGACTTGGGGGATTCCAAGCTGTATATGGCCGACTGCAATCCCTCATGACTGCACTCTACAATCAGTGGTAGAACCTTCCATTATTAGACTCCTGACACTTTAGGATTCCCCTGGTCTCTTTATTGCACCTATTAATTCCCACCTTCCAAATCTTCTCCAAACTGATTGGCGCCTCTCTATATTGAATTACTGTGCAAATTCACTGGATTGAATTTTGTACACTCGGTGGATGGGCCAGAAATCCATACGGCCCTAACCTGGGTGCCAGGATTCCCTCACAAATTTGCTCGCCTGTACAAATTGGATGGATTGCACCTGTACCGGAACGAGTCCAATATCCTTTTTGGGAGGTTTGCTCATGCCGTTGGGGAGGTTTTAAACAAATTCGGCAGGGGGATGGGACACAGAGTAGATGTATGGTTGGGAGTAAGGTTCAATCAAATATAAAAGGAAAGCTAGGCCAGTCCAGCAGCCAGAGAAGACATGGGCATGGTAAGGCATAATAGGAGGATTGGAAGGCTAAAGTGCATCTATTCTAATGCAAGGAGCCTGTCTGGTCAGGCAGATTAACTCAGAGCATTGATCAGCACATGGAAATATGATATTGTTGCAATCACTGAGACATGGTTGAAAGAAGGGCAGGACTGGCAACTCAATATTCCAGGATAATGTGGTGGGGGGATGTAAGAGAGAAAAGGCGAATGCATTATCGATAAAAGTGATCATCACTGCAGTAATGAGGGAGGATGTCTCAGAAGGTTCCTCAAATGAGGGCGTATGGGTGGAGCTTAGAAATAAAAAAGGGGCAATCACTTTGCTGAGATTGTACTGTAGGGGCTGGATTCTTCTGACCCGGCCGCTGCAAGAACGACACGGGATGACGTGGACAATGGAGAAATCCATTGACATCAGGTGGGATTCTTCGGTTGCCGTGCGGACGCTGTCGGAAAATCCCGCCCTAGGTCTCCCAACAATCAGATAGAAGAGCAGATATGGAGGCAAATCACAGAGGTGTGAGAGGCAAACATTTTGGGGATAGTGACCATAATTCTGTAAGTTTGAATGTCATAATGGAAACAGAGAAGGATAGTCCATTAATCAAGGGCTGGATTCTCCATTTGGGAGATGTTCTCCCCTTGGAGCTGAATTGCACTATTTTGCAGTTCCCTTGCAGGTATAAAGCAGGATGCAATTCAGTGTTCAATGACATGCAAATTTATGCATGGTGTGGAATACGAGCGATTTCCAGAATACGTGAGATTTCCAGGGAGTCCCACTATCGGGCCACCATCTTGATAGGGTGGGCCGATAGCGAGGTCCCATGGCCAGCACCCCCCTCCCTGCATCACAAATTCGCCCCAAACTCCACCCCCCTGGCATATCAAATCGCCCCCCACCCCGCCCCCATCCCCGCACTGCAAACTGGCCCTGACCCCCCCTGCACCACAAATCAGCCTTTCACCACACAACATCGCCCCACTGCAGATCGCCTGGGTGCTCCCCTTAAGCTCAAATACAATGTTACCCGCCCAGCCCTCTTGGGACGACTGTAATAGGGGGATCCCCCCAGGCACCTCTGTAGTAGGGTCTCCCCAGGGACCACCTACATAACGGAAACCTCTTAACAGACCACCCCCACACACAGAGTCCCCTCCGCACATAAACCACCCTGCCCACCCCCAGAAAAGGGATCCCTGTCTAGAAGCTAGAGAGCAGTCCAGACAGGGGCAGTGGGAAACATTATAGCGGTAATATTTACCTTTCAGCTCCAGGTGTCCATTCCTCGAAGGAAAGCATCTGTGCCTGTGTTTGGTTCCCACAAATCCACTGTCTGCAATCCATTGATGGATTTCCAGTAAAGAGTTTGTAAACATTGACCACATCAAAGAGAAAAAAGTGCATTCCAAGCACCAGGTGCATTCAAATCACTCAAGCGTGTGATTTCACTGCACTTAACTCGCTTTGTGTGATCAATGTTTAAAACCATTAGGGGTTTCACCACTTAGGCTTCTGAAGCTCGAAGGAATATGAATGGATCAAAGCTGCAGATTGTCTTTACGAGCTGTCAATCACAGACCACTACCGGAAATCCATCAATGGATAATTGATCTGTGGGACCCAGACGCAGGCACAGCTGCTGTCCTTCCAGAAATGGACACGTGGAGCAAGGGAAGTATTACAGCTGTAATGCTTCCCACAGCCCCTGTCTGGACTTCTCTCTAACTTCCAGACAGGGGTCCCTTTTCTGAGGTGTGGGGTGATGGTCTGTGTGTGGGAGGTGGCCGAAGGAGGGGGTTCCCTTTGGCAGGAGGTCCCTGAGGGATCCCCCTGTTAAAGGGGTCCCCAGGGGGTTCCCGTATTACAGGGATCATGGTTAAGGAGGGGTCCCTATTACAGGGGGCCCTGGGGGGGCTCCCTGTTACACGGGTCCCTGGGGAGGGGGATTCGGGTCACCACTGTACTTGGGAGTGGGGACAGCACCCAGGAAATCAGGGGGTTGGGGCTGCTGTGCAGTGCGGGAGTACGGGGGGTTCGGGGCTGATTTGTGATGCGGTTGCCGCCTTGGCCCATCATGAGGTCCACCATGTCAGGTTCACGATTGCAGAGACCACAAGTGAACCTCACCCACTTGATTCCCGGC
Source organism: Scyliorhinus torazame (assembly GCF_047496885.1). Lineage (NCBI taxonomy): Eukaryota > Metazoa > Chordata > Chondrichthyes > Carcharhiniformes > Scyliorhinidae > Scyliorhinus > Scyliorhinus torazame. Next base: position 349,134,061 of record NC_092708.1, read on the forward strand.
TGCGGAGACCAGACAATCATCGGAGTCCGGAGCACAGGGTGCTGGGCTGCTAAATAGATGCAGATGGATCATTAGGACCCGTTTGCAATTAATTCCATGCTCCCGCTGGCGTGTCGCGTGGAACTCGTTCACTCCACCAGCGAGGGCTCAGAACATGGCATTCGGGTCAGCACCTGGCACTGATCCCGATATTGCTCCGACGCCCAGTTCTCCTCCCATCGGCAATGCATTCTGGGTGTCCCAGGTGTGGAGAACCGCACCACGTGTCTGAATTGGGGGAAGGCTGATTTCAATATCATTTGCCAGGATCTGGTAAACATAGACTGGGAGCAGCAGGTATCTGCATGTGGAAAGTGGGAGCCTTTTAAATGTCTTTTAATAGTGAAATAGTGAGAGTCCTGGGTCAAAGTGTTCCTCTAAGAGTGAAGGACAAGGGTGGCAAGTCGAGGGACCCTTGGATGTCAAGGGATATCGAGGGTTTAATATAGAAAAAAATGAAGCATATGGTAGGTATAGAGCCCTAAAAACAGGGAAGGCCCTTCAGCAGAATAGAGAATGTAGGGGATGCTTAAAAAAGAAATTAGGAAGGCAAAGAGGGGCCACAAAGCATCATTGGCAGATAGGATTAAGGGAAAACTCAAGACATTTTAAAAGTATATTAAGAGCAAGAGGATGACCAGGGAAAGGGTAGGGCCCATTGAAGACCAAAGGGGCAATCTGGGCATGGAGCCAGAGGATGTGAGCAAGGTCTTAAATGAATATTTTTCATCTGTATTCACTAAGGAGAAAGACATGCTAGCTGGAGACTTCAGTTGAGATGGTGAAGTTCTAGAGCTCATTAAGATTATTAAGGGTGAGGTTTTAAATATTTTAGCGGGTATAAAGGTGCATAGATCCTCGGGCCTGATGAGATGTACCTCAGGCTGCTATAGGAGCCAATGGAGGAGATTGCTTGGGCCCTGATGGGGATATTTAAATCTTCGCTGGCCACAGGTGAAGTGCCAGTTGACTGGAGGATAGTTAGTGTGGGAGCTTTGTTCAAAAAGGGCAGCAGAGATAAGCCATGTAATTACAGGCCAGTTAGTCTAATGTCAGCGGTAGGGAAATTATTGGAAAACAATTCTGAGGGACAGGATTAATCAACACATTTGGAAATGCAGGCATTGACCAAGGACAATCAACAAAGATTTATTGGTGGGAGATCCTAACTAATTTAATTGAGCTTTTTGAAAAGGTTACTAAATATATTGATGAGGGTAGCACAGTTGATGTGGTTTACATGGACTTTAGCAGACGATACTAAAGTCGGTGGTGTTGTCGATAGTGTGGAAGGAAGTAGCAGGTTACAGAGGGATATAGATAAGCTGCAGTGCTGGGCTGAGAGGTGGCAAATGGAGTTTAATGTAGAGAAGTGTGAGGTGATTCACTTTGGAAGGAAAAACAGGAATGTGGAATATTTGGCTAATGGAAAAGTTCTTGAAAGTGTGGATGAGCAGAGGGATCTAGGTGTCCATATACATAGATCCCTGAAAGTTGCCACCCAGGTTGATAGGGTGGTGAAGAAGGCCTATGGAGTGTTGGCCTTTATTGGTAGAGGGATTGAGTTCCGGAGTCAGGAGGTCATGTTGCAGCTGTACAGAACTCTGGTACGGCCGCATTTGGAGTATTGCGTACAGTTCTGGTCACCGCATTATAGGAAGGACGTGGAGGCTTTGGAACGGGTGCAGAGGAGATTTACCAGGATGTTGCCTGGTATGGAGGGAAAATCTTATGAGGAAAGGCTGATGGACTTGAGGTTGTTTTCGTTAGAGAGAAGAAGGTTAAGAGGAGACTTAATAGAGGCATACAAAATGATCAGAGGGTTAGATAGGGTGGACAGTGAGAGCCTTCTCCCGCGGATGGAAATGGCTAGCACGAGGGGACATAGCCTTAAACTGAGGGGTAATAGATATAGGACAGAGGTCAGGGGTAGGTTCTTTACGCAAAGAGTAGTGAGGCCGTGGAATGCCCTACCTGCTACAGTAGTGAACTCGCCAACATTGAGGGCATTTAAAAGTTTATTGGATAAACATATGGATGATAATGGTATAGTGTAGGTTAGATGGCTTTTGTTTCGGTGCAACATCGTGGGCCGAAGGGCCTGTACTGCGCTGTATTGTTCTCTGTTCAGGAAGGCCTTTGACAAGGTCCCACATGGAAGGCTGGTCCAAAATGTTGGAGCCCATTGGATCTTAGGCAAGTTGATAAATTGGATTCAAAATTGGCTTGGTAATAGAAGGCAAAATGCGATGGTAGAGGGTGTGCTGGGGGTAACTGGTGGGTCAATCACTCGTGCCACCACTATGCCAACCCCTTGATCCCAACCCCATTCTTGGGGCAACCCTTGCCCCTGCTCATCTGCCCCAACGACCACCCATAACCCCCACCGACTGTTGAGGTCCTTGGCTGTGCGCCCGTAGGCTATCGCTAATAGGGAATGGGCAGTCGTGGTTAAGTGTGCACTTGACACATGTTAAGTGAGCACTTGACACATGCCAAGTGGATTCCCATGTGTGGACGGACCTTGTAGCATGTAGGAGTCATTGCCCCCAGCATTCCAATCGCACCTTGATGCCTGGACACTGTGGGAGGCAACACCACATGCGCAGCAGCCAACATCCGAACACCCAAGGGATGGGATACAGCTCCAGGGACATTACCATGGCCAGAGTGTGAGAGGGTGCCATGGGAAGGGGAGATTGCTTGGAGAAATGGACAAAGGGTCCGGGGGTCAGCCTGCATTGTGGAAGAAAGTGACAGAGTCATCAGAATGGTTGTGCAAAAAGTTGTTTAATGTGCTTTACAATACCCCATTCCTGATAGTGCTGCCCCCTCAACCCCCAACTCCACCCCCTATCTAGCCCCAGCCACCCCCCCCCCCCCCCCTCCACTCACCCACCCCATTACCTCAGTGATCCACAAAGTGCCTGGCCCCCTAGCTCTATCACTACGTCTTGGTATTTCCCCAGGATGCACATCTGAGGTGGAGGCAGAAAGTTGCTTACCTCGTCCCATGGCCCTCGATGCCCTTGGCAGGCTGCCTCTGGAGGCTCTGGGGCCGGAGGTCTGGAATGGTCTGCGAGACCCCCCAAAGTGCTGTTACGCCTGGTTAACAATTCAGGGCGATGGAGGGGCAGCTTGCCAACATTTGGGGGTGGGCTGCAGTGTTATTCTGGGATCGGGGAACCCTATAAAAAGGGCGCCCCAATCTCTGAGGAGTTTAGGGCCCGCCCATCCCGAGGCCAGCGCAAAACCCGCCCCTCTCGAAACAAATGTCAAAGTGCCATTGAATCCCAACTCAGCAGCGCTGCCAGTGGCAGTGGGCAACATGCCGTTTTTCCCACTGGCAGCAGCACTTAGTTTTCAATCTGTTGAGTTGCGACCACAATTTGTTAAAACTACTTGTCAAAAATCCAAGAGCGTCGCAATTGAGAAAGTAGAAGAGGAAATCACAGTGTTATGCAGATATATTAATAAATGTGCCAAGATGAGAAAGAAAATGTACTGATTGAAGGAGTTTAAATTCCTACTTGCCTGACCTTTAATTTTAGACAATAAGTCAGTCTGTACCAGAGCTGACCTAATCCAGTCTAGTGAATTGCTATTTAAAACCACTCCAGTCATTGAACACAGCAAGGGATCATGTGGAATGTTTAATAAGCACAGGTTGGTGCCTCCATTATGTCCATTACCCACACTTTATTCCTTGGGCAAGCTTTCAGAGCTAATGAATATCAGAGAGTGCATTTCAAGAAAATTGCTTGTTGTAAATGATGTGTTCTTGAATGGTCATGGGTGACATCTAACCAGAGATATAATAATTTACAAGAATCTTTGTATGAATAATCATGATATTGATATTGTATGTTTAATGCTTTCCATAATAGAAGCTACGGCAAATTAGGATTGCTCTAGATGGGCTATTATGAATTTTTAAAGCATTTGGTTTTGTTTGCTGATTGATATGGCAGTAATATTAAGGAAACATTTCCAAGAATAACACAGCTATTCAGATTAGTCAGTAAATGTATTTATTAATAGAGAAAAACAAAGCCCAAAATGTCCACACCTGGTGGATAGTGCTGTCAGGAACTAGGGCAGATCTCTTGTCAGGAAGTTATAGCCTCCATATCTTTTGCCTCCAACTTTTGTCCCCTCTTGACTTGAAGATACTGGCGCACTGATGTGGCCTTAGCTGATTCCCCAAGCCTTTATTTACCAAAATGACTGTTCATCATGTGTAGGTGTGATGGTTGCCGACCATCAAGCTGATTCTGACCTCCACATATGCGCTCACTTTTTGAGTTGCAGTTATTAAATTGAGATAGGGCGACATTCTCCGACCCCCCGCCGGGTCGGAGAATCGCCGGGGGCTGGCGTGAATCCCGCCCCCACCGGTTGCCGAAGTCTCCGGCACCGGATATTCGGCGGGGGCGGGAATCGCGCCGCGCCGGTTGGCGGGCCCCCCCCCGCTCAATTCTCTGGCCCGGATGGGCCGAAGTCCCGCCGATAAATTTCCTGTCCCGCCGGTGTAAGTTAAATCACCTACCTTACCGGCGGGACAAGGCGGCGTGGGCGGGCTCCGGGGTCCTGGGGGGGGCGCGGGGCATTCTGACCCCGGGGGGTACCCCCACGCTGGCCAGGCCCGCGATCGGGGCCCACCGATCCGCGGGCGGGCCTGTGCCGTGGGGGCACTCTTCCCTTCCGCCTCCACCGCGGTCTCCACCATGGCGGAGGTGGAAGAGACTCCCTCCACTGTGCATGCGTGGGAAACTTTCAGCGGCCGCTGACGCTCCCGCACATGCGCAGCCCGGAGATGTCATTTCCGCGCCAGCTGGCGGGGCAACAAAGGCCGTTTCCGCCAGCTGGCGGGGCGGAAATTCCTCCGGCGTCGGCCTAGCCCCTCGATGTTGGGGCTCGGCCCCCAAAGATGCGGAGCATTCCGCACCTTTGGGGCGGCGCGATGCCCGTCTGATTGGTGCCAGTCGCTTTGGGCACCAGTCGGCGGACATCGCGCCGATTCCGGAGAATTTCGCTCAAGAGCAGCAATCTGGGTAGTGAGGCCAAATGTAATGCATTTGCTGCAACCCTAATTGGGTTGCACTAATCCTTCATGGGCCAGGGATAGAAATGATGACCTTTTAGGCCTGTATGGCACATTCTGTAGTGTAGTTGCCAATTGAACCTTTGAGGAGTAGGTAGTGCAAATTACATGTTGCTGACCTTCTACACACAAATAGATGCAGCAGTTGTGAAAAAATTATTCTTTCATGGAATGCGGAAATCGCTGGCAAATCCAGCAATTGTTGCCCATCCCTAATTATCCTTGAATTGAGTGTCTTGCTAAGCCATTCCAGAGGATAAATGAGTGGCTTGCTGAGCAATTTCAGAGGACAACTAAGAGTCAACCACTTTACTGTCCACCTGGAGCCATCCTTATCGGGTCTGGCCTGTATGTGACTCCAGGGTCGGAGAATCCCCGGGGGGGGGGGGCACGCGAATCCTGCCCCACCACTCCGACGCCGGCTGCCGTATTCTCCAGCGCGGTTTTCGGGCGGGGGTGGGATTCACGCCACGCCGGTCGGGGGCCCTTGGCAGCGCCCCCCCCCCCCCCCGGCAATTCTCTGGGCCCCGATGGGCCGAGCGTTTTTGGCCAGTCCCGCAGGCGTGGATTGGACCTGGCAGGTAAGTTAGCTGGGGCGGTCATTTGCGGGGGGGGGGGATCCGACCCCGGGGGGGTGGCACGGTTGCCTGGCCCGCGATCAGGGCCCACTGTGCCCCGATCGGGCGGGCCTGTGCCGTGGGGGCACTTCTTCCTTCCGCGCTGGCCTCTGTAGAGCTACGCCATGGCCGACGCACGTGCCAGAGTACGCCGGCGGTCAGGACCACGCAGAGAATTCAGTTACTTCTGGTTGGGCGGGTGGCGGAGTGGTTCGCTACATTTTTGACGCCGGGGTCTGGCCATCGCGCCAATTTCGGTGAATCTCACCTCAGATCTGCAGTGATATGATTGACTCTTAACTGCCCTCTGAAATGGCCTAGCAAGCCACGCAGTTAGTGAACCAGATGGGTTTTTACAACAATTGATTATAGTTTCATGGGGCGTGATTCTCCGACCCCCCACCGGGTCGGAGAATTGCCGGGGTTTGGCATGAATCCCGCCCACGCCATGTCCCGAATTCTCCGCCACCAGAGATTCGGCGGGGGCGGGAATCGCGCCGCGCCGGTCGGCGGAAATCGCGCCGGTTGGCGGGCCCACCCCCGGCGATTATCCAGTCCGCGATAGGCCGAGGTCCCGCCGCTGTCAACCCACGCCAGCCGGCGTGGATTGAACCACCTTTCAAACGGCGGGACAAGGCAGCGCGGGCGGGCTCCGGGGTCCTGGGGGGGGGGCGGCGGGGCGATCTGGCCCCGGGGGGTGCCCCCACGGTGGCCTGGCCCGCGATCGGGGCCCACCGATCCGCGGGCCGGCCTGTGCATTGGGGCCACTCTATTCCTTCCGCTTTCGCCACGGTCTTCACTATGGCGGAGGCGGAAGAGACCCCCTCCACTGCGCATGCGTGGGGTTGCCGTGAGCGGCCGCTGACGCTCCCACGCATGCGTCGCACGGCAAAGTCATTTCCGCACCAGCTGGCGGGGCGCCAAAGGCCTTTCCCGCCAGCCGGCGGGGCGGAAATCACTCCAGCGCGGGCCTAGCCCCTCAAGGTGAGGGCTCGGCCCCTCAAGATGCGGAGAATTTGGGGCGGCGCAATGCCGGACTGATTCGCGCCATTTTAGGCACCGGTCGGCGGACATCGGGCCGATTGCGGAGAATCCCGCCCATGGTCACCATTACTGAGACTAGCTTTATATTCCAGAATTTTTATTAATTGCATTTAAATTCCATCAGCAGTGAAAAGGTAACTCAAGTGATGAATGATGCCCAATATTTGTGACACTTTGATTTTTCCACTGTGTTAATTCACCGCAATTCATTCTCAATTCTCATCTGTACTCTCACTTCTGAGCCCCATATATAATGCACATACTTGGCACAAAGTCAAAATATTTTTAATGGAATCAGTAACATTATTGTGAGGTTTCCATGATGTCGACGTCTCGAACAAAATCTGAGCAATGTTTCTGAAAATCTTTTGGATGTGGTGAAGAAATACTGACAACAAAATCTATTAGTGCCCATAGTTTGGGTGCAGTGGAAGCCATCTTGATGCCGAATGGCATCTGTGACACGCACACCACCTGCTCTGGAAGCCACTTTGGGTAGCTTAGGGGCAAGAGGTACGTAGGGCACGATTTATCAAAAAAGGAAGAGTCCTGATTTGGGCAGATTTAGCAGGGTTGTTCCTGGCACTACACCCCGTTATCGAATGATTATTTTTTTTCAGGCCTCAATGGGGAATGCCCAGCCGAGGCCGTACTCAGTCCCATTTCCTGCACCGAGGAACTCCGCTCGACGGTGCAGAATTTGGGGCCCCGGCCTCTCAACCCCCCCTCCCCGTCGCAACATTCGGACCCCCTCCAATGCCCAACTGACCTGTTGGGATTCCTTGAGCACCCTTCCTCACTCCACCTCATACTGGCTGGGCACAGAGGCCTAATTCCCAACACAGGCAAAATTCCACCTGATAACCTTGGCACTGCCAGCCTGGCATTGCCAGGTAACCCAGGTGGCACTGCCAAGCTGACAGGGACACTGCCAGGGTGCCAGGCTGGCAGTGCCACCTGGGAGACAGGGTGTCGGAGGCATCAGCAGTGCCAGGGTGCCACTCTGCCCAGAGGCCAACCACGCGGGGGCCTCCAATCACTTGGGAGTCTCCCCAAAGTGCCATTCTGCCTGGTCCCCGTTTGTGGAGAACAATGCTAAATGGCAACTGGCTAGGATCGCCTCGGTGAGGCCGATAGCTCCCGGGGCTGGTTGGTCTGGTGTAGACATAGTTAAGTGAGCTTAAGTGCACGCTTAACTATGCAAGTTGGGATCCCGTCCATTGTGGACAGGATCCAGATCGCGACATCTCACGATATTTTGTTATAACTTGAGGTGTGTAACGACCATTGGGAATCCCAGAGGAGGCCTCTCCTGGGATTTACTGGCCACGTCCTATCCCGATTCCGGCGGGACACGGTCGGTAAATCTCACCCGTAGAGTAGGCAGACCGGGAAGTCAGAAAGTCAATTTAACATCAGCACTGCTTCTTTCGAGCTTGTCTCCTCAGCTAATGTTCTCCCTTAAGCACATACAGCTGAACATGAATTCAGCAGCAGGAAATACCTCCTCCCAGTGTTATTTAAAGGGATCATCAACAACTAGCTGGTTAGTTGCTCATTAATTTGTATTGCTTTTGTTTAAGTTTGTTGTGGGTGTCCAGAGTTGGTGAAAGCAATGGTGCTGCATGAGGAGAAGGCTTTGGTTCCCACATCTGGCTCTGTTATCGTGGGCTTCTGCTCAGACACAGTTGCTCCAGTCATGGATGCTGCAGTCACCATCTCTACCTTGGCCTGTACGATGAGAGGGGCACTGAGCAGAGTTAACACAGAAGAGGACAAGTTGCTCGCAGAGGGGAGAGGAAGAGGGGAGAAGGACTTCCCAGCAGGAAACTTTGATCACCTTTGGTCTTCTGGAAGCATTTCTCTTGCTACAACCTAAGCATTGAAAGTGTGTGCATTGCCTCCATAAATCTTGCAGGTTTGCAGCGTCAGAGCAAGGCAAGAATGGTGCTGCAAATACTGGCAAGATAACTATTTACCCTGAATTTCTTCACATCATGTTGGAGCAGGGGTTATCGCGAGCAGTTCCCATTCAATGCCCAATTTTATGACAGGAGAGTTTATTGTGCTCTACGTGAAAAGCAAGAAGAAGCAGACGAAGCACACTCCACTTTACCAGGGCACCAGGCTACCCCACGGTGCCATCAGCTACACACACATGGCTTTTCAGGCACTGCATCAAGATGTACTGCAGCCACAAAGGTCAGCACCCAATGATGTGCATTGAGCGTGGGACGAGAGTCAACACATCATGTTGGTGAATGACGGTCAAGATGCTATTCTTCTGCCACAGTTCCTTCAATGTTTGAGCCATCTTGTCAAACCAGGGTGCGATACTGGGCAGCAAGGGCTTTAAGCCTGGCTCATAACTTTGGTGTGCAACTCAACCATATGCAGGCAACGGCCATATAATGAGAACTGTGAGGCCACATAAAACATCATAGAGCAGACTATTGGAGAGAACTGAAGGAACTCACTGTCTGGACTGCTTCAGAGAAACTTTTTTTTACTCGCCAGAGTGTGTGCAGGATTCCTGGTGGTCACCTTGCTGCACTTTGCATTTGCTCTGTCAAAACATTGAAATAGCAACCAGCACGAAGCAACTAACTTTATCAAACAAACTACCCAACATTCCTCAACTAATCATCCTTGTACATTCTCTTACTTTTTGGCACCGCCGCCTGACTTGGTTCTACTACACAATGCTCCAGAAAGGCTGGTTGCAGGCTGCTGTCTTTCAGTGGGTAAGGCTGGAGGTGGCCTTGAGCACTCTGGGCCCCACCGCCTCAGCAAGGCCGGTAGCAGTCTGAGCTGGCCCAACAGAATGGCAATGGTGGGAGGACAAATGCTGTCATCCTGAGAAAGGACAGCAGGCTGGTGCTCCATCGAGCCACTGCCACATTTCATGGGGTAAGAGTTCATCAGTTAGTGCGGTGCAATGTACTTATTTAAAGTGACTGTTATAGATGAAAAGCTGGTAGCATATACAAGCTGTGAAATATGTATGTTAGACCTTGCAGTAGTGCTCAGTGTGTAACAGTGAGGTGAGGCTATGAAGAATGTCATGTATGAGTCGCGCTTGATGGAAATTCATAGACTCATAGAATTTACAGTGCAGAAGGAGGCCATTTGGCTCATCGAGTCTGCACCAGCCCTTAGGAAAGAGCACCTCACATAAGCCCACATCTCCACCCTATCCCCGTAACCCAGCAACCCCACCTAACCTTTTTGGACACTAAGGATAGTTTAGCATGGCCAATCCACCTAACCTGCACATCTTTGGACTGTGGGAGGAAACCGGAGCACCCGGAAGAAACCCACTCACACACAGGAAGAACGTGCAGACTCCGCACAGACAGTGACCCAAGCCGGGAATCGAACCTGGGATCCTGGAGCTGTGAAGCAACAGTGCTACCCACAATGCTACCGTGCTGTTGGTGGATGAGTGAAGGTGGTGTGGTGAGAAGCAGTGTGCAAGCGGTTCATTTACACCGATATTGCACTTGAAGATGCAATTACTGCCCTTGACTACTGGTGTGGGGTGGTTGAACTTCATTCTTCGTACCATTCAGATCTTCCCACTGCATTCTCCCCTTTAAGAGATATGGGATGCCTTTAAATTGGACCCCCTGCCGAGGTGTGGAACCACTTAGCAGCACAATTAGTGCTGAGATGCAAACTATCATTTCAATTAGCAGGCAGCACATCACGATAAATGGGCATGAATTAGTCATGCATAGCAGTCCTCACTCCTCACTTTCAGATTTTATCCCATTTTTCCCATTCCATCTTCAAGAAAGCAAAAAATACTGAAGACATCTTAAAGACATTGTTGAACCCGAATAGGTATGAATATTACTTCTTAGTACCTTTCAAGGTTATCAATTTTTCAAAATCTTTCAATATTGCAAATCACAATTTATTCATCAACCTTAAAATTTAGTCAATAGCCATCACCTCTTTCCGTTGATGTGTTCGACATTCTTATCAATCCTGTATACCTTAGGCGGCATGGTGGCACAGTGGTTAGCACTGCTGCCTACAGCGCTGAGGACCCGGGTTCGATCCCGGCCCCGGGTTACTGTCTGTGTGGAGTTTGCACATTGTCCTCGTGGCTGTGTGGGTTTCACTCCCACAACCCAAAGATGTGTAGGTTAGGTGGAATGGCCACACTAAATAGCCCCCTAATTCGAAAAAATAATTGGGCATTCTAAATTTATTTATTAAAAATAAATCCTCTATACCTTCTCCTTCAGTGCTCACCTGACCTTAAATGGAAGGTTTGCAGCTCTTCTATTGCTAAAAATGTTTTCAAGACATTTGTTTAATCGTCCCATCACTTCTTCTCAGCAATCCTCATGTCTCCATGACTCTTACAGACTCAGTGCTATATTTCCCTCTCATCCAATTCTTCTCCCATTTAAAGTCCATATGAACTGGCGTACGTCCTTCTTTCTTGTCTCCATTTTCACCATGTTATAATCATGAATGCTTATTCACTTCCGATCATCTGATTATTGCTTTTGTCCTTTTTTTTCCTCTGATGTCCCATTTTCTTCCTTTTGTAATCTTTTCAACATCAGCACAGCACTGTAGCCTCAATCTGTCAGTTTACCTTTTCAGCAAAAAGGTAGCATAGTGGTAACGTCACTGGGCTAACAATCAGAGGCCCAGGCTGGTGTTCTGGGAACAAGGGGCGAAATTCTCCCGAAACGGCGCGATGTCCGCTGACTGGTGCCCAAAGCGACTGGCACCAATCTGGCACGTGCGTCGGCCATGGCGTAGCTCTACAGAGGCCAGCGCGGAAGGAAGAAGTGCCCCCACGGCACAAGCCCGCCCGATCGGGGCACAGTGGGCCCTGATCGCGGGCCAGGCAACCGTGCCACCCCCCCGGGTTCGGATCCCCCCCCCGCAAATGACCGCCCCAGCTAACTTACCTGCCAGGTCCAATCCACGCCTGCGGGACTGGCCAAAAACGCTCGGCCCATCGGGGCCCAGAGAATTGCCGGGGGGGGGGGCGCTGCCAAGGGCCCCCGACCGGCGTGGCGTGAATCCCACCCCCGCCCGAAAACCGCGCTGGAGAATACGGCAGCCGGCGTCGGAGTGGTGGGGCAGGATTCGCGTGCCCACCCCCCCCGGGGATTCTCCGACCCTGGAGTCACATACAGGCCAGACCCGATAAGGATGGCTCCAGGTGGACAGTAAAGTGGTTGACTCTTAGTTGTCCTCTGAAATTGCTCAGCAAGCCACTCATTTATCCTCTGGAATGGCTTAGCAAGACACTCAATTCAAGGATAATTAGGGATGGGCAACAATTGCTGGATTTGCCAGCGATTTCCGCATTCCATGAAAGAATAATTTTTTCACAACTGCTGCATCTATTTGTGTGTAGAAGGTCAGCAACATGTAATTTGCACTACCTACTCCTCAAAGGTTCAATTGGCAACTACACTACAGAATGTGCCATACAGGCCTAAAAGGTCATCATTTCTATCCCTGGCCCATGAAGGATTAGTGCAACCCAATTAGGGTTGCAGCAAATGCATTACATTTGGCCTCACTACCCAGATTGCTGCTCTTGAGCGAAATTCTCCGGAATCGGCGCGATGTCCGCCGACTGGTGCCCAAAGCGACTGGCACCAATCAGACGGGCATCGCGCCGCCCCAAAGGTGCGGAATGCTCCGCATCTTTGGGGGCCGAGCCCCAACATTGAGGGGCTAGGCCGACGCCGGAGGGATTACCGCCTCGCCAGCTGGCGGAAACGGCCTTTGTTGCCCCGCCAGCTGGCGCGGAAATGACATCCCCAGGCGGCGCATGCGCGGGAGCATCAGCGGCCGCTGACAGTTTCCCACGCATGCGCAGTGGAGGGAGTCTCTTCCGCCTCCGCCATGGTGGAGACCGTGGCGGAGGCGGAGGGGAAAGAGTGCCCCCACGGCACAGGCCCGCCCGCGGATTGGTGGGCCCCGATCGCGGGCCAAGCCACCGTGGGGGCACCCCCCGGGGCCAGATCGCCCCACGCCCCCCCCCCCCCAAGACCCCGGAGCCCGCCCGCACCGCCTTGTCCCGCCGTTCAAAAGGTGGTTTAATCCACACCGGCGGGACAGGCAATTTATCGGCGGGACTTCGGCCCATCCGGGCCGGAGAATCGAGCGGGGGGGGGGCCCGCCAACCGGAGCGGCCCGATTCCCGTCCCCGCCGAATATCCGGTACCGGAGACTTCGGCAACCGGCGGGGGCGGGATTCACGGCAGCCCCTGGCAATTCTCCAACCCGGCGGGGGGGTCGGAGATTGACGCCCCAGGGTTCAAATTCCACCACGGCAGCTGTTGGAACTTAAATTCAATTAATAACCTGAATCGAAAAGCTGGTATCAGTGATGGTGACCGCTGCTGATTGTCGTAAAAGCCCATCGGGCTCACCAATGTCCTTTAGGAAAGGAGATCTGCCATCATTACTAGGTCTGGCCTACATGTGACTCTAGACCAAGAGCGATGTTGCTGACTCTTAACTGCCCTCTGAAATGTTGTGGTAAGCCAATCCATGCCCCATGAAAGAAAAAATAGTTGTACATGAAAATGAAATGAAAATGAAATCTTCTTTGAAATGATATCTTCTTTGTGGTGAAATTAGGTCAAAATTGGTGATAACGTTGACATAACAACCCGATAGACGATGCATTGGTTGATAATTCTCTTCTCGTGATGCAAAACTCAAATCAGATAGCACCACAACAATTTATGTTCCATATCCTTTGTACAAACATCCTTGAACATCCAAAGATGTGCAGGTTAGGTGAATTGGTCATGATAAATTGCCCCTTAGTTTCCAACGATGTGTAGGTTGGGCAGGGTTACAGGGATAGGGTGGGGAGTGGACCTGGGTGAGGTTCTCTTTCAGAGGGCCGGTGTAGACTCAATGGGCCGAATGACCTTCTTCTGCGCTGTATGGATTCTATGAATGGAAACATTTGTGCTTTTACATTGAATGTGGTAGCACAGTGGTTAGCACGGTTGCTTCACAGCTCCAGGGTCTCAGGTTTGATTCCCGGCTTGGGTCACTGTCTGTGTGGAGTCTGCACATTCTCCCCGTGTCTGCAGTTTCCTCCCACAGTCCAAAGATGTGCAGGTTAGGTGGATTGGCCATGTTAAATTGCCGTTAGGATAGGTGGGGTTACGGGGATGGGGTGGAGGTGTGGGCTTAAATAGTGTGCTCTTTCCAACAGCCAGTGCAGACTAGATGGGCCAAATGGCCTCCTTCTGTAATGTAAACTCTATGATCTATGATCTACATCTCAATGTTACATGGTTCAAATCCAGGACAGTGATGGCCGTTTTTAGCATTAACCTTCCTGACACAGTGGACGTGATCCTCCGGCCATGCTGTACCGGAAAAGCAGCTCACTGCGATGCAGCATGGCCGTTGAAAGCCAGGAGACCCCACACCCGTGATCTTCCCGGCTTGCAATGCCTCGCATGATTCAACGCAATCTCGCGAGACGTTGCAAGGTGAATCCCATCCACAATGGGCAGGAACATATTTTGGCAAATCTTCATATTAGAACGAGGTAGTATGTCTTACTCTAATGTGTAGATTCACAAGGTCCCTGAGGTTTTGGAATTCAATCGTTTCGCCTTGGAGTCCTCGGTTGAGTGCCGTTTGATACTGGTCCCCACAAACGAGGACCAGAGGGAACGCCACTTGTGGGGGTCTCCAAGGAGTCGGAGGCCCCCAGCTGCATACCCTTTGGGTAGGTGATGCTCAAGCACTGCTGATATCACCTGGGTACCCTGGCAATGCCAGCCTGGCACCCTGGCAGTGCCACCTGGGTGCTAGCCTGGCACTGCCAAGGTGACCAGGTGGCACTTCCAGCTGGCATCTTTTGTGTGCGCACAATTAGGTTAGAGTTGTTCCGCATGGGTGTTGGGTGCAGTGGGTGTCCGGAGGACCCTCCAATATTGCATTCTGGCTAGGGGGGAGGTTGGGGTTTCTTTTCCAGGCCTCGGAGATCGGGCTGTGGTTTAAAGATGGTGGCCTGATCTCTCGCTACAGTGGGGAGTTCTGGCGAGCAGAGCTCTCCGTTGTAAAAAATGGGCGCTATGTGCGGTCGAGGCCGCACGTTCCCCATTCAGCCCCTTATTCAAAGCATCTGGCGGTGAATAATCATGTGTTTCTCGGCACTGCGAGTGCTGGGAAGCACGCGGCTAAACGTGCTCGCTCGGGGGTTTTGTTCTCTTTTGGGAAGATCGTGCCCAGTGCATTGATAGTCTCAGTCTATATACAATAATGTGCTGAAAAAATCGGGGTTCTCCTCCGGGTGCTCTGGTTTCCTCCCACTGTCCAAAGATGTGCAGCTTAGGCAGGTTGACCACAGTAAATTGCTCCTCAGTGTCCAAAGATGTGCAGGTTAGGTGGGGTTACAGGAATAGGGTGTGGCAGTGAGCCTAGACAGGGTGCTGTTTCGGAGGGTTGGTTCTGCACTGTAGGGATTTTATGAATTTAAAAAATCCTTGTTAACTGTTGGGACCTCCAGTAAGTCTGAGTCACCACATTGGTGAGGGTGTAAAAGGTTTGATCGCAGCCTTCAGTATATCATGAATTGAGGGGGGGAAGTGAAGGAGTATTTGAAAAAGGAAAGAAGCATCAACGAGAGTCGGGAGCCATTAAACAATGAGTTTAAAATGCCTACCATCGGTAAACTATACTCGTTTGACCAAGGGGCTGGAGATGGAGTCAGCATATTGAACAGCTCCACTATTTTTTTTTTTGAACCACAAACGAGATCATAGGCGATCACAAGCAGAAGGCGATACTTCTGACAATTTGCGGTCCACAAACGTATAATTTAATTAGGAACTTCACAACCGTGGAGACATTGACTCGAGTACCTTTAAACAGATAGTCAAGTTGGTCAAAGAACACTTTGACCCAAAGCCCTCGATTATCCTCCAACTTTATGAATTGTGCTCTGTGCTGAGGGACAATGAATGGGGTGGCACGGTAGCACAGTGGTTAGCACTGTTGCTTCACAGCGGCAGGGACCTGAGTTCGATTCCCGCTTGGGTCACTGTCTGTGTGAAGTATGCACGCTCACCCCGTGTCTGCGTGGGTTTCCTCCCACAAGCCCCCAAAGACGTGCTGTTAGTTGATTTGGACATTCTGAATTCTCCCACTGTGTATCCAAACAGGTGCCAGAATGTGACGACTGGAGGATTTGCACAGTAACTTCATTGCATTGTTAATGTAAGCTTACTTGTGACACTAATAAAGATTATTATAATGATATCAGCCTTCATAACTAGTCTTCGACAGCTTGCTGAGCACTGTGTGTTCGGGACCGCGCTTAATGACATGTTGCGTGACTGGCTTGTTTGTGTGGTCCATAACCTCAATATCCAGAAAGAAAACCCTGGCTGAAGCCACCATAACTTTGGAAAAAGCAACTGAGATAGCTCAGGCGATGGGGTGTGCTGAAAAATACATACTGAGCTCCAAAGCGTGCCTGAAGGGGAGGTCAGTTAAATATGGGGCAGCAGGTTCGCAAAGTGTGCGGCAGGATTAACAGGCACAGCAGTGAACCAGTAATGGTCCGCAGCACTGTACCAGAGTCAAAGGACCTGGAAAAGGACATGTCGTCAATCCAAGTCAGCGGTGGACTGCTACCGTTGGGCGAACCATTCCTGTGTTCGGGAGTTTGTGTGTTTCTGTTGCAATCACAAGGGTCACATTCGAGTACGTTGCGCACGATGCAAAAAGCGCCAATGCAAAACAAAAAGCAGCAGCAGTCTACAGCGCCGCATAACAAAGTGGATGGGAACTCTGAACAGGAGCATGCATTGAATCTGTTGAATGTAGTCCAGCTGAATAAGACAGCCCCGATTGAAATCATCCGAAAGGTAAATGACAAACCCCTCAAAATGGAAGTCGACACAGGGGCTTCGGTGACCGTTGTGGGAGAGCAGACTTTCAAATATATCTGTGATGGAATGTCACATTTAGGTTTGAACAGTACAACAGCCAAGATATCTACTTACAATGGGGAGACCTTGAAAACCCTTGGAACCACCAACACACCAGTGGCATACAGATAGCAAGAAGCTATTCTTCCCTTGGTTATCATGGAAGGACACACACCCATCTGATGGGAAGTCTGGCTCCAAAAACTTAGGCTCAATTGACAAGAATTGTTTTAAATTTCCAACGGGGTCCTCCAAAATGTCCTAAGGGATGAGGGTGTTTTTCACAAGGAGCTGGGCCGGATTAAAGGCATTAGATCCAAAATCAATGTCAATTGGGATTCGATGGCCAAGTTGTTCATAGCCAGATCAGTGCCCCATGCCCTGCATTGGAAGGTTGATGCTCAGCTTAGGAGATTGGAAGAGCTGGGCATAACGAAACCAGTTCAGTTCCTTGGGTGAGCGGCACCTAAACCGGATCGTTCAATAAGAATTTGTGGGGATGATAAACTAACCGGGTGGATAGATACCCAATTCTCCGGATCAATTCTCTGCTAAGTTGGTTCAAAATTGGATCTCAGCCATGCATACCTGTAACTAGAATTGGTCAAAGAGTTCCTGATGTTTGCCACAGTAAACATCCACAAGGGCCTCTTTCGGTATACAAGACATGCATTCGGCATCGCTTCAGCCTGCACGATGCCCCAGCATATGACGGAAAATCTCCTCCAAGGACTTCCCAAGGTAATGGCCTACTTCCACGCCGTTCTAGTCACCGGCACCACACCCAAAGAGCATGGGTGGGATTCTCCGAACGTCGCATTCGCTCCAAATCAGGACATTGCTCCGCCCCAAACCGGCCGAGTCCCGACGGCATCGGTCGTGTGTGATCTCATCCGTCCAGTGTCGCCAGAGTCGGGGGAGGGCTGATCCCCAGGCAGGGGGGACTTTGCTAGGGGCTGGGGGCACTGTTGGGGGGTGGTCCAGGGTGCCCGAGCTAGCCGGGGGGGGGACTATTTCACAGGCCAGGTCCGCGAGTGGCCAGTGCCATGTTGCATTGCACGGCACGGCCGCTGCAGGCTGCCCAGTGCGCATGCGCAGCCACGGACCCAGCAATCCTCCGGGCCATATCGGCAGCTGGGGTTCTCTATGCTGTCTTGATGCCAGCACCCAGCCACACGGAGGATCGGTGGCCATTTTACGCCATTATTTCTGTCGTAAAATACCACCGTTCCCCCGTCAGCATGGGGACATAGCCCCCAAATCAGAGTATCCAGTCCAATATGTCCAGCCTGGAGCAAATGTTAAAGGAGTTTCAGGGTGATGGGGTCCATCTCAAATGCGAAAACTCTACTTTCCAGTCCTCAGAAGCGAAATATCTAAGACTTTGTGTTGATCTGACAAGGTTGCATCATTGGGAGGAAAGAATTAAAGCTATACATGATGTCCCAGCACCTAGAAACGTCAGTGAGCTCAAATCCTTCCTCCGTATGGTAAATTATTAAGGTTGTTTCATTTCAAATTGTTATATTTCTTTGTTGCCACAAAGAGAAAAGTATTGGAACACTCTGGATTCTTGTATAACATTATGAGAGTTTATTAAGGGTGTTCCTGTCTGTACAGGAGACAGCAACACCTTGGTGGCTATGGTGGATGCTTTGTGCTGAGCGTTCGCTATTCATGGACTGCCAGAATCCATTGTGTCAGACATTGGCACCCTTTTTATAGGCAATGACTTCCAGGTTTTTTTATGAGCCAATGGCATATGACACACGTTGACCACTCCAATCCACCGAGCTACTAATGGTTTGGCCAAGAGGGCCATCTTCCAGAATGCAATGCAGTAACAGTCTGACAAACCACTGCGCCAGCGATTTGCCAATTTTCCATTGTCGTATAATTCAACCCGTACACCACCATGGGGTTCACACTCGCTGAGCTGCTCATGGGCCGTTCGCCTAATTTGTCAGGGAGAGTGGAGGCACAACAGGCCTCCCAGAGAAGTCAACGGTTTGCGCAGAGGGGCGACAAGTCATTCCGGGTGGGTAACCCGTTTTGGTTTGTAATAATAACCTTTATTAGTGTCACAAGTAGGCTTACATTAGCACTGCAATTATGTTACTGTGTAACTTTGCATAGAGATAGCCTTGCTTAGCTGAACAAATTGTGGCCCAATCAGGGCCCGTGTCAAACATGTCAAAAAGCACTTTGGCCACTTAAGGAGTCAGGGGGTGTTGACTCCCAAATTGGAGCCAGCAAGTTCGACCAGTATTATAGACACTCCTGTAAATGTTTCTACCCAGAGGGAGCCCAGGATTCCTCTTTCCACTCAACCAGCTGCACCTGTGGAAGCTGACAAGGTCAGTCCTGCCGTCATTCAGGCAGTTCCTCCAAAATGTCACCGGCAGCTAACAACTTGCCTACCTCGAAGGGTGCCGAGCCAGTGGGTGAGTTGCAGAGATCCAGAACCATCTGGACTGATTGAGTTTTTGATGGACTCTCTTTCACCCTGTTGATATTCGTGAACTTTGTATACCTGGGCAGTGTGGACCCTGGAGCCAAAGTGACAAGGCCTGTTATAATAATAACCTTTAGTGTCACAAGTAGGCTTACATTAACACTGCAACAAAGCCACTATGAAAAGCCCCTCGTCGCCACATTCCGGCACCTGTTCGGGTACACAGAGGGAGAATTCAGAATGTCAAATTCACCGAACAGCACGGGTGGTATTTCCCCCAGCCCTGCACCGGGCCGGAGAATCCCCACAAATGGGCCCCGACGCCGGCACGCGATTCTCCGCACTGCGGAGAATGGGCGCCATTGGCACCAGCGTGGTTGGCGCAGTGCCGGTCGCGGGCCGCTCTACGCGGCCGGCCCGCCGATTCTCTGGCCCGGATGGGCCGAGCGGCCGTAGGAAAAAAGCCGAGTCCCGCCGGCGCCGTTCTAACCTGCTCTGGGCCGGCGGGACCTCGGCGTGTAGGGGCCGGGTGGCGGCCTGTCGGGGTCCGACCCCGGGGGTGGCCTCCGATGTGGCCTGGCTCGCGATCGGGACCCACCGTTCGGCAAGCCGGCCTCTGTGGCTGGGGACCTCCTTTCCTACGCGCTGGCCCCTGTAGCCCTGCACCATGTTGCGTCGGGGCCGGCGCGTTGAAGGAGGCGCCACTGCACATATCCTCGTTGGCGCTGGCGCAACTGCGAATGCGCGGATCCCGCGGAGCACAGTTCACGCCGGGAGTGATGTGAACCGCTCCAACGCAGTGCTGGCCCCATGTAGGGGCCAGAATTCGACGTGGGAGCGGCCCGTTCACGCCTTCGAAAAACGCAACAGTATTTACGACGGCTTGGACACTCTGCCACTGGACTGGAGAATCCCGCCCCACGTCTTTTAGGCTTGTGGAGGAAACCGGAGCACCTGGAGGAAATTCACGCAGATACGGGGAGAACGTGCAGACTCCGCACAGACAGTGACCCAAACCGGGAATCGAACCTGGGACCCCGTGCCTGTTACTTATCTGCCTTTGCCTTTCATCAATAAACCACTTGTTAACTACTGGCAGCCTCCAGTTGAGCCACTGCAGTTATCAATAGTGAAGCATAAATATTATTTATAAATTATCCATTTACTTATAAGATAAAAGGGACTTTGGAACAAACATGGCTTATTAGCACTTAGAAACATAGCAAAGTTACATCATAGAAGATGGCCATTCGGCCTATCTTGTCCATGCCAGCCTGAGGACATCCAGGTACCATTTCTATCCCACCTTCCTTCACCTGGCCCACAGCTGTAGCTTACAGTACTTAAGGTGCAGATCCAGGTACTTTTTAAAAGAGTTTAGGGATCAAACCTGGAACCTCGGCGCCGTGAGGCAGCTGTGCTAACCATTGCCCCATCGTGCTGCCCTTTTCACAATAACTTCATTGCAGTGTTAATGTCAGCCTACTTGTGACAATAATAAAGATTATTATTGTTATTATAATACCGATATCTTGAGGTGTCATTGCTATTTCCTAGCACAATGTGTGACATATTTGTTGAAAATAAACCATAGGACGAGTTATCCAAAATCATGGGCACCACTTAAAGCTTTTGAAATGTAAAACCTGGTATTTGTCTCACTGACTTGGATAATTTGGTCATTGATAAGGAAATAATCTTTAGCCGGAGTAAGTGAAAATTGATAGACTGGATTAGCCCACAGGAAGCCAGCAGAGACCGAATGGGCCCAATGGACTCTTGTCGGGTGGCAAACAACTCGACGGATCTATAAGGCAACAGCGTTAGCTGGAATAGATCCCCAAATATTTACAGAAATGACAATTAGAGGTAGTGAAAGGGACTGTGCTTCTCATTGCTCATTAAGTGTAGTAGCAGTTGCAAAATACCACAAGTTAATATTAGTTATTTGAAAAACATGGTTTTAACTTGACATCCAGAGCAGGAAAAAGTCGCACTGGTGTTTATTGCAAGGTAAGTGATGCAAGCAGTGTTCTAGCCTTTAACAAGAGCAAATACAATCAACACAAGTTTAGAAAAGATAGGTTATGATCTGGGCAAGTCTAGAAGAATTTTCTGATGCAGAATTGATGGCCAGTGCTTATGTGTTTAGTGTGTTTTGCCACTTTCAGAAGATGTTCATAGAACATCTCCTAAGAGATGTGTGGCTAAAGGGTAGAGTAGTTAGACCCAAGGAGGAAGCAGCAAATGTATTGACTAAGAAATTAAAAGAAACACAGACTAATGGCTGAAGTAATAAGAACGACAATTGGATTTATGTCACAGCTCTCACATTGTAAAACTTTCCAAGACACTTTACAGGAGCATTGTCAATCAAAATTGACACAGGGCCCCATGTTATGAAGACAAGCTTGGTCAAAGAGGTAGGTTTAAAGGATCACCTCAGAACAGTAAAGGTAGGTAGAAAGGCAGAGCTGTCCAGGGATGAAATTACAGAGTTTGGGCGTAGGCATTCATAGACAGTTTGAATTGGATACCTGAGACCAACTGAGTACCCCAAGTATCAGTTCTTACAGTTCTCTTCATGATATTCAGAGATTATTTTGATAAATGTTGAAGAATGTTTAAAATCACAGGTATAAAATTGTGGGGGAAAGGAGTGTGTTGGACTCAACCAGGTAGACAAATCACATTGTATTTAATACTGAAAATATAATGTATATTAGAACTAAAAAAATATATATTACTAAAGAGAATCTGGGGCGAAATTCTCCGGAAACGTCGCGATGTCCGCCGACTGGCGCCCAAAACGGCGCAAATCAGACGGGCATCGCTCCGCATCTTTGGGGGCCGAGCCCCAACCTTGAGGGGCTAGGTCGGCGACGGACGAATTTCCGCCCCGCCAGCTGGCGGAAAAGGCCTTTGGTGCCCCGCCACCTGGCGCGGAAATGACATCTCTGGGCGGCGCATGCGCGGGAGCGTCAGCGGCCGCTGACAGCTTCCCACGCATGCGCAGTGGAGGGAGTCTCTTCTGCCTCCGCCATGGTGGAGACCGTGGCAGAGGCGGAAGGGAAAGAGTGCCCCAACGGCACAGGCCCGCCCGCGGATCGGTGGGCCCCGATCGTGGGCCAGGCCACCGTGGGGGCACTCCCCGGGGCCAGATCGCCCCGCGCCTCCCCCAGGACCCCGGAGCCCGCCCCCGTCGCCTTGTCCCGCCGGTAAGGTAGGTGGTTTAATTTACCCCGGCGGGACAGGCATTTTAGCGGCGGGACTTCGGCCCATCCGGGCCGGAGAATCGCGCGGGGGGCCGCCAACCGGTGCGGCGCGGGTTCGGAGAATCTCGCCCCAGAAGTGAGTTGGATGAACTGTTGAATATAATTATTGATTAAACATTAAGGTTGCCGCCACAATGTAGAATGGCTGTGAAGGTAAATAAAATGTTGTGGTGTATAAGTGCATCAACAAAACATGGACCAAATGTTAGAGAGGGCACACATGGAATATTACCTCCAGTTCTGGTTACCATTTTGATAAAGTTGTGGAGGAATAAAACCTCAATCCAAAGCTGCTTCGCTGAGGTATGAAACAAAATATGACACCAAAGCCTCTCAAGGAGATATTCGTGAAGGTATTCAACAGCTTAGTGAAAGACGGCATTTGAAAGGAATGTCTTAACGAAGCAGAGAGACATGTGGATGGCATTCCAGGGCTGAAGGCCCAGGCAACTGGAGACACATTCATCATTGGTGGAGCAATTCAAATGTGGGATGCTCAAGAGGCCAGAACTAATTAAGTGCAGATATCGGGGAAGGGTTTAGGGCTGGAGGAGATTACAAAGATGGGGAGGGGCTAGGGAGTGGAAGGTATTTGAAAACTAGGATAAGAATTTTAAAAGTGAGGCATTGTTTCCCGTGAAGGCAAAGTAGGTGAGCAAGTTGGTGTGAGTTCGGACAGGGTCAGCAGAGTTTGGATGACCTGAAGTTTACAGGGTAGAATGAAGGAGGCTGAGCAGAATTGCAGTAGAATAGGCAAGTCGAAACATAACAATAGCATGGGTGAGGGTTTCAGCCACGGAATAGCTGCAATAGGAGCAGAGATGGGCAATTGTTATTTTGTTGGAAATAAGCCGTTGAAGTGACGACATAAAGGTATGGTCGAAGGTTCATTCTGGGGTCAACTCTGACCCCAAAATTTTAAACCTCATTCTATCACCAAGGGCAGGAATGGAGTTGATGGCAAATAAATGGCATTTATCACAGGAACCAAAGACAATGGTTTTGATTCTTCGCTTTGCAGCACTGGAAGCGAGAATCACGATCGGGCTGAGAATTGATAAGAAAAGGAAAAAGTCTGGGGCTGGATTCTCTCCGCTGTCGGAATTCTCTGTTGCGCCTGTGGCCCGGGAATTTCCCGACTGTGTGCGGATGCCCACAATGGGAAACCCCTGATGCGATCAATTCACACGAGACGATTAGTAGAAGTGAACAGTGGTTTTAATAAGCTCGATCTGTGCCTGCCTGCGACTGCTCTGTACTGAGTGCCGCCTACAGGCTGCAGATCTATATACCACCCCCGAGAGGGCGGAGCCCACCAGGGCATCAACATAATACAACACAATACAGTTGTGAATTGTAGCAGCAATACGTTCACCACAACCCCGTTGGTGCGTTGCACCAGAACTCTGGTGCGTTGGGACAGAGAATACCGCCCCTGATTTACGCCCGGCGCCGATTCTGACGCCATGCTCCAGTCCCTCACTGGCGGTGATACCAAAGTTTGCGCCCCACGCCGGCAGGTCCATACAAAATCATAATTTGAATGCTCCACCCCCCACTGCGATGCTCCTCCTCTCTTTGACGAAGGTCTCACAGGTGCGACTCAGTGCAAGTATTAATAAGGGGGGCTTGGCATTTGGTGTGAGTTAGGACAGGGTTGAGAGGGTACTGAGCGGGAGCAAGAGGCTAAGAAAACCTCTGAAAACATCTCACACATTTTCGGGCTTGCTGGGGGTGGTGGGGGGGGGGGGGGTGGTGGTGGCTGCCTGGGCCAACGGCAGTAGCTAGGACTGATTGACTTTGTTCCACCTCCGTGGACTTGGGGTGCCCCCCTCAGGTTGGGGATGACCTGGCTTAGACTGCCTTTGCTGCAATTTGTGTTTGAAAAGCACCCCTCTAATGCAGCTTACAGGCTCCTGGTTGCTCACACTGCTGAGCACTCACTGAATTCTGTGAATGCTCCGAGAGCCTCTGGTATCTGGGAGCTCATCCAGGCTGCACCTCTGGACACCCTCATACCCCAGCTATTTCAGCAATGGCAAGGGCGTGGTCAAGCTCAATCAGGGGCCCACCATGTATTTAGCCAATCCATCTAACCTGCACATCATTGGACTGTGGGAGGAAACCGGAGCACTCAGAGGAATCCCACGCAAACACGGGGAGAACATGCAGACTCCGCACAGACAGTGACCCAAGCCAGGAATCGAACCTGGGATCCTGGAGCTGTGAAGCAACTGTGCTAACCAATGTGGTACCATACTACCCACTGTGCTACTGTGCTGCCCACTGTGCTACCGTGCTGCCCTTCATTAACTGAGGAGTCACGAATGGTGTTGAACATTGTGCAGTTATCTGAAAACATCCCCATTTCCAACCTCATGATAGAAGGGAGGTCATTGATGAAGCAGCTGAAGATGGTTGGGCCCAGGACACTATCTGAGAACTCCCGCAGTGATGCTCTGGAGTTGAGATGATTGACTTCCAAATTCCACAACCATCTTTCTTTGTGCCAGGTGTGACTCCAACCAGCGGAGAGTTTTCCCTCTGATTTCCAATTGACTCCAGTTTAACTCGGGCTCCCTTGATGCCACACTCAGTCAAATGCTGCCTTGATGTCAAGTCCAGTCACTCTCACCTCACCTCTGGCATTCAGCGCTTTCATCCATATTTGAATCAAGGCTGTAATGAGGTCAGGAGCTGAGTGACCCTGGCGGAACCCAAACTGAGCGTCCATGAGCAGGTTATTGCTGAGTAAGTGCCACTTGATAGCACTGTTGGTGACTCCTTCCAGCACTTTGCTGATGATGGAGAATCGACTGATAGGATGGTAATTGACTGGGTTGGATTTGTCCTATTTCTTGTGTAGAGGACACAACTGGAAAATGTTTTGCATTGCCAGGTAGATGCCAGTGTTGTAGCTGCACTGGAGCAGCTTGGCTAGGGGTGCGGCAAGTTCTGGAGCACAAGTCTTCAGTACTATTGCCAGGATATTGTCAGGGCCCATGGGTTGGCAGCATGGTCAGCGCGGGCTTGGAGGGCCAAAGGGCCTGTTCCAATGCTGTACTTTTCTTTGTTCGTCTTTGAATTTCTGCTTATTCAGTGATGAATGTTGGACAATTTAGAGATGGTGTCGGGGGTCAAGATAGGTGGTGTTGAGGTAGAGCTGATTGTTGTCAGGGCACATGTGGAAACTGATATTCTGTTTCCAGATGATGTGGCCAAGGGACAGAATGTGTATGAGAAATAGGAGGGGGGCCAAGGATTGATCCTTTGGAAAAACGAGCAGTAAAGATGCAGGGAGAAGTGAAGGCATTGATGGTAATTTGTTGACTACAATTAGATAAGAATGGCTAAAAGCATTCTGCTGTTGATGCTGGAAATCAGAAATTAAAACAGAAAATGTTGTAAAAACTCAGCAGGTCTGGCAGCATCTGTGGAGAGGGAAACCGAGTTCATCATATGGCCTCAAAACTCTAACTCTGGGGGGGTTTTATGCCCCTGATTTCAGCGATGCGGGAATGGTTATGGTGGTGGAGAATTGAAGGCTAGTCCCAAAGCAGCTTTTACACCGGCGGGAATTTCCTGTTCGATTGGCCTGCCAACGAAAGGTGAGGAATACCATTAGCAAAATTACCACACACTGAGTGGGTCTCTCTGCTGTACACCCCAAATCGCAATTCTCCGTCACCTCGACAGCGGCGTCAATGCATTCCAGAACACATGTGCAGTAAGTGCCGTTGGCATATCATTAGCAGGCCTGACCCAGTATTCTCCGGGACCGCCGTGATTCTCCGGCTCTAATAGGCTGAATTGCCGATGGCGCGGTTCACTTGTGCTTTGAGAAATCGTGAAACAGGCACCATGGCTGCTGAGGGAGAGAGAGGGGGTACAGAAAGTTCCTAACATCGCTATAGTGTACTGACAGTTGTGCTGCTGGCCAGGGGGCTTCTGACAGGGTCGGGGGAAGCAGCTGAGGGGCGGCCAGGAGGTGGGCTGTGGGCTCGGGGTGGACTGGCATGGAACACCATTGCTGCAGCCTGCAAGGCAGCTGCGCATGCCACTGACTGTCCACTGTGAACTCAGGACCACAGATCATATGAGTGCCCCCCCAGGCCATCCCCCTCGGTGCCCTCTGGCCCCAGCTGACCCATCAGCCCTCTGGGCGCGCTCCAGCACAACCAGTGCCATCTTGTTCGCTGGGATGGTGTGTGTGGGAGTGAAGTGTGTATATGCAGCTGCAGCTTGTTGGTCTCCTGAGTGTCAATCGCAAATCCGGTAAATCCGGCACCGTTTCTCATTGGAATCGATTGTGTTCCACATAGCGCCGGGTCTAGTCCCTTAACAGTAGCTGAATCGGTCCATGTGTGGCGCCAGATTTGCTGTCGTGCAAGTCCATAAATCCTGCCCCAGCGTCAACACTTTGCCCCAGGGAAGGAGTATCCAGCTGATGATTTTAATGGGGACTATCGAGTGTTGAAGGTAGAGATGAGGGTGTGGTTGAGAAAATTGGTAGCTTCCACCAAACCCAACCTTCCACCAAAGGTTGGTGGAATTGCGGATAGCGATGAGGACTGTCAGAGGATACAGCAGGATTTGGATCATTTGGAGACTTGGGCGGAGAGATGGCAGATGGAGTTTAATCCGGACAAATGTGAGGTAATGCATTTTGGAAGGTCTAATGCAGGTAGGGAATATACAGTGAATGGTAGAACCCTCAAGATTATTGAAAGTCAAAGAGATCTAGGAGTACAGGTCCACAGGTCATTGAAAGGGGCAACACAGGTGGAGAAGGTAGTCAAGAAGGCATACGGCATGCTTGCCTTCATTGGCCGGGGCATTGAGTATAAGAATTGGCAAGTCATGTTGCAGCTGTATAGAACCTTAGTTAGGCCACACTTGGAGTATAGTGTTCAATTCTGGTCGCCACACTACCAGAAGGATGTGGAGGCTTTAGAGAGTGTGCAGAAGAGATTTACCAGAATGTTGCCTGGTATGGAGGGCATTAGCAATGAGGAGCGGTTGAATAAACTCGGTTTGTTCTCACTGGAACGAAGGAGGTTGAGGGGAGACCTGATAGAGGTCTACAAAATTATGAGGGGCATAGACAGAGTGGACAGTCAGAGGCTTTTCCCCAGGGTAGAGGGGTCAATTACTAGGGGGCATAGGTTTAAGGTGAGAGGGGCAAGGTTTAGAGTAGATGTACGAGGCAAGTTTTTTACGCAGAGGGTAGTGGGTGCCTGGAACTCGCTACCAGAGGAGGTGGTGGAAGCAGGGACGATAGTGACATTTAAGGGGCATCTTGACAAATACATGAATAGGATGGGAATAGAGGGATACGGACCCAGGAAGTGTAGAAGATTGTAGTTTAGTCGGGCAGCATGGTCGGCACGGGCTTGGAGGGTCGAAGGGCCTGTTCCTGTGCTGTACATTTCTTTGTTCTTTGTTCTTGTTCTGTTGGAATGTTGTTGTGAATGGAGGGTCACAGGTAGACAGCTGGCTATTTGAAAGTGCAGTTGTAAGTTAAACTGGGGACAGTTTTTTACCCAAGGATGGATACAGAAGGATTTGGAAGGTTTGAAGGGAGAGGCAGGATGTAATGAAGAGTAAGACGAGGAAGCCATCAGAGATGGCCTTATCTATGATTGATACTATGGGGGTAACAAGGCCATGTGAGATGGTAAGATGAAGCAAATGCTGTTGAGCGATAGGGGTGATAAAGAATTGATTTAAAAAGCATCTACTTATGAATAAATTAACATGCCCTTTTTTCTATAAATTGCATTGAGCAAAGAAGTTGGAGTATATTTATAATAGTGTTCTTTAAGCAACGGCAGTCTTCACCATCCCCTTGTGCGCTGGACTCAGCATTTACTTTTCTTGAATCTTGGCATTTTGTTTCATAAATCCCATCACTGTCAATTGCCCAAACATGAGACCCTCAGAGTGAGGTTATTGGATAATTAAATGCTTCCTGTCATTTTTAATGCCTTGTCTTTATATTTAAGTAATTGCTGTCTGTGGATATAAATGCTTACAAATATGTGTCATTGGTAATTTTTCCATTGATGCATTCCAATATACAGAACTAATCCTTGTGAATTAAAGGTTAGCTCCTGGGATCAGATTCAAGGTTTTGGAAGTATAAAATCAAATAAACACAACTGCAGGAAAATATTTGATTTTGATATGAGCTATGAGATCCATTCATAATGCGAGCTTCTATTCAGATGAGGCACTTCTTCTTTTACAGCAGTGCTTGTAAATGTCAGTGGGAAAATGTAAATTCTCTTGACAGTCGATATTAAAAGACTGGTATTTAAAGTGAACCCATGCCAGCGTAGAGTACGAGCAAGTGCTGCTGACCAACCAGCTCAAGGTTATTAAAGCCCTGTAAAAGCTGTTAACTTAATTACAGGCCTGGTTAGAAGCCTACCACATGTGGTCTCAAAAGTACTTGAACAGGTTTTATAACCAGAGCTTCTCATGTAAAACAAAGGTCTGCAGGTGACGATATGAAATAGAAACGGGAAATTATCTATCCTGTGCCCCCTTCACTGTTCCAGTGAAGCGCAACCCAAGATGGAGGAAAGGCACCTTAGCTTTCCACTAGACAGTTCAGCCCTCCGCCCTTAACAATGAGTTTAACCCCTAACTACCACTCCCATTGTCCTTTGAATGACAGGCAGTAACAATGAAGAATGGTTGCATTACAGCTGCTGGGAGTGGAGGAGATGTGGCCTGGTGCACGGAATGGGAATCCCCCAGTGCTACAAGGTTGGTGGGTTTATCTGGACTCCTGATATTGACCTGTCTTTGGGTCTCCCATCTTTCTGAGCCAGATTTTCCGTGCTTCCCTCCATCTCCGTCGAAAGAATTTACCCCTCCTCGGGATCTAGCTTTTGTTCTGATACTTGCTTTATTTGGCCTTTTACTATCATTCTATTTGTCATTTAATCATTCCTATCCTCAACCTATCACAGGCCTTTCCTTCTGTTCTTTCCCTTCCCCCTTTTTATCCGGTTCTGTAATTCTTAAAAGCTGCTCATCGTTTTTATGCCTTTACTTGTATTTGGGCAAGGGATATGGTGCTGTATTGGTTATGTTGCTAGTAATTAAAAAACCTGGATGAATTCCAGTTCTAATCACACCATAATGGTTTGGAAGTTTGAATTCCATTTCAAAAAATGCATATTTTGAAAATGAATAAAAACTGGCTTTGGTAAAAAGTGAAGCTCCCAGCGGTTCTCTAATGTCCTTAGGGGAAGAATATCTATTGGCCTTGCTCAGTCTGACCTATATATAGCTTCCAACTCACATCAAGTGTTTGACTTTTAACTGCCTTCTGAAGTGGCCTAGTAAACCACTCAGCTGTAGCAAACTTAAACGACAAGGAATGGCCAAATAAATGCCAACCGTGCCAGCGATATTTATATCTTGCATATAACGAAAGAACGTGCACTTGTCTCGTGATAGTATTGCAGTAAATGTTGCTCTCTTTGGTTGGCTCTGAATATGGCGGTCAATATGGTTGCCTTCCTTAATCCTAATTACGTTTGTTCTAGAGTCGCCAGGTATCTTTCGATACCGCCACAAGGTTCAAACCCAGATACTGATCAAAGACTCGATACACCAGTTAGTTAGTTCAAAGTCAATGCTTATTTATTTAAACACACAGATAAATATACTCATGCACGAAACTCTACAGACTAAACTATCACTACTGCTAAAGCCTTCGGGCTTTAGCTTCGGGCGCCCACTCAGTCAGAGGATCAATGGCCATTGTTCGGTTATGAGGCTGCTGGGGTTGAAATGGTACGGGATAACAGCTAAGGTCGTCTGTCTGGTAGCGTGCGTTGACCTTGGACTTACTTGCTTCTGGTACAGCTGGTGCACAGGTCTCTCCTTGGTGAGAGCCGGGTCCAAGAGAACGATTCTCTCTTGGGGCTCCTTCTTATACCCAAATGGGCTTTGCGCTCTTTTGGGTGGGCCTTGAATATGGCCCCAATCAATTGGGCCGTTTCTTGATCATTCCTATCGATTTTAGCCAATAAAAGGGGTGGGTGCCCTGATGGCTGGGCATGTCCTAGGTGGCCATTGGCCTGCTTTGTTTCGGTCTCCTCTGGCGCCGGGGTGTCTGCCTTAGTATCGGTGACTCAAATGTTACTCTTTTGTTCCCGGAGATGGGCCATTAGTATGCTAATGGGCCTACAGTTTTGGTCTTGTCTGGGAGCTGCGGCTCCAATATACGGACAAGCTCTGAACCTGCTTGTTTTCTCAGCGTTGTCCATTTTCCCTGCAATCTTTGCAAAGTGTCCATTTTGTAATCGGGAAATGGCCATCCCAGATGGCTACTTTCCCTCCTTGTGATCCTCAACACGAAGCGTGAAGGATCACATTACCGCGTCGTCTTTGTTCTCTGACCAAGCTGGACACCCTTAAGCTCTGTCCTATGAATTGAAACTTTACCTAATTTATTTTATATACATACATAATTATAAAATTCTATGGGGCGCTATGACATTCAGGCATGCATTACAAAATAAAAAAACTCGAACCTCTAAATATCCTCAATAAACTATCCTCACTTAACCAATCAAAAATAATCTACAACATTTTAAACTGTACAAATAGCAGCAACACAGGTCTTTCTGGCTTGACAGTCAAGCACAGAGTTTTACATTTCTTTATTAGATGAACAAAACACACATAAAAAATGGATGCACTTTAATTCACTTTAAGGGGTTGGGGGGTTTATTGGAGTCCGAAGATAGGGGATCTAAATGTGTATACCGGAGTGCGGTTGTGGGAGGCTCTCCTCCGCCATTTTCTGAGTCGAAGTGTCTGCACGATACTACAGAGTATCGCCAGTACTAAGAGTGCTTCTACAATGTAAGATAGTGAACACCAGGTGATAAACTTGTCACACCAGGTCGGGGTATCGGTACCTGTCTCGGGGCCAACTATCTTGGGGTTAACTATCTCAAGGTTAATTATCTCAGGGTACAGTGTATAGCAGGGGTAGGAATCATTCACGGCCTGAATGGTAGGGGTCAGGGGGCTAGCGTCCGCGCGCAACTGAAGTGATCCCGCTAAGATCCAAGTGTAGAACATGAAAGTTGTCTTCATCTTTCCTTCTTTCTGTCTTCTTCTTTTTCTTCCTCTGGGGTTCTGGAGTTCTGTGGCCACAAGCATAATATCTGTTATTATCTTGCTTAAGCTCTCGTATGTCTGTCTGTCTGTCCTTTGTTGCCAATTACCCATTATAATTGGTCACCATCTGTGACTCCCTCATTTACAACATTTTAAAAAAAAACGAATATTTGGACAAGACATCCGAGAAAAATACTGACACAGTGCGAGCCATCTCGCAGCCTGTGCGATCTACCATCCTAGTGTTTGAGGATGTAAATAGCATACGGAAGCAACCTAAGGGTCGCCAGAAACAAACAAAAAACATTTTGAACTGAAAGTGACAAAATGGGGTGCGTATGGGCCACGGCGGGTAAGAATGGGTGGAATCCCCGGTAGGATGGTGATCAGTGCCGTTTGTGTCCTACCCAAGCGTAGCTGACCAGAGGGGCATCCTCAGGCAGGGCGGGGACCAGGGCCGGTTCTCCAATGCCTGAGCGACCTGCAAGAACGGGTAAGAATGTGGTCGTCATGGGGGCTGCTTCTCGTGATTACCTTCAAATCAGGAGAGTAGTTATGATTGGTTGTCTGCCGACAAACTAGTTCCTCTGAACGGTTGTCTGTCGACAAACTTATTCCATTAACTGTCAGTGGGAGTCAAAAGAGTGGTGGCGTGGGGCCATGAAAACCTTTAAATTCACAAACAACATTTAACATGTACATTAAACGAACAAACATACATTACAAACATGGTGCAGGTTCCATCAGAAAGGACACCGTATCTCTCCATTGGTTCCTTTTTACCATCATGTGGACACCTCATTGCTCAGTAGCGTACAGGGTCGCTAAGGGATTTGTTTGGTGGGAGTCAGACTCATCATCATCTCCTGGCTGCCATACTCTTGACTGGAGTAGTTTGGCTAAAGCTACTTGGGGCGAATTGGGGTCCATCTCATCATTCTGGATGAGCCTGAACGAATTGTCTCGGTGCCAGGATCGTGTGTTGAGGTTGGAGCTACTAGGTTTTAATCCGTAATCGTCGGGCGGTGGGTCTGGGTCAGGGGCTTTGATGTACGTGATTTCGAAGGGGTCACTGGACTCATGCTCGGATTCGCTGGGAGTGGGGCCTGTTGCAGGGGTATAAGCATAACGTGGTGTGCTGTGGCTGTCGTCATTGCTATCGCTATCACTGTCACTGTCGCTGCTGGTTGAAGGAAGGGAGAGGTGGAGTCGTGCCTCTGGGGGTGGAGTTGAAGATGTGTCTGAGGATGGGCTGGACTGGCTGGGGGAGGTAGGAATGCGTCATCTGTGGGTGGGGCGTGCTCGTCTGCTGCTGTGAGTGAGATGTGATGTGCATGGTGTTCTGCGAGCAGACGCAGACGTGCCGTTGGGATATGTGATCTTGTATACCAAGGGGCTGACTTTGTCTGAAATGGAGTACGGTCCGGAAAATTTGGGGGAAAGGAATGAACTGAGGTTGTATAGGGAAAGCATCACTTGCTGCCCTACTACAAACCCGGTGGCGTGTACCGATTTATCAAAACAAGCTTTGCTTTGTTTCCACCTGGTCCCAAGTCTCACAGCTGCTGCAAGCTGGGCTGCCTTTATATTCTCAATAAGCTGCTGTACAGCATTTTCATGCGTGAGGGCGATGACTGCGGGGCTGGCCAAATCCAGTCCTAATAAAAACTCTGTCCTGTTCATGGGGCGTCCGGTCATGAGGGTGTGGGGGGTGTGTCCCTTTCATGGGGCGTCCGGTCATGAGGGTGTGGAGGGGTGTATCCTGTGGACGTGGATACCATGTTTCTTATGAACATTAAATGAAATGGGAGAACTGAATCCCAGGTGCTGGTGTTCTGTTGCACCATTTTCCTGAGAGTGGCTTTTAGAGTTCTATTCATCCTCTCTACAATGCCGTTTGACTGGGGGTGGTATGCTGTGTGAAACTTCTGCCTAATTCTGAAAATTGTGAGGACGTTCTTCATTACTCATCCTGTAAAATGGGAGCCTTGATTGGACTCTATACTGCGTGGGAGGCCCCATCTTGTGAAGATGTGCTGTGTTAGGATTTTAGCTGTTATCTTTGCCGTATTCGTTCTCGATGGAAAAGCTTCCTACCATTTTGTGAAGGTGTCGATGACCACCAACACATACTTAAAACCATTTCTGCAGGCGGGTAGGGGTCCTATGTAATCTATCTGCAAATTCGTCCCGGGGTCATTAACGGGGCGGGCGTGACTAAGCTGAGCTTTCCTTGCATATCTGTCCGGATTGTTCTGGGCACAGATCAAGCAATTTTCAATGTAGTGAGTAACATCGGCTTTTAAATCAGGCCACCAGCAGAGAGGTCTGAGGTGGGTTAGGGTGGGTTCAATGCCTTGGTGTCCATGATTGTCATGGAACTGACAAATAATCTGGTTCCTGTCCTGGCTGGGAACTACATAAATGCCGTCTTTCAAAAACACCGTCATGTGTGGTTGTTGCATTCTTAAACTTATCGTACGGGGAAGGTTCCTTTAAAACTTCCCTGAGCTTTTCACCTTCCTTTTGGGCTTTCGCTAGATCCTGAATGTGGGTCTGTGAGACATGAACCGCGTGTACTGAGGTGCTGTCGGGGGTGTTCCAAAAGTAACCATGTCTGGAACCTGCCTTCGCTAGGGCGCCTGCTTTAACGTTACCGGGGGGGGGGGGGGGGGGGAAGAACAGTGATGACTGTGAACCTTAATGATACCATATTCCCCATCTTTAGCTGTCTCTAGGATATGCCGGAGTAATGGGGCTGAGGGTAGGGGCTTTCCGTCTGTGGAAACAAATCCTCTAGTTTTCCACAGGGGTAGGAATGCTGTTAAACTATTGCAGACATATAAACTGTCCGAATATATGTCTGCTGGGGTCGGAAACGAGTCAGGGTGGTCTACAATATATGCTATGGCTGCCAGTTCTGCTGCCTGCGAGCCTCGATGTCCTGGCAACTTTGATGAAATCTCTTCAAGGGCACGTCCCTGCACGTCCTCTACATAAATGCCACAACCGGTGATTCTCTTTCCATTCAAAACTGTGGAGGAGCCATCCACATAAATTTTCAGGGGTGCGCACGTGTCTGTGGGCTGGAGTCTCTGGGGTGTATTACCTGCTTTCCTGGGAGCTGACTTAGGTATAAATGGGCCTGAATTATGGTTTGTGGTGATGATCTCACACTCATGTGGGGTACCTGCATATTGCAAATTGTCAGCTAGGAAAGTGTGGGTCTTGGTTCTTTTAAATGTAATATCCCGTCCCTGTAAAAGAAGGGTCCAACGGGCTGCGCGGATTTGGCTGACTGTGCCATCTTTAAGTTGACCGTCTAATAATAGCTGTGTTGGGGTGTGTTCAGTGAGAATGGTGATGGGGTTGAGTCCTGTAATGTAGGCGAAGTACTGTACTGCCCAAAAAACTGCGAGCAGATGCCTTTCGCAGGCAGAAATACCTTGCTCGACAGGATCTAACACACGTGAGGCGTATGCCACGGGGCCTAATCGGTCATGGCGTTCCTGGAGGAGCACGGCCGAAAAGGTTCGATCGGTGTTTGCTACTTCAATTGCATACGGGGAAAGTGGATCTGGGACCTGTAAATGACCGGAGGGCTGAGACATTATTGGGAAGGGGCAATTTGATGATCGAGTCAATTCTCTTTTCCTCGAACTCATGTTTACCATGAGTGATTACTGTACCCAAGTAAATCACTTTTTCCTGCAAAATCAGGGCCTTCTTAGGGTTGACTTTGCATCCAATTTCTATGAGGAGTGCTAGGAGTTCGGCCAGAAGCGAAATGTGCTCTCCCTTTGTGTCCGTCTGTAGTAGCAAGTCATCTACATACTGTACCAGACAATCGGGTCGGGAAAATTTTGCTAATCCATTTGCCAGCTGTCGGTGGAAAATGGAGGGGGAGTTGTGGAAGCCTTGTGGAAGGCACGTCCACGTGTATTGTTGTCCCTGGAATGTAAAGGCGAGTTTGCATTGGCACGCTTTATCCAATGGAATGGACCAAAGCCGTTGCTAATGTCCAAACCCGAAATTATTTTTGACTGGAGTCCCTGTTTGAGCATGGTCTCGGGACTCGTGGCTACGGTTGGGGCTACTACTGGGGTTACTTTGTTCAGTTCCCGGTAATCAATGGTCAGTCGCCATGATCCATCGGGTTTCCTGACGGGCCAAATTGGTGCGTTGTTCGTGGAGGCTACTTATCGGAGTACGCCTTGATCAAGCAGACTCTCTGTTACTTTGGAGATCTCTCCCTCTGCTTCTTGGGAAAAACTGTACTGCTTTTGGGGTCTGGGGTCAGGACCTGTAATGTTCACTAAGCCAGCTATTTTGCCACAGTCGTGCTTGTGCTGTGCAAATGCTGCTTTGTGTTGCTGTAGGACTTCCCTAAGTTGTTTGTCCTGACTAATGGCTCGAGGGTTGAACCAGAAGTTTCCTACTGCACTGATTCTGTTTGCATACTCTCCAACTGTGAGCGTGGCGGGGGCTCATGCTGCCTTTGCTATTCTCCATACACATTTATTTACCGGATCAAATGAGAGGTTGTGGGAGCTCCTAAAGTCGATTCCTAGGATGTGTTCAGCTGTCTGGGGTAGATCGACCAAAACTACGGGGTGTTTAGTCGTAATCTTCCCTATTTGTATCGCTACAAGGGCTGTGATGTGTCCTTGTTGTAAATGACCTGTAAAGCCGCTGAGTGCGATGGTGTCTGTTGTGGGCCACGTGTCTCGTTGAAACATCATAGAGGAATTGAGCGTGGTGCGGGACCCTACTGTTTCCCAAAGAAATTCTACGGTGTGTCCCCGGACTTTGCCTGCTACTAGCGGTCTACCGGACTTGTCCCAAAGGGTGTCGCAGACCCAAGTTGGGGAGCCCGAACACCGTCAGTCAGTGCCGTTCATGTCTGAGTTCATGATGTAGACCAGGAGTAGATCACCCAGCCTAGTGAACCTGCTCTGTCATTCAATATAATCATGGCTAATCTTTGGCTTCAACTCCATTTTCCAGATCTCTTGATTTCCTGAGAGACCAAAAATCTGTTTATTTCAGCCTTAAATATATTCAACAATGAAGCATCCACATCTCTTGGTGTCAAGACTTCCAAAAATTTACAATGCTCTGAAAAAAGAATTTCTCCTCCTCTCAGTCCTTAGATGAGGAGGAACTACATCTTGGAGAGGGTGTTGAATTTGGTGAATTTGCTGCCCCATAGTGCGATGGAATCATAGTCATTAAATGATTTCAAGAAGGAGATAGATATATTTCTGTTTTTAAAAACGGGTTAAAGGGATATGGGGAACAGGTGGGGAGGTGGATTCGAGACCAGGAAGAGGTCAGCCGTGATCTGATTGAATGGCGAAGCAGGCCCGAAGGGCTAAATTGCCGACTTCTGCTCCTAACTCCAGGTTCCTATAACCTCTTAACCTGAGCCTGTATTCCTGAGTTCTGGCCAGGATACACCACCTCTGTGTCTACCCTATGAAAGCCCAGTTAATTGATTGGTCAGGAGGCTGGAAGATGAAGTATAGTGTAGAGAATTATGAAATTATCCCTTTCACGAGGAACACCGAAGAAAACAGAATTTTGTTTTAAGTGAGAGAATAGTAAATGTATTCGGATGAATCACAAAAAGTTAACTTGTAGGTATAGCTAGCAATTAGGAAGACAAATTGTATATTGGTCTCTATTGCAAGGGGGTAGTGAAATAGAGTAAAGTTGCCTTACTGCTATCATTTAGGGCCTCAGTGAGAGCAAATCTGGAGTAGTGTGTGTAGTTTCATCTCCTTACCGAAGGAAAGTATAGTCTCGGCTTAGGGTGCATGCACTGAAAGATCCCTGGGGGTCGGGAGTAGTTGGAAATATGGAACTTGAAACAAACAGACCAGCCATGACCCTATTATGGGCGGCATGGTAGCACGGTGGTTAGCACAGTGGCTCCACAGCTCCAGGGTCCCAGGATCGATTCCTGCTTTGGGTCACTGTCTGTGCAGAGTCTGCACGTTCTCCCTGTGTCTGCGTGGGTTTCCTCCGGGTGCGCCGGTTTCCTCCCACAGTCTGAAAATGTGCAGGTTAGGTTGATTGGCCATGCTAAATTGCCCTTAGTGACCAAAAAGATTAGGAGGGGTTACGGTGGAAGTGTGGGCCTGGGTGGGGTGGTCTTTCCAAGGGAAGGTGCAGACTCGATTGGCCAAATGGTCTCCTTTTGCACTGTAAATTCTATGTTCTATGTTCTTATTGAGCAATGGAGCAGGCTCAAGGGGCTGAACTTACTTCTGCTCCAATTTCATAATAATAATTATAATTAAAAATCATAGAATGCTTGTAGCGCAAAAGCGGACGTTCAGTCCATCGTGTGCATGCCAGCTGTCTGCACGAGCAACCCACAAAGTCTCACAACCCCACCTTTTCCCAGTATACCTGCATTTTTTTCTCTTCAGACAATTTAACACAGGCTGGTTTAGCACACTGGGCTAAATCGCTGGCTTTTAAAGCAGACCAAGGCAGGCCAACAACACGGTTAAATTCCCGTACCAGCCTTCCCGAACAGGCGCCGGAATGTGGTGACTAGGGGCTTTTCACAGTAACTTCATTGAAGCCTACTTGTGACAATAAGCGATTTTCATTTCATTTCATTTTATCCAATTCTCTTTTGAAAATCCTGATTGAATCTCCACTACATTCTCTGGCTGTGCATTCCAGATCCTGAGCACTCAATTACCTGATGAATTCTGTAGCCTTTTACCTGCTGGACTCTTGGAGGCCTGGGAAATCCACAGCCAACATGGGTTAAAAATAGAAATTCTGTCAAAACAAAGGCACGCACTCTACTTAAGAGGCTTTAAAAACATACCAGAATCCTGAGAACAGTTTGGGTGCTCATCCTGTCTACTTTAAAATCAGAAGTGGGGCAGGTTTAAGGCGGGTTGTATTCCTGTTTCAGATATTAAAATTATAACTTCCTGCCTCACCCAAACCCACTCATTTTGGGGGTTAAAATTAAGCTCGAAGGTTCAACCTCATGGCCCTGCTCAGCATTGCCCCCTGCTCCCTTGGATGCTCCCTCGCTTCTAGACCAGCAGAACAGTATTACGGGCCAGCGTTTAGAGAACCCCAAAGTGTATCATGGAGTTTCCCTTTTAATAGATTTTGGTTATGGGGAGCACAGGGCCCACTCTACAGGTGTGTTGTAACAGAGATCTAAAGTACTTTTAAAACAAAACAATGTTTATTATATGAATCCGGTTAACATTTTATAAACACACAGTAAACATCTTCGCAACTATCAACTCAAATACTCCCCCAAAGAATACAGTACTCTATAAGCAACCCTTAATCTTTCCTTGCAACATCCATAAGACAAATACTCTCTTTAACAAAGACATCAGGTTTAAATTCTTTACTGAGAGCAGTTATCACTTTTAGGTTAGCACGTGATCTGAAGACATTCTTTTCATACAGAAAGAGATCCAGATTACACCTTGTTTGGCTGGATGCAGCTCCAACACTGAAAACGAAACTAAACACACACTGTAGCTGCCAGCTCAAAAACGAAAGTGAAAACAGACAGACAGCCCAGCTCTACCCACACTCTCACATCACTGCAGCTATTTGATAAACACCATTTCTTAAAGGTACATCCACTACTGCTATTTGATAAACACCCATTTCTTAAAGGTACTCTCACATGACAACAGGATATGGTATGCAAGGTGTGGTCAGATCAGAGCACTGTAGAGCTTGTTCACAGCTTCCTCTGAGTTGCATTCCACTGCTCTGGTGATCAGTACTAATTATTGCAGCATTTTTTGTGAAGTTGGCAACAGGTGCAGTAATGTCACTTTTCAGAATGCCCCAAAAGAAAGCAATTGCTTCACAAATGTTTTACAGTGTTTTTGTAGCAGCATGTTACCAATCAAAAAGCAATAGTGTTGTGTTGTATCCATCACAAAGAAGTGTAGAAGAGTATTCAACTTCTCTTACAATTCATTTTACTAACTGGAAATGCAACAGTAATAATTTCACCTCATTCTGCCTCAAGGACGCTCCTGAGTGGAAGCTGCAGCTGTCATACCCTGGAATATTTTTTTCGAAAATACCATTATATCACGGAATTGATTAGTTCCAGACAATCTCTGGCTGGGAGGGGTGGACAGGTGTGGGGGTACAGGTGTGAGGTGTGAGAGGGGGACACTTTCTGCTATATATCATGTTACTAACTGCTTTTTTCTCCGATTGTAGGTGAGAGTAACCTCACCGATCATGAATATTTAATCGACAGCGTACAATATTGTGAACGTGCGAATCAGATTTTGAATTCTTTGTTTCTCTTGGGGCACACTTCAGTTGTAGAAGAGGCATAATCCTCAACCATAAAGATTGGGCCCGCAGATTTGCATGATGGTGTGCAGCACCGAAGCAGAAATCCAATCAGTGTATTTTCTTGAAATGTTCACCTTGTTTCAACATGCGTCTGTTGTTTCAATGGAGGGACAACATCTTCCTCCGCATTTGGAGGAGCTGTTGTGTGGAGCAATGAAATCATAGCGAATAAATAGATAATGCCTCATGGGAATCTTCCACTTCACTTATTCACACAGTCAAAGCTTGCATCATAAAAATTCATGAAATTATATCGCTAATGTACAGTGATGCCTCATCTTCTCATTACCTGCAAGAATAGTTCAGTATGTTGATGCAATCACACTTCATAAATAACCGATGATTACAGTGAATGGCTCCGCTGTTGAAGGAGAATTTTTATGGCAGAATAATAATAAACATTTGATGGGAATATTTTCACATTTTAGGGTGTTTTGCCATCCTTTGTTTGGTTTTCTATGACTTGAACTTTTTTTTTAGTGCATGTATTAAATAGATAAATAGATAATGGGACGGCACGGTAGCAGTGGTGAGCATTGTTGCTTCACAGTGCCAGGGATAAGGGTTCGATTCCCGGCTTGGGTCACTGTCTGTGCGCAGTCTGCACGTTCGCACCGTATCTGCATGGATTTCCTCAGGGTGATCCGGTTTCTTCCCACAAGTCCTGTTAGGTGAATTGGACATTCTGAATTCTCCCTGCGTGTACCCGAACAGGCGCCGGAATGTGGCGACAAGGGGATTTTCACAGTAGCTTCATTGCAGTGTTAATGAAAGTCTACTTGTGACGTTAATAAAAATTATTATCATTATGCCACTGAATCACTAATTTTGCTGTAATAAAGCTAGTTCTTCCAAACTTGTAAAAATCACAATTTCAATTGGAATTTTAAAAATGCATTAATTTGGTTTTTCTCTGCTCTCCCGATCTCACTGAGCTTATCATTCCCACTCCTCCCCTCCTGTTTAGCTT
Source organism: Scyliorhinus torazame (assembly GCF_047496885.1). Taxonomy (NCBI): domain Eukaryota; kingdom Metazoa; phylum Chordata; class Chondrichthyes; order Carcharhiniformes; family Scyliorhinidae; genus Scyliorhinus; species Scyliorhinus torazame. The sequence continues at coordinate 349,175,050 of NC_092708.1, forward strand.
TTTCGTTGCTGATCCTTTTATCTGTGAATACATTTTCTCGCTCTTGGTAAGTTTCGGAAAGGTGTCTGACACTGAAATTGGGTTTGAGGGCCACGTTTTCAAACAGCTGACAGCTCAGCCTCGAACAGTTGACGAGGCCACTTCACAATCTTTGACTGTGTGGCTCAACCTGTAATATTGTTTTGCATGTCAAAACCAAAAAGCAGCTGCCAAATGACTATAATCAGTAGCTTCCTCTGCAGCCTAACAGCAGCCAGATAATTAAGCACATCCACGGTGCCTGGAGAGGAAAAGGTTGCGCGCTCTCCCGCGTTTCAGTAGCAACACAGTGGTACAGCATTTACACTAAGAGAAAAATAGCTTTTAAGTTCAAATTGGTCTCAGAATGTCTGACAATACAGCAGATAAAAAGACTAACGACTGGATTAATTGGGCAGAACCTCTAGGGTGAGGGTTTAGGTGTGAGTGGGGATTTAAAACGAATAAGAAGAACGTCTATTTGTATTGTACCTTTAACAAAATGAAGCATCCCAAGGCAAAAGAAACATTTTCACTGAGCCACCTAATGGGATATTAGTTCGCTTGACGAAAAGTGTGATCAAAGGGGGAGGGCGGGATTCTCCGCCCCTCCCCCCCCCCCCCCCCCCCCCCCCCCCTCCGCATACTTCTCAACGGGAAAAGGTGGCGCGTTATTTGTTGCCGGCGGGATTCCGCCGATGTCAATGGGAATTCCTATTGGAGTCACCCCACGCCACTGGGCAACCCGTCGCCAGCAAACATTCGGAGAATTCAAGCCATAAGTTTTAATGAGTGCCTTAAAGGAAGTAAGGTCGAGAGGTGGGGAGGTGTATGGAGAGAGAATTTCTAAGCTTTGTAGCTGACTGCACAGCAATCAATGGTGGAGCAATCAAAATAGAGGATGCCCAAGAGTCCAGAATTAGATCAGCACAAATATCGCAAGAGGGCTGTGAGGCTGAAGGAGATTACAGAGAAAGGGAACGAGAGATGAGGCCATGGAGGGATATCAAACAATAAGATGAGAATTTTAAAGTCAAGACGTTGCTTGGCCAAGAATACGTGCTTCGAGGGAGAATATGAATTGGTAGCTAGGGAATGGAGTTTGGAGCGGGAATCAGAAACAGTGGCTTCAGTCTTCCCGATATTCATTTGAAGGAAATTTCTGCCCATCTCGTACTGGATGTCAGATAAGCAGACTGATAATTTAACAACAGTGAATAGAGATGGTGGTGAGGTATAGCTGTGTATTATCAGTGTATATGTGGCAGCACGGTAGCATAGTGGTTAGCACAGTTGCTTCACAGCTCCAGTGTCCCAGGTTCGATTCTCGGCTTGGGTCACTGTCTGTGTGGAGTCTGCACGTTCTCCCCGTGTGTGCGTGGGTTTCTTCCGGGTGCTCCGGTTTCCTCCCACAGTCCAAAGATGTGCAGGTTAGGTGGATTGGCCATGCTAAATTGCCCTTAGTGTCCTAAAACTAAGGTGGGGTTACTGGGTGATGGGGATGGGGTGAAAGTGTGGGCTTGGGTAGGGTGCTCTTTCCAAGGGCCGGTGCAGACTCGATGGGCTGAATGGCCTCCTTCTGCACTGTAAATTCTAGAAAGTAAAAATAGAAAGTAAAATATAAATTCTTGACTGATACCGGAGATAACTGTGTGGGAGCAGGAAGACAAGATATTGCAAGTAATTCTGCGGCTTTGATGAGGTAGAGAGGAATGTACAAGGTGGGAACAGTCCTACCCAGCTGGACGACAGTGGAGAGGCATCGGAGGAGGATGGTGTGGTCAACCATGTCAAAGGTCGAGAAGGGAAAGTTTACAATGATCACATCCACATGTGATGTCATTGGTGACTTTGGTAAGGGCCATTTCGGCACTGACAGGGAAGCAAACCTGTTACTTGGGGGTTCTCGGAAAGGTGGAAATGGATTTTTTCATTAACAGGTTCACGGACTTTAAAGAAGATTGTTGGAGAGTGGATGCTAATTTGCAAGGATGGTGGGGTTAATGATGGTTTGTTTGAGGAGAGAGTGATGACGGCAGACTTAAGGAGAGAGAGAGAGAGAACACCTGAAGAGAAAGAACCATTAACAATATTGGCTAACATGGGGATCAGGAGGGGGAAGTGCTCCAACGGACAGCGGACATGTTTTATGAGCTCAGTTGGACTCGCAGGTAAGAGAGCAGTGAACATTGCTGATTAAATGAAACTGACAGGCTGGGAAGTCTTCAAAGAGTGAAAGTGAATAGCTGCAGCCATACCCTCAGGTGAGAGGCTGGGGCTGACAGGTTCACAAGATTGATGCTTGGAATGATGAAATTGTCGTATGAGGACTCTGGGTCTGTATTCGGATGAGAGGGAATCTTATTGAAACTTACAGGATACTGCAAGGCCTGGGTAGAGTGGACATGGAGAGGATGTTTCCACTTGTAGGAATAACTAGAACCCGAGGGCACAAGCTCAGACTGAAGGGGGCGGGAATCGCGTTGCGCCGGTTGGCGGCCCCCCCCCACGATTCTCCGGCCCGGATGGGCCGAAGTCCCACCGCTAAAATGCCTGTCCCGCCGGCGTAGATTAAACCGCCTACCTTACCGCGGGACAAGGCGGCGCGGGCGGGCTCCGGGGTCCAGGGGGGGGGCGCAGGGCGATCTGGCCCCGGGGGGTGCCCCCACGGTGGCATAGCCCGCGATCGGGGCCCACCGATCCGCGGGCGGGCCGGTGCCGTGGGGGCACTCTCCCACTGCGCATGCGCGGGAATGCCGTCAGCGGTCGCTGACGCTTCCGCGCATGCGCCGCCCGCCAGCTGGCGGGGCAACAAAGGCATGATCCTGACTACAGTGAACAATGGCATTTTGGTGCACACAGTGGTCTACCAACGACTACTACCATTTGAGCGTATAATTTCATCAAAATGCACTACTTTTCTATTTTTCATGGCAGTAAAGTGATGTTGTGCTCATTGAAATGGGATGGTTCAGGAGTACTAGGCCTGAAGCAGCACCTTGTCAGGAGTCACACCAGATCTTTTCAGTAATCAAGCCAAATTGACTAAGTGTCTAAGTGATATATAGACAATGCCGTAAGAACCAATCCTTCAAAGGATGCTATCCCTGTACAGGTCAAAAGTAAGCCCTTGTTAAAATAACAATATTGATTTGATTAGGGATGAAAGGGGCCCAGGCAGGGTGACCTACAAACTCTGTTATGATTCATAAAAACATTATTCTGAAAAAATACAAAATGTGGAAGCAATTCATTAATATTATATTGTTCCAATTGGCATCAAGGGTGGGATTCTACCCCCCCCCCCCCCCCCTCCACCACAACGCACACACACACCCTGCGTTTTTTCTGGCAACGGTGGTGACTTGCCATTGGCTGCCGGCTGGATCTTCCGGTCCCGTCGGTGCCTACGCTATTTTGTGTGGCTCGCCCCTCCCACCGCCCAGGAACTGGGAGATCCCGCCGGCGAGAAGGGCTGGAAAGTCTCGCCACAAGTATTTTTTGACGCAATTATCATTTGAAGCAAAATGGAGACAGGCGAATGCTCCTTCTCGAGAAATCATCTGAATTAATCTGGTGACTAGGGGATTTTCACAGCAACTTCATTGCAGTGTTAATGTAAGCCTACATGTGACTTAATAAAGATTATATTATTATTATATATTCTTGTTTCCGCAGGTTTCTACATGTATATTGAGACTTCCCGTCCTCGAACAGAAGGTGAAAGGGCTCGACTTCTAAGTCCTATTTTCAGCACATTGCCTAAAAATCCATATGGATCCACTAACAGTGCTTACTGTGTCAGCTTCTACTATAACATGTATGGAAAGCACATAGGTATGTGTGAGTTAACATCATTTGTTCAGCTGTGTTTGAACTAAAATGAGCTAACAGCATTTTAACTTTATAACATCTCTTTGGTACATGGGCCAGTGGAATTCAGAAGAAATGTGACAAAAATAATCTAGCTAGGAGCTGGATTATTAACATAATTTAAACAATAACCGCGTTGAAAACAGCAGGATAATAGTGTGTATTCTTGTACTACGCACATTGAGCCAGATAGTAAGTATTTTTTTGCAATACGTTTCGGGCATCGGGGAGGGCTCGGGGATCAGTTAATAATTGGAAGAAATGCTAACAACAGCTGCTCTCATTATTTTAAATTGCCTTTTTTCAAAACCTTTGTATGCAGGAATGGAATTTCGAAAATAACATTTTATGATTCAATGTAAAATCTTTCAATCCCCTGGGGTTGCACCAAGTGAGCCATGACTTAGTGCAGTCTTCAAATCAAGGAGAGCAATGATATCAGTGAGAGGCGAGCGTTGGGTCCAATTAATGGCAGCCTAAGGGCCTCCTCCCTCTGCCGTTGAGATTTTATCTGTAGTTGGGGAAGTCAGTGCCATGTTTCCAACCTGGAGGTGAAACCTGGCAAAATTGGTGGCCGGGCAAGACTGGTGCTTTCCCAAGCCACTTGTGCCAATCCAAGGCCCCAACTACAAGGTATACTTTCCACCACCTAGGTTTACCCTCTTCACCTGGTCAGTCCACCTTGCTGCCTCATATGCCCCTCACAAGGACCTGCTCGTCTTAGCGATACCCTGGACTTAACACATACTCAGGCTCCATTACATCTCGATTCCCTTCGGGACTCACTGCAGTCACAGCAGTAGCCAGTGCTCCTGAGGGTGCTGCTGGGACCAGAGAGGTGTCAGACATTTGATTGACCGGGATCTCTCGGAGTCAGGACTCTCTGGAAGGCCCATCTCAGGCGAAATAAAGGTCTGCCAGATATTAAATGGCTGCTGGGTGAGCGAGCGAGCATGTGGAGATGGACTCTCCCTTGATTTGTACCCCAGAGGGCAGGGACCCCACCCCCAGTGTAAAACTCAACCAATAGGATTTGATTAATGGTCATGTAACCTTGATTGGTACAGTACTATGCTCAAAGCTGCAGTTACATTTTTATTTTATTTATTCATTCATGGGATGTGGGCATTGCTGCCGAGATCAGCATTTATTGCCCATCCCCATTTTCCCTTGAGAAGGTGGTTGTGAGCTGCCTTTTAGAACTACTGCAGTCCATGTGGTGTAGGTACACCCACTGTGCTTTTCGAGAGGATGTTCCAGGATATTGACCCAGTGACAGTGAAGGAACGATGATATATTTCGATGGCGAGAGGCTTGGAGAGGAATCTCCAGGTGGTGGTGTTCCCATGTGTCTGCTGCCCTTGTCCTTCTAGATGGTCGTGCAATTATAAGGTGCTGTATAAAAGAGCCTTTGCGAGTTCCTGTGGTGCAGCTTGTAGATGGTACACAGTGGTACCACAGGTCTTCAGTGGTGGAGGGAGTGAATGTTTGTGGATGGCATGCCAATCAAGCGGGCTGCTTTGTTCCAAATTATGTCTAGTTTCTTGAGTGTTACTGGAACTACACTAATCCAGGCAAGTGGAGAGTATTCCATCACACTCCTGACTTGTGCTTCGTGGATGATGGACAGGCTTTGGGGGGGGGGTCCGGAGGTGAGTTAATCACTGCAGATTTTCCAGCCCCTGAGCTTCTCTCATAGTCACAGCATTTATATGGCTAGTCCAGTTCAATATCTGGTCAGTGGTAAGCACCAAGGATGTTGATCGCGGATTCAAAGATGGCAATGCCACTAATATCAAGGAGTGATGGTTAGATTTTCTCTTGTTGGAGATGATCATTGCCTGGCACTTGTGTGGCACAAATGTTATTTGCCACTTATAAGCCCAAACTTCAATATTGTCCAGATCTTGCTCATTTGGAATACCGTTGATTGTTAATCACTCTCCAGTTGTGGAATGTGCTTCAGTACAGCATTCTTCAGGAGGCCACTGAGAAAACTGTTTGATTCTTCAAAGGAGGTTTTAACTGCTGTAAAAGACCAGAAGGGGCTTTATGTGGAGCGGAGTTTGTGATGGGGAGCAAAGACACTGACCTCAGTCTTCCCAATACTTAATTGGAGGAAACTTCAGTTTGTCCAGTGCTGGATGTCAATTTTGCGACAGAGGAAGGGTCGAGGGAGGTCATGAGGGTTAGACCTGGGTGTCCTCAGTGTAATGTGGAAACTGAGACAACATTTTCAGATGGTGCAACTGAACAACAGCATACAAATGAGAAAATAGGAGGGGACCAAGACTGGACCTTTGGAGAGATAGGAAATAATTGTGCCGAAGTGGGAAGAGAAGCCTTCATAGATAATTCTGCTATAGTTGGGTAGATTTCCTTCATCAATGTAATCTCTATGAATAACTGGGTATGGAACCAGCATAGATTTTACTTTATTTCAGTGTTCTAAAGTATAAATAAGCCATGCCATGCTGTGTCACAGCAGGCTTCCCCTGAATGTCAAAAGATGCCTTTCTTCCTATCTTACTGCTTTTCCTAGATACGCTGTGAGGGTCAGTGCCACAAGGTACCCGGGTGGCAGTGCCAAGGTGCCTGGCTGGCAGTGCCAAGGCACCCCGTGCCAGCGGGAGTGGCAGAGTACCACCTGCACAGAGCCTGGCCACCTGGGGGTCTCTGATGGCCTTGGAGACCCCCTGTTTATGTGGACCAGTGCTAAATGGCGCCATGGCAAGTTCTCCCAGGCAAGGCCATTAGTTCCCAGCCCCGAGAGAATACGGCGCAGACATATTTAAATGAGCTCAATGGCTGAATTAAATGTGCATATCTGGATCTCGGCCAGCGAGGGCAAGATCTGAATTCATGACGCCTCGTTAAATCTTGCAAGGCGTTTTGAGCTTCGTGAATCTCGGGAGAGGCCTCTTGCGACATTCAAATGCCTCGTCGCCTCACCAAGCGGGCCACAATGAGGCCATTAAATCACGCCCAATATTGCTCAACACAGACTGTGAATTAAATCTTGGAACACCTCAGTTTGCATGACTCAGATATTCACTGGAGGGGTAAACCGGAGAAGCTCTTCTGTATTTTTATTTCTTTTCATCCAGTGCTCCAGCGTAGAAACTAGTCATCCAAATTGTGGGTGAGGTCAAAATCATTTAGTTGGCTGCACACAGCGCAAATGTGGCTCCAATCTTTTGTTGAGCCTGCTGAAAACTAGAAGCACAGAAGACTGACCTGGTCATGCAATGTGAAATTAAGATATGGGGCTGGGTTTAACAGTCTCCAATGTGCTAAGAGAGGCAGAATGGGCAGTACGCGGTCTGCTCGCTCCAGCTCCCAACTTTTTAGCATGTCGAATCAAGTGTTGGCTGGCCAATGAGTGGCCGCCCAACAAGAATGCCGACCCATTAGAATTGTGAAGCAGGGCTCAGCGACCAATCGGGTGTCAAGGGGTGGGGTGGCCAGTGGGAGAGAGATTAAACCGTGAACTGGAGGTACGTTCCTGCCAACAATCTAAAGACACACTTTTGCCTCATTCTCCCCTGAATTATTAAGTCAGCCGATTGTGGTAAACCACTGTTGCACCTGTATTAGGTGATGTAAGGTAGGACCTGTACTGCAGGTTCGCCGGTAGTCCCTGCCTGCTGGCTCCGCCCAGTAGGCGGAGTATAAATATGCGTGTCCTCCATTCAGCAGCCATTTCGCCAGCTGCTGTGGGAGGCCACACATCTTACAGCAATAAAGCCTCAGTTGTATCCAACTCTAGTCTTTGTTCAATTGATCGTGCCTCTAAGATTTTCTAAAAGATGGACCTCCGTATCAAGCCAGATCACCTGCAGCTGGATCCGCAATCAAGCGACGCCAAAAAGGACTTTAATCACTGGCTAGCTTGCTTCGAGGCTGACATCAACTCAGTGACCACCCGTGTTCCGGAGGCTCAGAAGATACAGATCCTGTACTCAAGGTTGAGCTCCAACGTGTTTCCGCTGATCCAGGAAGCCCCAAACTACGCCGACGCCATGGCGCTTCTCAAAGAAACCTACGCACAGAAAACGAGCACACTCTTCGCCAGGCGTGTACTCGCCACTCACTCTCAACTCCCTGGTGAGTCCATAGAAGACTTCTGGCGGGCCCTAATCCCACTCGTCCAGGACTGTGACTGTCAGGCCCTTACGGCCACCGAACATTCCAACCTTCTTATGCGGGACACGTTCGTAATGGGAATTGGGTCGGACCTCATACGCCAAAGACTGTTAGAAGGGGCCATGCTCGACCGAGCTGAAACAAAGAAGCTAGTGCGCTCCATGACGGTTGCCTCACGTAATGTTGCCTACCCCTCCAGCCGCGCAGCCCACCCCTCCTACCCCATGTGGACCCCACAGATGGCGGCCCCAGCGGGGGCCTTACCCAGCTAGTACGCTTGCGCCAAACGCCAGCCCGCGCACCCCAGGGGTCCCCGATGTTACTTCTGTGGCCAGCAGAAGCACCCTCGCCAATGCTGCCCAGCCTGCGCTGCCCTTTGCAAGACTTGCAGCAAAATGGGGCACTTCACTGCGGTGTGCAGGCCTGCGCAGTCACCGCTATCGCCCCCACCCATCTAGCCTACACACAATGGGCGCCGCCATCTTCATCTCCCCGGACCACGCGTGGCCGGTGGGCGCCACCATCTTCACCTCCCTGGACTACGCGGGGCCAGTGGGCGCCGCCATCTTCACCTCCGGGGCTACACGCGGCAAGTGGATGCCGCCATCTTCACCTCCCAGGGCCCGCACAGCCAGTGGGCACCGCCATCTTCTCCCCCTCAGTCCACGTGCGGCTCATGGGCGCCACCATCTTGTCCAACCACCACAACGTGCGGCCCATGGGTGCCGCCATTTTGTCCCCCGCAGGATCTTCAGGCACCGCCATCTTGTCTCCCCCACGGGACATGGACACCGACAGCATTCCAGGACCTGGGCCCCCTAGGCTCCCCATCATCCGACGCCAGCGACAACTGACCACGACTCGCCTCAGTGACGATCGACCAGTCTCGCCCGCATAACCTGGCCCCCACATCGACCAGTGTGAAAATCAACGGCAACATGACCTCTTGCCTGCTGGACTCTGGGAGCACCGAAAGCTTCGTACACCCGGATACGGTAAGGCGCTGCTCCCTCGCGGTTCACCCCGCCAACCAAAGAATTTCCCTGGCCTCCGGATCCCATTCCGTCGCGATCCGAGGGTTCTGCACGGTCACACTCATGGTCCAGGGCGTAGAATTCAGCGGCTCCGCTTCTACGTCCTCCCTAACCTCTGTGCTGCCCTACTACTCAGCCTGGACTTCCAGTGTAACCTCCAGAGCCTAACCCTCAAATTTGGCGGGCCCCCACCACCCCTCACTGTGTGCGGCCTTGCGACCCTAAAGATCGATCCGCCTTCCCTCTTCGCCAATCTAACCCCGGATTGCAAACCCGTCGCCGCCAGGAGCAGACGGTGCAGCACCCAGGACAAGACCTTCATCAGGTCCGAGGTCCAGCGGCTGCTTCGGGAGGGCATTATCGAGGCCAGCAACAGCCCATGGAGAGCTCAAGTGGTAGTTGTAAAGACTGGGGAGAAACACAGAGTGGTCGTGGACTACAGCCAGACCATCAATCAGTACACGCAACTCGACGCGTACCCCGTCCCACGCATATCTGATATGGTCAATCAGATTGCACAGTACCGGGTCTTCTCAATGGTAGACCTCAAATCCACCTACCACCAGCTCCCATTCGTAAATCAGACCGTCCATACACTGCCTTTGAGGCGGACGGTCGTCTCTATCACTTCCTCAGGGTTCCCTTCGGCGTCACTAACGGGGTCTCGATCTTCCAAAGGGAGATGGACCGAATGGTCGACCGGTACGGTTTGCGGGCCACCTTCCCGTACCTAGACAACGTCACCATCTGCGGCCATGACCAGCAGGACCACGATGCCAACCTTGCCAAATTTCTCCACACCGCCACTCTCCTCAACCTCACCTACAACAAGGAGAAGTGCGTGTTCAGCACAACCCGCCTAGCCATCCTCGGCTACGTGGTCCAGAACGGAGTTCTGGGGCCCGATCCCGACCACATGCGCCCCCTCATGGAGCTTCCCCTCCCCCACTGCCCCAAGGCCCTCAAACGCTGCGTGGGGTTCTTCTCATACTACGCCCAGTGGGGCCCAAACTATGCGGACAAGGCCTGCCCACTCATTCAGTCCACCCATTTTCACCTGACGGCTGAGGCACAGCAGGTCTTCGCCCATATCAGAGCCGATATGACCAAGGCCGGGATGCACGTAGTAGACGAGACAGTGCCCTTTCAAGTAGAGAGCGACGCATCGGACGTCGCCCAAGCCGCCACCCTCATTCAGGCAGGCAGACCCGTGGCATTCTTTTCCCGCACCCTTCATGCCTCAGAAATTCGGCACTCATCCGTCGAAAAGGAGGCCCAAGCTATCGTTGAAGCTGTGCGGCATTGGAGGCATTACCTGGCCGGCAGGAGATTCACTCTCCTCACTGACCAACGGGCGGTCGCCTTCATGTTCAATAACACACAGCGGGGCAAGATCAAAAACGATAAAATCTTGCAGTGGCGGATCGAGCTCTCCACCTACAATTACAAGATTTTATATCGCCCCCAGCAAACTCAACGAGCCTCCAGACGCCCTATCCCGAGGTACATGTGCCAGCACACATGTAGACCGACTCTGGAACCTGCACGACAGCCTTTGTCACCCGGGAGTCACACGGCTGTACTATTTCATAAAGGCCCGTAACCTGCCCTACTCCATCGAGGAAGTACGGGCAATCACCAGGGACTGCCAGGTCTGTGCGGAGTGCAAGCCGCGCTTCTACCGGCCGGACCGTGCGTGCCTGGTGAAGGCCTCCCGCCCCTTTGAACGCCTCAGCGTGGATTTCAAAGGGCCCCTCCCCTTCACCGACCGAAACACGTATATTCTCAGTGTGGTTGATGAGTACTCCAGGTTCCCCTTCGCCATCCCATCCCGACATGACTTCTGCCACCGTCATCAAAGCCCTAAACACTATCTTCGCTTTGTGCGGTTTCCCCGCCTATATGCACAGTGACAAGGAATCCTCATTCATGAGCGATGAGCCTGTCAGTTCCTGCTCAGCATGGATCGTCCAGCAGGACGACCAGCTATAACCCCCGGGGAAACGGGCAGGTAGAGAGGGAGAACGGGACGGTATGGAGGCCGTCGAACTGGCTCTATGGTCCAGGAACCTCCCAGCCTCTCGCTGGCAGGAGGTCCTCCCTGATGCACTACACTCCATTCGGTCACTGCTGTGCACCGCTACGAACAACACACCCCATGAACATCTTTTTGCCTTCCCCAGGAAGTCCACATCCGGGGTGTCGCTCCCGACTTGGCTCGCATCTCCAGGACCAGTCCTGCTCCGTAGGTACGTCCGCCTCCACAAGACAGACCCGTTGGTGGAAAGGGTTCAATTGCTCCATGCCAACCCCCAGTATGCCTACGTGGCATACCCCGACGGCCGCCAAGATACTGACTCCCTCAGGGACCTGGCACCAGCAGGTTCCACACACAGCCCCCCCTCTTGCCCGGCGCCACCCTCCCCTCCCCCGGCGCTCCCAGCATTAACCCCCCCGGGACCATACATCCTTCCCCTGCCCATGCCCGAGGATGAAGAGGATTTCGGCACGCTTCCAGAGTCACCGAACATCAGGCCAGCATCGACATCGCCGCCAACACTACATCGCTCCCAGCGGAACATCAAGGCACCAGACCGGGTAAATCTCTAATTGGCACCAGACTTCAAAAGACATTTTGTTTCTCTGATCAAATACTGTAAATATAAATTCATTGTTGTATATAGTTCTCCACCACCCCCACCGGTCTCAATTTTAACAGGGGGTGAATGTGGTAACCCACTGTTGCACCTGTATTAGGTGTATGTAAGGTAGGACCTGTACTGCAGGTTCGCCGGTAGTCCCTGCCTGCTGGCTCCGCCCAGTAGGCAGAGTATGAATATGCATGTCCTCCACTCAGCAGCCATTTTGCCAGCTGCTGTGGGAGGCCACACATCTTGGAGCAATAAAGCCTCAGTTGTATCCAACTCTAGTCTTTGTTCAATTGATCGTGCCTCACCGATAAAAGCTTAAGAAATAAAGTCTGATCGTCACCCAGCACTGCTGTCCTCATTGCAGCAGAGTCTGCTGCTACAAGCAGCCATGCGCCCCTTTGCAGTCCTTTTTTTCTGGCCCTTGTGCCTCCTCCTCACACCTGGCATAACTCACTCAAAGAACAAAGATAAGTACAGCACAGGACCAGGCCCTTCAGCTATCCAAGCCTGCGCCGACCATGCTGCCCGTCTGAACTAAAATCTTCTACACTTCCAGAATCCATATCCCTCTATTCCCATCCTATTCATGTATTTGTCAAGATGCCCCTTTAATATCACTATCACCCCTGCTTCCACCACCTTCTCCGGCAGCGAGTTCCAGACACCCACTACCCTCTGTGTAAAAAACTTGCCTCGTACATCTCCTCTAAACTTTGCCCCTCGCACCTTAAACCTATGCCCCCAAGTAATTGACCCCTCTACCCTAGGAAAAAGTCTCTGACTGTCCTATAATAATAATCGCTTATTGTCACAAGTAGGCTTGAATGAAGTTACTGTGAAAAGCCCCTAGTCGCCACATTCCGGCGCCTGTTCGGGGAGGCCGGTAGGGGAATTGAACCCACACTGCTGCCTTGTTCTGCATTACAAGCCAGCTGTTTAGCCCACTGTACTAAACCTATCCACTCTGTCTATGCCCCTCATAATTTTGTTGACCTCGATCAGGTCGCCCCTCAACCTCCGACGTTCCAGTGAGAACAAACCAAGTTTATTCAAGCTCTCCTCATAGCTAATGCTCTACATACCAGGCAACATCCTGGTAAATCTCCCAACGTATTTCTCATGTGGCGAGTGAAAAATGGAGGTGGCACGAGAAAGTTCAACTGATTGGCTTTTTAACACGCTCAGTAGTTGGTTAATTGTTTTTTTAAAAGGGCAGAATCTTGGCACCGGCTCACCTTCCGTCTTTTTAGAGGCTGGTGCGACGACGTCAAATTGCTGACCCAGCATCATCAGACCGCACTCTACATAAGATTGTGGGGGTGGGGGGAGCGGGGCGTAGGGAATGGCCTGCCCAATTAACAGCCCTAAAATCCAGCCCAGGGTTTCCAAGGGTCAAATGAAAATATACCATGAGTGCAGGATGAATAATAGAGATTACAAAAACCTAATGACCCTGTGATAAGATTGCTCCTTCACAGTGCAGGAAGGTGTGGCACTTCTGTCGGCATAATATTCTCATCACGTCATTCACCATGCATAACCCAGTGTATTTGAAGTCTAGCTCATTGCTGATGCCTGATTGTACAGAAGCTGTCCAGGCAATGTTATATTCCAAGAACTTTTCACTTTTCAAAGCATTTTTTCTGGAAACTGTGCCAAGCCACAAGAGGTTGATGCAGAGTGGGTTGCCCCAAGAAGTCCCAATTAAAATTGAATTACACTCTGCAGTGCTGACATTTATCTCGTGCGACAGGACATCAACATTCTCTGATCTTTGTAAAGGCAACAAGCATGGTGCTTGCCTCTCATCAGATGCAATTTAGCAAAGTGCTTGTCCTCTTGGAAAACGTTATGCTGGAACTCCACAGCCATTGTGAAAACTTTGATAATTGGCACCATGTACCAAATAAATTAGGATCATGTTAACAGCCAGCAAATTTCACAGCCAGTCTGTTCTGTTGTCAAATCATTATTGGCTGCATTAGGCGCTGTTATGTGGGGGCACAATACTGTGCATGCTGGAAAACTGCTATTAAAACAGAAAAAGGTGGAAATGCACAGCAGGTCTGGTGCCATTTGTGAAGAGGGGCAGACTTTATGGGCTGAATGTTTCTGTCTCCTAGATAATGGAAGTGGAGACAGAGGGACCAGAAGAGTTGGGTCAGGGCAGCTCTCTGATGCTGTCTACCACTCAGGATCTTTCTCAGCAGTGGGTAGGGTGGCAGGTCAGGGTGCGGATCGACTGCCAGCTGCACAGAGGCAGGGAGGGGTCAGAGGCTCCATGGCCCAAAGCGGGTGCTGCAGACGGGAAAATCAGTACCCGCAGTTCAACGATGCGCTGGGAGGGGCCTCCCTCAGGTCTTCAGCCCCCTGTTTCTTTAATAGACTTATCTGGAGGTGCCAATTTTTGATAGCTATAAAGGTGTTTGTAGTTGATTTACCTGGATGTTGATTTCACAGGTGAACTTGAAGGTGGAACAAGTTAGAGAAGAACATCTTTCTTTCTCTTTCATAGAATCATAGAAATCATAGAATCATAGAATTTACAGTGCAGAAGGAGGCCATTCAGTCCATCGAGTCTGCACCAGCCCTTGGAAAGAGCACCCCACTGAAGCCCACACCTCCACCCTATCCCCGTGACCCACCTAACCTTTTTGGACACTAAGGGCCATTTAGCATGGCCCATCCACCTAACCTTCACATCTTTGGACCGTGGGAGGAAACCGGAACCTGGGACCCTGGAGCTGTGAAGCAACTGTGCTGCTAACCACTGTGCTATTGTGCCGCTCTTAATATATTCAATATATTGAAGGTAGATACATTTGCTGCTGAGGTGACTGCAGCGGTGTAACAGTTTTATTTACAGGAGCCTCTCTCGGATGGAACTCTCTGAAAAGCCAGTTGAGTTCTGCTTGTATAATGTTCAGCAGGTCCCATGTGACCCCCTATGGAGTGTTAAGTCACTGTCCAAATCAATAAACTTTCTGGTTTGGATTCTCCCACATATCAGCCACAAGCCCTCTGTTTGAAAAGGCTAATCAGCATTGTTACAGTGAAGTTGTCAGTTACCTTATCTACCTTTTGGTGCCTGAGTGGCCCTTTTGAATTAGGTTTAGGAAGAGCATTGAGTCAACATAAATCAGCAAGGTAACTATTTGTTCATTCTTAGTCAGGGAGTGTTTCAATCAACAAAAGAAGTCAAGAGATCCACAGGTGGCCACATTATTATGGTTACCTTGTTAAAATATAGCTTTAAAGATTTAATATATTACCATGCCAATACTTGGCGTGACAATATTCTGTGTTGAGTAAAACGTCAGTT
This sequence comes from Scyliorhinus torazame, assembly GCF_047496885.1. Lineage (NCBI taxonomy): Eukaryota > Metazoa > Chordata > Chondrichthyes > Carcharhiniformes > Scyliorhinidae > Scyliorhinus > Scyliorhinus torazame. The sequence goes on from NC_092708.1 coordinate 349,190,094, forward strand.
AGAATCCATAAATGACACAATTTTGGTCCAGTTAAGAATTGTTGATTGCACATAATACTGAAGCTTATTGTTTGAGTTATCTTAATATTATTTTACATTTCTAAACGGCCAGCTTTCATATTTCTAACTCAACTGAAGAGGAATTTGAGGTTGTGGAACTAAAAGTCTGATAGCCAACATGGAATCAGGGCTCTATTTCACATGCCGGTTGCTCACTTAAATTGTTGATTGCATGAATTGCTGTCCATTAGCAGCCTGACAGAAATTTAGTAGGAATAACCTGATCAGTGCACAGCTGACCTCAAATTACCACCAATATCACTCTGAAAAGAAGGGGCTAAATTACATCTGTACGTCCTAACCTGCCCTCTAAGCACACTTTATTTTAACATACCTTGGTTCCATCTACAGTGACATAGGACACCGACTAGTTGTTGCAAATATCTGATTTTATATTTCACATGTTTTGGAGGCATATCTTTTAGTTTTAAGAGTATAAGCTTTACGTTGGAGATGAAAGTGTTAAATATAAGGTAGGTGGAAACACCTGATTGGAAAACTGATCGATAATCCTAAAGTAAGTGCAATTCAACAGACTTGAGATAATTACAGTTATGGAGAGGAGAATCGGCGCCATTGGCGCTGGCGTGGTTGACGTGGCGCCGGTCGCGTGCGCTCGACGCGGCCCCCCTGCAATTCTCCGGGCCGAGCGGGCGTAAGAGAAAAACGGAGTCCCGCCGGCGCCATTCTAACCTGCTCTGAGCCGGCGGGACCTTGGCTTTGAAGGGTCGGGTTGCGGCCTGTGGGGGGTCCGACCCCGGTGGGGGCCTCCGATGTGGCCTGGCCCGCGATCGGGGCTCACTGATCAGCAGGCCGGCCTCTCTGGCTGGGGGCCACCTTTCCTACGCACCGGCCCCTGTAGCCCTGGGCCATGTTGCGTCGGGGCCGGCACGTTGAAGGAGGCCACTGCGCATGCATGGATCCCGTGGCGCACAGTTTCGCCGGGATCGGCAGCTGGAGCGGCGCGAACCACTCCAGCGCCGTGCTGGCCCCCTATAGGGGCCAGAATTAGTCCTGGCAGCAGCCGCTTTACGTCATCGTAAAACACGACGGCATTGACGACGGCGTGGCCACTCTGCTGCGGGATTAGAGAATCCCGCCCTGGATGACCCAACTCTAAGCTTGAGATAAAGCCAGGAAGTCTACACTTATCTCAAGGAAAGATTAAAATTATCTACATGGTTCCCAGCTGAAATGAAGCTGAAAACAGCTTGTAAGTAAGAGAGTTGTTTGGTGGATTCGGTAAGTTTGGAGAAGAGGACTGTTTACATCATTAGAGGTATAAATTATTCATGTGGTTCACAGAATTAAAAGGGTTACTTAAAGATAAAAGATATGTTTGATTTCAATTCTGTTTGGAACATCCTAACTATGCCGCATTATCATGAAGGTGGGCTGTGGGGGTCATGGAGTTCCCCTTCTTTAATTTGTCCCTGTGTTTTTTGCTCCCAGAAGCAGGCAGACAGACATAAGCAGTTGCAACTTACTTCTGGTATTTATTGCAACTCACTGAGACGGGAGAGCAAACTAGCCAAATGAAAGTCTGTCTGGTAGTTTGAGTTTTTAATTAACCAGGATTTCTTCCTTTATTTTTCTATGTTGGGCTCGATTTAATGGCCTCGACTTGGTGATGCAATGGGGCCATTAAATCTCACGAGAGGCCCCTGGCAAGATTTCCGACACTCGAAACGGCTTGCAAGATTTAGCAAAATCTCGCGAGACGTCATGATCTGGATCGCACTCTCATTGGGTGTGATCCAGATGTGCATTTTCAAATAATTTAAATATGCATATGCTGGATTATCTCGGCACCTGGGATCTAACGGCTGCACCTGGGAGACTTTGTCAGGACGCCATTTAGCACGTGTTTCCAAAAACATGGACCAGTCATAATGGCACCAGGGTGGGGTGTCTCTCAGGCCCGTAGAGACCCCCCCCAGTGGTCAGGGATAGGGCAGAGTGATACCCTGGCACTCCCTCTGGTGCCAGGCACCTGGTACACTGCCAGGGTATCGAGTGGCACTGCCAGGCTGGCAGGGATGCTGCCAGGGTGCCTGGATGGCACTGCCGGGTGTCAGGGTGCTTCGTTAGCAATGGCAGAATTGGGCCGGGGAGAGCCTTAGCAGATGAGGGGGGGGGGGGTGACAGGTTGTTCCTGGGAGCCTCCCTGTGGTTGGGAGAAGTGGGGGTCGGAAAGAGAGTGGGGGGGGGGGGGGGGGGCGGGTGAGATCAGAGCAGTCTTCCAAAATGATGCCCCAATCTGCGAGGAGCCTTTCCTGCTAGCTCGCTGCAGTCACCAGCAGGAAATGACTCTGGGGGCTGGATTCCCCCCCCCCCCCCCCAACCACCTATCGGAAGATCGCCATGTGTAGTATGCAGAACGTGTAAAGGTCCATTGACATCGGGTGGGAATTTGCGGTCACTTGTTGCTAAGTTCGGATAGGAGCGCTGCTTTTGTGGCGATGTCCTGGCAACTTGAGTGAAATCTCATCCAGGGCGCATCCCTGCACGTCCTCTACGTAAATGCCGCAACCGGTGATTCTCTTTCCATTCAAAACTGTGGAGGAGCCATCCGCATAATTTTTCAGGTGTGTGTACGTGTCTGTGGGCTGGGATCTCTGGGGTGTATTACCTGCTTTCCTGGGAGCTGACTTAGGTATAAATGGGCATTTGTTGTGTTTTGTGGAGATGATCTCACACTCATGTGGGGTACCTGCATATTGCAAATTATCGGTTAGGAAAGTGTGGTTCTTGGTTCTTTTAACTGTCATGTCCCGTCCCTGTAAAAGAAGGGTCCAACGGGCTGCGTGGATTTGGCTGACTGTGCCATCTTTAAGTCCACCGTCTAATAGTAGCTGTGTTGGGGTGTGTTCAGTGAGAATGGTGATGGGGTTGAGTCCTGTAATGTAGGCGAAATACTGTACTGCCCAAAAGACTGCGAGCAGGTGCCTTTTGCAGGCAGAAAATCCTTGCTCGACAGGATCTAACACGCGTGAGGCGTATGCCACGGGGCGTAATTGGTCATGGCGTTCCTGGAGGAGCACGGCCAAAAGGGTTCGGTCGGTGCTTGCAACTTCGATTGCGTACAGGGAAAGTGGATCTGGGACCTGTAATGTGGGGGCTGTGCTGAGGACTTTTTTTAAAGCATCCACGGCATCCGTGTGCTGTGGAAGCCATTCCGAAGGTGCCTGCTTCTTGAGAGGTTCGGATAGGGGCGCTGCTTTTGTGGCGAAATCGTCGATATGGTTTCGGCAGTAGCCAACCAGTCCTAAAAATGACTGGAGGGCTGAGACATTATGGGGAAGGGGCAATTTGACGATCGAGTAATTCTCTTTTGCTCGATCTTGCGTTTACCATGTGTGATTACTGTACCCAAGTAAATCACTTTTTCCTGCAAAATCTGGGCCTTCTTGGGGTTGACTTTACAGCCAATTTCTTTTAGGAATCCTAGGAGTTCAAATTTATACTGGCACGCTTTATCCAATGGAATAGACCAAAAGCCGTTGCTAATGTCCAAAACCGAAAATAATTTTGACTGGAGTCCCTGTTTGAGCATGGTCTTGGGACTCGTGGCGACATTGAGGGCTGCTACTGGGGTTACTTTGTTCAGTTCCCGGTAATCAATGGTCAGTCGCCATGATCCATCGGGTTTCCTGACTGGCCAAATTGGTGCGTTGTTCGTGGAGGCTACTGATCTGAGTACGCCTTAATCAAGCAGACTCTCTGTTACTTTGGAGATCTCTCCCTCTGCCTCTTGGGGAAAACCATACTGCTTTTGCGGTCTGGGGTCGGGACCTATAATATTTACCAAGCTAGCTATTTTGCCACAGTCGTGCTTGTGCTGTGCAAATGCTGCTTTGTGTTGCTGCAGGACTTGCCTAACCTGTTTGTCCTGACTAATGGCTCGAGGGTCAAACCAGAAGTCTCCTCCTGAGCTAATCCTGTTTTCATCGTCTCCAACTGTGAGCGTGATGGGGGCTCGTGCTGCCTTTGCCATTCTCCATACACATTTATTAACTGGATCAAAAGAGAGGTTGTGGAAGCTCATAAAATCGATTCCAAGGATGTGTTCAGCTGTCTGGGGGTAGATCGACCAAAACTACGGGGTGTTGAGTTGTAATGTTCCCTATTTGCATCGCTACAGAGGCTGTGATATGTCCTTGTTGTAAATGACCTGTAAAGCTGCTGAGTGTGATGGTGTCTGTTGTGGGCCACGTGTCTCGCTGAAACATCGTGGAGGAATTGAGTGTGGTGCGGGACCCTCCTGTGTCCCAAAGAAATTCTACGGGGTGTCCCCGGACGTTGCCTGCTACGACCGGTCTACTGCACTTGTCCCAAAGGGTGTCGCAGACCCAAGTTGGGGAGGCCGAACACCGTCAGTCGGTGCCGTTCATGTCTATGTTCTCTGAACGGGCGCTAACGCTATGGATTGGCTTTGCCCTATTCTTAGTTAGGGTGCCTGTCTGTTGGTTTCTCTGCTGCTTTTGGGGCACATTGCACTCTGGTGCAAAGTGACCTAATTGTCCACAGTTGTAACACTCCTGGGATTTAGGCTGTGGTGGGCTGTTCCTACCCTCATTTACCCATGCGGGGTTCTGGTGCGCTTTAACTGGATTCATGTCTGCCTGCTCTTCATCGGGTTTTGCAAATGCGGTTTTGCCTTGGACGGATTGTTTCCAAGTGCGGGACAATCTCTTCAAAACTCATTTCTCATTGTGGGCCTCGGCTGAGGGGTCGTAAGTTGCGCAAGCTCTCTGACCTGCCTCTGTCGCATGAGAGACTAGGATTCAAGCCCATTTGGCCATATTATCTGCGGACAAATGGGCGCAGGCTAACTCTCCAAATTCCGCTGTAAAATGTATCCACAAGCATCCAGCAAACGCTGTAGGGCGCACTGTTTTCTTTTGCCTACACTTGTTTAGGCCTTCTACGGTGTCACCTCTGTTATAGCCGATCGCATCTAGGATCGCTGTGTGCATCTCTTGGAGTGTGCCTCCTCCTACATTCTGTCGGTCGGGAAGGGCTGCCATGTCTGAAGGATCAAGTCCTAAAACTGTGAGTTTCACTTGCTCCTTTTCATCCAGGCCATACATGGTAGCCTGCTGTTTAACTCTAGCGAAAAACTGGTGGGGGTCTGATGTTGGAAGGAACGGTGTAATTTTTCCACACACGTCCTGTAATTGGGTCACGGTTAAAGGGTTGTATATAGGAAATCTGTGTTTCCTTCTGCTGTGGCCCTGCGGTGTGTGGTTACAGGGTTCATGGGGGTGTGTTCTGCCTGTTCAGTCGGGGGTTGGGGTGCTTTCCTCTTTTGTGGTTTTTCCTGAGTACGTGTCCCATGTACGTATCTGTGGGCAGTTTCATTTAACTCCTGCCAATCAGGGCCGTTTTCCTGGTCTAATTGGGGTCCAAACGTACTTTGAAACCCTTTCTGAATGGCAAGCAGAGATTGCAATTCTGCAATTTGCTTCTGGCACTTTGCATGGTCTATGGAGCTCTGCCTTTGTTCCGTCGTGGAAGTGTGGAGCGCTCGTAGGGCTGCTTTCAAATCATTGCACTGTTTCTGCAATTTCTCTACCTGTTGCTCAGTTTTTTGTCTTACCAAGACCGCACGTTCCGTGTCCTGGTAGGCCTTATCATATTGGATCTGAAAACTACTCAAATGGGCGAGACAAGACTGGTGTGCCCTCTTGGCATCATCCACCTCTCTGTCCCTCGGTGCTAACTGTTCTCTCAAATCTTTATTCTCCTTCTCAAACTCGCTCACATCTCCCTCACTATTTCTGTCTCTCTCCTCTATCTCTCTACGGAGCATCCTAACAACCTCCTCTGCTCGCAATTGTGCCAAGCAGGACACGATTGCCATTGGCTTGCGAGCTTTCCCTAAGCTCTGCTTGTGGATCTCTGACAGGTTCTCCCACCAAGTATGTCCTATACTCCCGGGACCTGTTTCGACATTCGCGCAGAATTCGCTCCAAAGGGGCCATTCTTTCCCTTTGAGATACTTTCTGATTTCCTCTTCCCATACGGGACACAGTCCTACTCTACTGCGACCTCAAATTCCTGGGGGTTCATAAGGCGTTCCATTGCCTTCATTGCCATTTTCTCTCTCTGGGTTCTCTACTGAATTTGGAACAGGGGGTGATAAAGTGGTGATGTAGACACGGGGACGGCTTGCGCTATTTTCCAGCCTACAAAACTCCCGACAGTTTTATGCAACAAAATCTCTCAGGTTTATCTTATATCCCTGTTAGTACGCATGCATTAACACACTTCCGAATCTCGGAGGTTTGATCAGTATCGTCTCACACTTGTGGTTTTTCTGTTTCCAATTGGATTCCAATTCAAATTTGGGTTCTCTCGGAGTGACTAGGCCACTTCTAGGTTGAGTCCCACCAGGGATGCCAGTAAATGTTGCTAATTGTGTTTCTCTTTATTTGACTCTGAATATGGCGGCCAATATGGTCGCCTTCCTTAATTCTAATTACGTTTTGCTCTAGAGGCGCCACGTATCTTTCGATACCGCCACAAGGTTCAAACCGAATACTGATCAAAGACTCGATACACCAGTTAGTTAGTTCAAAGTCAGATGCTTATTTATTTACACACACAGTTAAATATAATCATGCACAAGTACTACAGACTAAACTATCACTACTGCTAAAGCCTATCAGAGGAACAATGTCCGTTGTTTGGCTCTGAGGCTGCTGGGGTGGAACTGGTACGGGATAGCAGCTAAGGTCGTCTGTCTGGTAGCGTGTGTTGACCTTGGACTTACTTGTTCTGGTGCAGCTTTTGGGCAGGTTTCTCCTCGGTGAGAGCCGGAGCCAAGAGAGAGATTTTCTCTTGGGGGATCATTCTTTTTCCCAAAAGGGGCTTCGCGTGCTTTTGGGCGGGCCTTGAACTTGGCCCCAATTAATTGGGCCGTTTCTCAATCATTCCTATCGATTTCCTCCAATAACAGGGTGGGTGCCCTGATGGCTGAGCTTGTCCTAGGTGGCCGTTGGCCTGCTTTGTTCTGGTCTCCTCTGGCGCCGGGGTGTCTGCTTTAGTATTGTTTCATTAAATGTTACTCTTTTGTCCCCGGAGATGGCCTATTAGTATGCCAATGGATTTGCAGTTTTGGTCTTGTCTGGGAGCTGAGGCCCCAATCAACAGACAAACCTTGAACCTGCTTGTTTTCTCAGTATCGTCCATTTTAGATCATAGATCATAGAATTTACAATGCAGAAGGAGGCCATTCAGCCCATCGGGTCTGTACCGGCTCTTGGAAACAGCACCCTATCCAAGCCCACACTTCCACCCTATCTCAGTAACCCCACCCAACACTAAGGGCAATTTTGGACACTAAGGGCAATTTAGCATGGCCAATCCACCTAACCTGCACATCTTTGGACTGTGGGAGGAAACCGGAGCACCCAGAGGAAACCCACGCACATACGGGGAGAACGTGCAGACTCCACGCAGACAGTGCCCCAAGCCGGGAATCGAACCTGGGACCCTGGAGCTGTGAAGCAATTGTGCTAACCACGATGCTACCGTGCTGCCCATTTTCCCTGCATTCTTTGCAAAGCCCATTTTGTAATCGGGAAGTGGCCATCCCAGATGGCTACACACTGGGCGGGCGTGGCCGGAGAATCCCGCCCTAAATGTGGCCTCCGCGGAGAGAAACCCCCTGAGGCCAAAACAGACGGCAAAGTGGCGTTGAATAGCGGGGTGTTCGTCGGCACTGATGCTGCCAAGAAACACTCCGCTAAATGTGCCCCAAACTGGAAATAGGTGTTTTCTGATTGAACAGCTCCTCATTGTGTTTTGCCTTTTTACTTGCCTTAACCCATTCTACCTGCAATGGCTGCCTTTCCTCAGGCCCTAACTAAACTCTGCAGCCTCTCCTCAGTTTGCCCTACAGATTCCCTGCGCCACTCCTTGGTTCCACTGTCTCTTTTTGCCTCTTACTATTGCTCTCAGCCTCGCCCCACTGCCCTGAGGCCCTCAAGATTCTCCAGCTAGTTTCCTATTCCTCTCCCCACCCCATGCCATCCCAGCTGTTTTACTGGGTAAAGACTCCACAATCTTGATGTTACTTCTGTTACATTTCAAAGGGACTTTTTGCCTAAACTTGCAAATTTCACTCTCGGTTGAGTTGGCGTTTTGCTCAGTTGGCATTCCAAACTATCGAATAGCCAAGCCCACAGCAGCTGTTAGTTTGAATTGCCAGAGACGGAGATCCTTAGGGGTCAGCAGAAATGATGGACTGCAGCATTATTAGGCACACCTTTAATACCAACAAAAAAAAAAATCTGCACAATGCAGTTCCATAGCTTGGAAAAATGTCAAACATCTCCCTTTGTGATGAAAGACTCATTACTGAAATGAAAGAATGAATATTAATTCCAAATGTAAATTAGGAGTAGGCCATTTCTTTTCTGTGCTTAAGTTGGGTAGCCAAAGCCATCCGGAATGCCAAGAGAGAATTTCAAACCAAGCTAGAGTCACAGACAGACTCTCGGCGGTTTTGGCAAGGACTAAACAACATAACGGGCTACAAAGCGAAGCCGAACAGTATCTCTGGCAGCAGCGCACCCCTCCCCGATGAACTCAATGCATTCTATGCCCGGTTCGAGCAGGTAACCAACAATCCGCTGTCGAGTGTCCCAGCAGCCCATAATTCACCCATACCCACCATCACAGCTTCCGAAGTCAGATTGGCCTTCCTGAAAGTGAACCCTCGAAAGGCGACGGGCCCAGACGGGATCCCTGGTCGTGCACTCAGAGCCTGCACGGACCAGCTGGCAGAGGTATTCACGGACAACTTTAACCTGTTCCTACTCCACTCCGAGGTCCCCACCTGCTTCAAGAAGATCACCATCATACCGGTACCAAAGAAAAACCAGGCAACGTGCCTCAATGACTACCGACCAGTGGCCCTGACTTCAGTCGTAATGAAGTGCTTTGAGAGGTTGATCATGAAGTGCATCACCTCCATACTCCCAGAACGCCTTGATCCACTGCAATTTGCATACCGCTGCAACTGGCCCACATCAGACACCATTTCCCTCGCCCTACACTCATCCCTAGAGCATCTTGAAAACAAGGACTCCTACATTAGACTCCTATTTATTGACTACAGCTCTGCCTTCAACACTACAATCCCAGCCAAGCTCATATCAAAGCTCCAAAACCTAGGACTTGGCTCCCCACTCTGCAACTGGATCCTCGATTTTCTGACAGACCACAATCAGTAAGAATGAACAACAACACCTCCTCCACAATAGTCCTCAACACCGGCGCCCTGCAAGGCTGCATACTTAGCCCCCTACTCTACTCCCTGTACACACACGACTGCGTGGCAAAACTTGGTTCCAACTCCATCTACAAGTTTGCTGACGATACGACCATAGTGGGTCGGATCTTGAATAACGATGAGTCCGAATACAGGAGAGAGATAGAGAACCTAGTGGAGTGGTGTAGCGACAACAACCTGTCCCTCAATGCCAGCAAAACTAAAGAGCTGGTAATTGACTTCAGGAAGCAAAGTACTGTACACACCCCTGTCAGCATCAACGGGGCCGAGGTGGAGATGGTTAGCAGTTTCAAATTCTTAGGGGTGCACATCTCCAAAAATTTGTCCTGGTCCACCCACGTTGACGCTATCACCAAGAAAGCACAACGGCGCCTATACTTCCTCAGGAAACTAAGGAAATTCGGCATGTCCACATTGACTCTTACCAACTTTTACAGATGCACCATAGAAAGCATCCTATCAGGCTGCATCACAGCCTGGTATGGCAACTGCTCGGCCCAGGACTGCAAGAAACTTCAGAGAGTCGTGAACACTGCCCAGTCCATCACACAAACCTGCCTCCCATCCATTGACTCCATCTACACCTCCCGCTGCCTGGGGAAAGCGGGCAGTCTAATCAAAGATCCCTCCCACCCGGCTTACTCACTCTTCCAACTTCTTCCATCGGGCAGGAGATACAGAAGTCTGAAAACACGCACAAACAGACTCAAAAACAGTTTCTTCCCCAATGTCACCAGACTCCTAAATGACCTTCTTATGGACTGATTTCATTAACACTACACCCTGTATGCTTCATCCGATGCCAGTGCTTATGTAGTTACATTGTATATGTTGTGTTGCCCTATTATGTATTTTCTTTTATTCCCTTTTCTTTCCATGTACTTAATGATCTGTTGAGCTGCTCGCAGAAAAATACTTTTCACTGTACCTCGGTACACGTGACAATAAACAAATCCAATCCAATCCAATCCAGGTTCAGTGAGCATTTCTGCTTGGACCACGAATGAGTAGTTATCAGATAAATACTGTAAATTCAGAAAATAATCAGTGTGATCTCCTTTAAAAAGCACAGCAAAAGTAGGACCGGAGCCAAATGTCAAAATAAGCCTCTATAAAATTCACATTAGGTAAGCATTTGTTTTTTCAGCAGCGGTGAATCCAGCTGATACACCCTGCTGTGGGCAGTGCATTGAAATTGTACGGCAAATAATAATGAGAGCATTCTGATCTTAAAAGGGTCAGACACGTACAGTTGATTTATTGGATCAAGTTCAGTAGATCAGACGTGTTTATTGTACAGGTATATGAACAACATAAAGCAAGGATGAAGCAGTTCTAACAAAGATGCTGTCCAGGTTGGGCCAACCAATGACATAAAGACATTCTATTTATGTAAGCCAAAGCGATTTACATTAGGACCCTTAATTGCTGGGGATCTTAAAATGCAATCAGGAAATACACAGTCGTTCCATCAGGACCTGGAAAGAGTATCTGTTTTTGGGCTTTTCACAGAAACTTCATTTGAAGCCTACTTGTGACAATAAGCGATTTCTTCTTCTTCTTCTTTCTGGCATTTCCTGATGCTATTTCCTTTCTCATGCTGCATTCTTCAACATCCTTGATTCTTCAATATATGATCAGGCCTGCGGTTCCAGAGATGGAAACTTCAGTTGAGGAGAGATTGCGGAGGTTTGGGACTGTTCTCCTTAAGAGAGGAGGAGGCTGAGAGGAGATTTGACAGAGATGTTCAAAATCATGAGGTGGCTGGACAGAGTAGATGGGGAGAAACTGTTCCCACTGGCGAAAGGACCTTGAACGAGACGGCACGGATTTAAACTGATTTGCAAAAGAAGTAAATGCTTTGTGAGAAAAAACATTTTCACACAACGAGTGGCTTGGGTCTGGAATGCACTGCCTTGGAAATGTGATGGAGGCAGATTCAATTGAGGCATTTCAGAGGGCATGAGATGATTACTTGAATAGAAACAATATGCAGGGATATGGGGGAAAAGGCAGAGGAGTGACACTAAGTCATCATGTTCATTTGGAGAGCTAGTGCAGAAAACGATGGGCTGAATGGCTTCCTTCTGCGCCGTGACAACTTGGTGATTCTCTGATTTAATCTTTTACGTTCAGACAACTGGAACTGGGGTTAATGCTACTATCTGGTGGAGGTTCTGCAGGCAGAAAAGGGGGAATAATGCATTGCTACTGGTATTCATCGCAGAATGTTTGGATTTGTTCCGATTGGCAGATGTGACAATTCATTTTTCCTTGGCACGGACAGACTTGGCTTACAAAGTAGCAGTTCTCCTGGGATTGTTCTCAGGCAGGATATTGGGGTTTTTCTGCGCGCAATCCTGTAGGGGATTGGGTAATCTGGCTGAAAAGCATCGACTTAATTAAGGAATAACCCTGCATCATCAAAGCTGCTATTATGGATAGACTTTAACGAGAGATCATAACCAAAGGAAGGTTTTCTTTTCTAATACTCCATCTTCGGGCTGTATATAAGTGGTTGTTTCAGGTGAATGGCACGTTTAAAAAAAATAAATAAACTGCATTGTTTTCCCTTGAGAAGTGCAAATTCAAGATCATGGGGATATTTAACAATGCTGCCTGTGCTGGAGAGATAGGGAAAGGTAATTGGTGCCCCCAAAAGTAAGCAGTCTGTTGTCTATTTTATATCACAGAGCTATGAGGAGATGACAAACTTGCTTATATATGTGTAAAAGGAATTTATTTGCAGTCCTTTAAAATGTCTGTTCCATGCTTAAAGATCTATCTTTCAGCAGCTTCTATATTTTTAGACCATGAGAAATAGGAACATGGGGAGTCAGTTCGGCCCCTCGAGCCTGCTCTCCCATTCAATTGGATCATGGCTGATCCAACATCGCTCACGTCCATTTTCCTGCCCTTTCGCCGTAACCCTTGATTCCCTCACTGATTAAGAATCTATCTATTTCAGCCTTAAATGTACACAAGGCCTCTGGCCGCACAGCTTTCTGTGGCGAGGAGTTCTAAAGAGTCACAACTGATTGATTGATTGATATTTATTGTCACATGTACCAAAGTACAGTGAAAAGTATTTTTCTGCGGCCAAGGGAAGTTACACAGTATGTATATAGTAGACAAAAGAATAATCAACAGAGAACATTGACAAATGGTACATCAACAAACAGTGATTGGTTACAGTGCGGAACAAGGACCAAACAAAGCAAATACATGAGCAAGAGCAGCATAGGGCATTGTGAATAGTGTTCTTACAGGGAACAGATCAGTCCGAGGGAGAGTCGTTGAGGAGTCTGTAGCTGTCGGGAAGAAGCTGTTCCTAAGTCTGGATGTGCGGGTCTTCAGACTTCTGTTTCTTCTGCCTGTTGGATGGGCCTGGAAGAGGGCAAAGCCTGGGTGTGAGGGGTCTCTGACAATGTTGTCTGCCTTCCTGAGGCAGCGGGAGGGTGGCAAGCTTGTGTGATGCGTTGGGCTGAGTTCACCACATTCTGTAGTTTCTTGCGATCTTAGGTTGAGCAGTTGCCATTCCAAGCCATGATGCAGCACTGTTATGGGCCAGGGTTTAGAGAACCCCAAAGTGTATCATGGAGTTCACCTGACCCACAACTTTTAGTAGATTGTGGTATGGGGAGCACACGGCCACTCTACAGGTGTGGTACAGCAGAAATGGAAAAGTATTTTTTAAAACAAAACAATGTTTATTCTATGAACTCAAGTTAACCTTTTTAAAACATACAGTGAACATCTTAGCAAGCATTAATTCGAATACAACCCCCAAAGAATACAACACTAAGTAAACCATTAAGCTTTATTTTTTAACATCCATACGACTTGAAAATAAAACCTTTATCAGAAACACATAAGGTTAAAGTCACTACTGAAAACATTTATAATTCTGAATTCACCAAATGATCAAGAGATAGTCTTGTGGCTACCAGAAACTAAAACACACTCTGCAGCAAACAGCCTAAAACAAAAGTAAAATGCTGACAGACAGCCCAGCTCCACCCACTCTCTGACATCACTGCAGTAGTAACCACCCATTTCTTAAAGGTACTCTCATCACAGATATTTATATACACATCCATTTATAAACACCCATTTCTTAAAGGTACTCTCACATGACGCCTCCCCCCCCCAAGAAAAAAAAAAAAACCATCAACTTCAAGATGGTTTCATTTTTCACCTTTTCTCCATTCTTTAAGAAATGCACACAGTAAATATACTTTTGTGTTTCAAAAAACAACACAAGCAAACAGGTATAATAATATAGTCCATTTTTTCATTTTTCTTCCTCCAACTGAAATCCTTCTCGATTGACAGTCTCTTTGAACAAGAAGGTCTCTGCACGATCCGTCCATTTCTCTACGCCTCGGCATTTCTCTTTAAAGTCAGATATTTTAGTTCAATCTGATCGCAGAGTCCCTTATAATTCTCCAACACAGGAGCATTGGTTATCACAGCTTTCAGGCCGTCAAATGCCTGTTGAAAGTTCGCTGTCCGCTGACATTTTCGACGTTTCTTCAGCAAGTCCATCAGTGGAGCAATCACGCTACAAAACATTTGCACAAATGTTCGATCAAACCACTAATGCCAAGAAATCGCATTATTTCCCTTTGTCTTGAGGGTATCGGAAACTCCTCAAGGAAAGTGACTTGGGCTTTTCCAAATTCACTTTTGGCTCGGTTTATCACCAAACACGCCTCCAGAAGTCGATCGAATAACTCCATCAGATGTTTCAAATGTTCTGTCCATGTCTGGCTGAAAATTACCAGACTGTTGATGTATAATTCACAATTGTGTAATCCTGAAACAACTTTGTTAGTTAACCGTTGAAATGTGGCTGGTGCATTTTTCATGCCAAATGGCATAACTTTGAATTGGTATACACCATCTGGAGTCACAAAAGCTGAAATCTCCTTCGCCCTTTTGGATAAAGGTACCTGCCAGTAACCTTTAAGTAAATCCAGTTTGGAAATAAACTGTCCCACTTTCTCAATGCAACCCTCCAAACGTGGGATAGGATAAGAGTCCATTCTTGTAACTGCATTAACCTTTCTATAGTCCACACACAACCGTTGGGTACCATCTGGTTTAGGTACCATCACTATGGGTGAGCTCCATTGGCTGCAACCCACTTCAATTATGCCATTTTTAAGCATATTCTCAATCTCTTTGATAACCTGTGCCAATTTCAAAGGGTTAACTCCGAATGGATATTGTTTGATTGGAACAGCATTTCCTACATCTACGTCGTGTATAGCCATTTTAGTAGTTCCCAATTTATCGCTACAAACTTGCCCACGTGATATCAATAACTCTTTCAGGTTAGTTTGTTTTTCCTCTGGAAGGTAACTCAACAATTTATCCCAATTTTTAAGAACATCCTCGTTTTCCAATTTAATTTGAAATATGTCAAATTCACAGTCATTTGGATTTGGTTCGTCACTTTGAGTTAGAATCATTAAAACTTCCTCCTTTTTCTCTCCTTCCCTTTCAAAGTACCTTTTAAGCATATTCACATGACACACTCGGTGAATCTTCCTTCTATCTGGTACCACATAATTCAACTCACTTAATTTCCTTTCAATCTGATAAGGTCCACAAAACCTTGCTTTTAAAGTTTCACCTACCACTGGTAACAATACTAAAACTTTATCTCCACAGGCAAAAATACAAACTTTGGATTTCTTGTCCGCTACCCGTTTCATCACATTTTGTGCACCTTTAAATGCTGTCTAGCCAATTCACCTGCTCTATTTAATCATTCCCTGAAATTTGACACATAATCCAATAATGTAAATTCCGATTTCTCACTCACCAATTTTTCCTTAATCAATTTAAGTGGTCCTCTTACCTCATGACCACAAATTAGTTCAAAAGGACTAAATTTGGTTGACTCATTAGGTGCATCCCTAATTGCAAACAGTATGAATGGAATTCCTTTATCCCAACCCTCTGGATAATCGTGACAATAAGCCCTCAACATTGTCATTAATGTCTGATGCCACCTTTTTAGCGCTCCCTGCAATTCTGGATGGTATCCAGTTAATTTAAATTGTTTTATTCCTAAGCTATCCATAACTTCTTTGAATAACCTTGAGGTAAAATTTGATCCTTGATCCGACTGTATTTCTGTGGGTAGTCCATATCTAGTAAAGAATTTAAGTAACTCTTTCACAATCTTTTTGGCTGTGATATTATGTTCTGGAATGGCCTCTGAAAACCTAGTAGACACATCCATTATCGTCAAAAAATATTGATTCCCACTTTTCGTTTTAGGAAGCGGTCCTACGCAATCAATTAGGACCTTTGAAAAAGGTTCCTCAAATGCTAGAATGGGTATCAAGGGCGCTGGTTTTATCACTGCTTGAGGTTTCCCTATCACTTGACATGTGTGACATGATTCATAAAATTTAACGACATCTTTATGTAGTCCAGGCCAATAAAAATGGTTCTGGTTTTTAGCTTGAGTTTTCCTTATTCCCAAATGACCTCCCACTGGTACCTCATGTGCAACTCGCAACACCTCCTTTCTATACCCTACCGGCAACACTACTTGATGAACTTCTGCCCACTTTTCATCCGCCTGCATATGTAAAGGCCTCCATTTTCTCATCAAGTCATCACTTTTACGGTAATGACACTCTGGTACACACTCAGATTCCTCTTCCGTGTATGCTTTCTGATACATCCGTTTTATTTTTCTATCTTTTTGTTGTAACTCCGCCAATGTTCCTGAAATAAAAATATAAACCTCATCCTTCACCTGTTCTTGTTCTTTTTCGACCATCTGATCAAAAATCGTTTCTGATAATTGCACTTCAACTTCATCTTCACTGTTTGATTTCTCCTCTTGTCTTAACCTGTGACTTTGTGACCTTGTTACTACACAATCCGGAAAAATCCCACGATATTCGTCCTCCAACACTTCAGTTGTCTGATTTTCCACTAGCTTATCAACCACTGCCGGCATCACTCCCACCTGCGATCCAGCTATATCATTACCCAAGATAAATTGTATTCCTGGACAAGATAGTTTATCTATTACTACCACTTCACCACTCTTCACTGGACTTTCCAACCCTACCTTATATAATGGAACACTACTCCTCTCACCCTGAATTCTGCATATTACCACCTTTTCTGGCAACATTCATCCCAAACTACATAACTCCTCATCTCTTACCATTAAAGATTGACTAGCTCCCGTATCTCTTAAAATTGTGACTTCTTTACCTGCTCCTCCTGATACACATGAGTAAACTTTACCCACACAAGTCAATTCTTTAAAGAGATCTGGCACCTTCTTATCAATCACCTCTTGATCAGGCTGTACAATCTTTTGCACCTCCTTCGCTTCACTTGGGCTTTCCTTTACCACCGTAACAAACCCCACTGTCTTATCCTGTTTTACTACATCAGCCTTGCCAGTGCTTTTCTTTAACCACCAACACTGTGACTTTACATGGCCTAGTTTATTACAGTGAAAACATTTGAAAATTTTCATTTATTTTCCACCCTCCTGGATTTCTTTTTTAATCTGAGGTACACTCTCCTTATTATCTCCCATCAAATCA
The DNA here is from genome assembly GCF_047496885.1 of Scyliorhinus torazame. Lineage (NCBI taxonomy): Eukaryota > Metazoa > Chordata > Chondrichthyes > Carcharhiniformes > Scyliorhinidae > Scyliorhinus > Scyliorhinus torazame. The sequence continues at coordinate 349,207,050 of NC_092708.1, forward strand.
CCTTTGCCTTTACCACTTGAATATTTCTCATATCCCCAGTTTCTATCCCTCACCGGCTGAAACTGATGTCTGTAACCAAGCTTTGATTTATGAACTAATTCATAATCATCTGCAATTTCTGCTGCTAATCTTGCAGTTTTAATCCTCTTCCACTCTGCTCTTCCACATGAGTTCTCATTACATCAGGAAATGAATTTTTAAACTCCTCCAAAAGTATAATTTCTCTGAGAGCTTCATACGTTTGATCTATTTTCAAAGCCCTTATCCACCTTTCAAAATTACTCTGTTTGATCCTTTCAAACTCCATGTATGTTTGACCAAATTCCTTCCTTAAATTTCTAAACTTTTGTCTGTAGGCTTCAGGCACTAGTTCATATGCACCTCAGATGGATTTTTTCACCTCCTCAAACGACTTAGCTACCTCCTCTGATAGTGATGCATACATTTCACTAGCCCTACCTACCACCTTTGTTTGAATCAGTAATACCCACATGTCCTGTGGCTATTTCATTTGTTTAGCTACCTTCTCAAATGAAATGAAAAAGGCTTCTACCTCCTTCTCATCAAACCTTGGCAATGCTTGAACATATTTAAATAGATTCCCACCAAGTCTTCGACTATGATGCTCTTTCTCACGATCCTCATCACTATCCACCAACTTTACGTTTCCCTTTAAGTCTGCCAATTTTAACTGACTGTCATGTTTCATGGCCATTTTCTGAAGTTCAAACTCTCTCTCTTTATCCTTTTCCCTGATCTGTATCTCCCTTTCTCTTTCTCTTTGTTCTGCTAGGGCTATTCTTTCTGTTTTCCTTTCTTCTTTCTCTTATCCTCTCTCTCCCTATCTCTTTCTCCTCTCTCTTTCTCTTTCTCTTTCTTTTTCCTCTCTCTCTCTTTCGTATTCAAGCTGCTTTAATTCTTTCTCATGTTCAATTTGTTTAATTTGCAACTGAATTTTTGCTATTTCCAATGAGTCAAACTGTATCTCAGGCAACTTTAAATGCTTAGCCACTGCCATAATAACCTCATCTTTTTGCATTTTGTCAGGTAATGTTAACTGCAATATTTTTGCCAAATCTAACAGTCTGCTTTTGGTCTCTGTCCCTAAGGTACTGCGTGTGACTGTCTCCACCCCCAAAAACTCCAGAGCCTCTGAAAGAGCCATTGTCCACAACACACTCCCCCACTTAAACTAGAATACCACACCTGAAAATCACCCACAATATGCTCAAGCTCACCCCTCATTGTCTTTACGTCTTCTAAGCCAATCGAATAGATAGATTTTTATCCCCGACGAGCCCCCAATTTGTTATGGGCCAGGGTTTAGAGAACCCCAAAGTGTATCATGGAGTTCACCTAACCCACAACTTTTACTAGATTGTGGTATGGGGAGCACACGGTCCACTCTACAGGTGTGGTACAGCAGAAATGGAAGAGTATTTTTTTAAGCAAAACAATGTTTATTCTATGAACTCAAGTTAACCTTTTTAAAATATACAGTGAACATCTTAGCAACCATTAATTCAAATACAACCCCAAAGACTACAACACTAAGTAAATCTTTAAGCTTTCCTTTTTAACATCCATACGACTTAAAAACAAAACCTTTATCAGAAGCACATCAGGTTAAAGTCTCGACTGAAAACATTTATAATTTCTGAATTCACCAAATGATCAAGAGATAGTCTTTTGATGGCAGAGAGAACAGCAGTACACCTGCGTGGCCTGGCTTCAGCTCCAACACTGAAAACAAAACTAAAACACACTCTGCAGCAAACAGCCTAAAACAAAAGTAAAAAGCTGACAGACAGCCCAGCTCCACCCACTCTCTGACATCACTGCAGTAGTACACACCCATTTCTTAAAGGTGCTCTCACTACAGGTATTTATATACACATCCATTTATAAACACCCATTTCTTAAAGATACTCTCACATGGCAGGCACAACTGTAGACGTTTGTGAGAGTCGATGCAGACATGCCAAATTTCTTTAGCTTCTGTAGGAAGTAGAGATGTTGTTGGGCTTTCTTGACTGTTGCATCAACGCGAGTGGACAGGACAGGAGTGGATGACCTCCAGGAACTTAAAGCTATCAACCATCTCCACTTTGGGGCCATTGATGTGCACTGGGGGTGGCGGGGGAGAGTCTTGCTACGTTTCCTGAAGTCGATGATCAGTTCCTTGGTCTTTCCAACATCTAGAGAGAGGTTGTTTTCGTTACACCATGCAACCAAGTGATCCATCTCCCTTCTGTCGTCTGATTCGTCGTTGTTTGAGATACAACCCACCACAGTCATATCATCAGCAAACATATAGATGGAATTGGAGTTAAATCTTGCCACACAGTCGTGGGTGTATAGGGAGTACAATAGAGGACTGAGCACACATCCTTGAGGGGCCCCGATGTTGAGGACTATTGTGGAGGAGGTGTTGTTGCCTATCCTGACAGATTGCGGTCTGTTGGTGAGGAAGTCAAGGATTCAGCTGCAAAGGAAGGGGTCAAGTCCAAGGTTGCAGAGTTTGGTTGTTGGGATAATGGTTTTGAAGGTAGAGCTGTAATCTATGATCAGCTGTCTGACGTAGGTGTCCTTGTTGTCGAGGTGTTCGAGTGTTGATTGTAGGCCAGAGAGAGAGTATCTGCTGTGGATCGGTTGCAGCGATAGGTGAACTGCAATGGATCGAGACCATCTGGGAGGCTGGTGTTGATCCATGACTAGCCACTCAAAGCATTTCATGATACAGAGGTCGGGGCCACTGGTCGGTAGTCGTTAAGGCACGCTACCTTGTTCTTCTTTGGTACTGGTATTGTTGTGGTCTTCTTGAAGGAGGTGGGGACCTTGGAGCGGAGAAGTGAACCCTCTGAGAGAAGGAATTCCTCCTCATCTCAGTCTTAAATCATTAACGTTTCTCTGAATCCACACACAGGTTCAACTAATCGAGCACTCTGCGCATCAATAACAAACAGGCTCCCATAATCAAATACAAAACCACCAAGCGCAACACATTTGTACAATTATTTTAACTTAAATATTCTTAAACAACAAACATGTGTACATTGAGTTATTTCTGGGATTTCAGCTTCCCATTCTTTTCTAAGTACAGAAACAGCCTTTGAAACGCAAACGTCACTGATGACCGCATTGGGATTTATGAATTTGAGTTTGTGGTTGTGTGAACCTGGGAGGCACTAAAGTTGTACTAATAAAGACATGTGTAAATATAGACGTTGATGGCCAGATCCTGACATGGCTAACGATGTAGTCAGTGCTTGTTGATTGGCGAGGAGTGTGAACTTCCTACATTAGAGACACAAGTGCCAATGTTCACAAGTGTGGGTACAGGGTTAGCGCTTTCTGCTTTCCAGTAAAGTAATTGGTGCTCGGTTTCCACCACTGGGCACGGTCCATAAGCGATTGGTCATTCAATTCCTTCAATGTGCTATGAGAATACAGCTCCAATCGCATTTCCTGATGCATCCGCACAATCGGCAGAGATGTTTATGAGAAAATAATCAGAAATACATGTTGCTCATGTTAGATTCTATGGCTGCGAAGTTGAGCTCTGTAGCACTGTTGCTGTCGGTATGGAAGCCCCAAACTCATCAAATGGTGTGCACCATGCTTCCACCGCTACCGGGCAGCTCGTGTGGCGCCCTGTGCTGGGAAAGGTGCCAACACAGGAATGCTGTGCATGCACTGGCAGTCCTCGACTGGAATGCTGTGCATGCACTGGAAGTCCTCGACTAGAATGCTGTGCATGCACTGGAAGTCCTCGACTGCAGCTGATCGTGATGTCACACAGGCAGTCAGGCTAATTTGATGCACATCTTTGAAATTTGGATCACTGCCTGTGCTAATCCCTCACAAGAAACTCCATCCCCCCACCCCCCCTCTGCAACACGACAGAGAGATGGAGCTGAGGCTGCAGAGGGAGGAGGAGGAGGACACACCACAGGAGGCCCTACCCACTCGAGAGTTTTCATGGATGACTTCACCTACTGCCTCCGTCCCCACCCAGCAGCAAGGCCTGAGACAACAAGGCTTGCAGCCTAACAACAGGGTGGCACTTCCAATGGCCGTCAAGATCACTGGCCCTCGTACCTTCTACACAACCGGATAATTTCAGGTGGGAAGCAGCCTGGCATTCTCGTCACCTTCGGACCACCTCAAAGTATTAGGGGGTTACTTGCAGGAGACAGGGGATGCTGCCCTTCCCTGCTACCTGATCATGCGAGGACAAGAGAATACAATCAGAGACATGGTGGCGCTTCTTAAGCAACAGTTTAACTGCCCAAGCCACTTTTCGAGAAGGAGCCCTGTACTCCCCTCTGGAGTTTGCCCCAGGTTGGTGCTGCCTCCTCCAAAACATAGCAATTATAAGTGCACGGTCATTGTCACAAGGTATCCAGTGTTACTTGTGTGTTAATTATAGTGTTAGGATACAAAGGCGAAAGACATTGTTTTATTCTGAGCATGTATAAATAGGAGGCAGCTGGGGCACTGGGTGTGTGGCACGAGAGCTGCGAGACTGAACAAAGTAAATAAACTGTCAATAAAGAAAGTTCTGTGTCACCAACTGACCTGAGTACTATAAACATTGGGAGGCTCCCTCAGGAGGAAAAGGAACCCCTTCCCTCCAGGGAGGCTGTTTGTTTGAATCTATCCCTAGGAGATCATCCCCCTTCGGAGATCGTCCCTTCCCCAGCATGGTTCCATTATTCTGCATTTTACCATCCATCTGTAATGTCCCGTCACAACAACCTCTTCGCAAAATCATATAATAGAAGCCACCAATAAAAGCCTTTATTGAATCACAGCAAATTATACAAACAAAAATTAATTATTGAGCTTAATGCATTCCTTTAGCGCCTGTCTTTATGGGTGTGTCTGTCTGTCCTTATAATTCTACACAATGTTACCCCAGTGGTTGCAGCATGAATGCTGGAACATTACTAGATCACAGTGGGGGAAACTGTAGGTGACCATGCAGGATGCCCCCTAGCAACTCTGGTGGAGTGAGTGACAGCAGCATGATCGCCGTCAGATTTACAGAGAATAGAAGATCTGTGCTGCATGGTGCCACTGCCACTCCCCCCCCCCCCCCCCCCAGGGGGGTGCCTCACCAGACACTCCGGTGCCATTCCACCAGTGCTGTCATGGAGTTAGTCACCATTTCCACTGGAGCAAGGATGGGCTCCAAATGCCATGTTGGTCTCAAACTCCTTCATTCTCCTTCATGGTGAAAGGGAGCTGTTTCACAGACCTGTCAATGCACCAAGTAACTGTGTGGAGCATGCATGTGGTGCGTGAGTGTGTGTGTCCCCTGTAGCAAAGCTCCAATGAGCTGGGCAACACATCATTCTTTCCTCCTGGCCTGGATGCAACCAACTCATGCCCAGTGATTCACATATGCAAATTCCAATTCGGGTATACTGCCCTAGTTTGCACAGTGCCGATACCTGTACTGGTAGCTGTGAGTGTTAGATCAAGTGATGGTGCCTCTCCATCAATGTTACTCTATCCCTCTTCCCCCTGGGGCAGCAGTGACTGGGCTTGCGGCTACCAGAAAGCAGGAATTCAGAAGGGGAAGGTTTGGTGTGAGGGAAGGGAGTTGGTAGGTAGTTAAAGGTTCATGCTCACACTATCAGTAGCTTGGTCATCATGCCAGGTAACAGAATGAAGGCGAAGTGGGAGTTGAGAAGGTGCAGAAGGCAGGAAGATGACTTTTGATGATGCGGAATGCATACGGTTCTGTCACAGTTGTTCCCATGCTATGTGTCTCCTCCATAGGGCTCAGGAGATGCAGACATGACTGGCCTCTGATGATTGTGCTATATTCCTTGTGATTGTGGGCAATTCTGTCCTACAATAGAGGTGATGAATGTCAGTAGTTGTGTTGCACTGTGTTTGTCTGCCTTGGCTGAATATGTGGAGGCAACGAGAGGTGGGTGTGACGCTTGACTAACAGAAAGGTGTGTGAGGATGAGATGCAGCAACTGAATGTTAGCCTGAGTCCCGAGTGTCAGGGACTGTTGATGGGCACATGACAGAGCTGTGATGCATTGGGCAGCACTATTGCCGTGGCCTTGAGGCCAGACCCTGGGAGTTGACCACTCTGGCTCTTTCTGAGGTTGTTCCTTGAGAGGCTCCGGCCCACCAACTTAAACACCACCTTTGGAGAGGTCCTCTGTCCTCGTGCTGACCTCCATTATGAATCTGGATCTACCTATCTCCCCCTGGCTTTTCAACTTCCAGTTACAACCAATGCTGTACAGGCAGACAGCAGCAACTATTTTTTACCGAGTGCAACTCACCATCAAGAAGGCCTGGCTGTTTTTGAGAGATGAAGGCCAGCTAAGCATGCATGCTGCTAGGCCCCTTTGAGCATTCAGCCAGGCCAGAGATACAGATTGCTCTCAGCTGAATGCTACAATCAGACAAATGAAGAGACAGCACAAAACCTTGTCTTCTGCTTGCCTCAATGGGACCAAGCAGGGACAAATTTCAGTTCCTACAAATTCAAGAAATGCAGTCATCGCTGGTTAGGCCAGCATTCAGTGCCTATCCCTAGGTGCCCTTGAGAAGGTTGAGGTGAGCTGCCTTCTTGAACCACTGCAGTCCATGTAGTGTAGGTACACCCACAGTGCTGTCAGGGAGAGAGTGCCAGGATTTTGACCCAGCGACAGTGAAGGAATGGTGATATATTTCCGAGTCAGGATAGTGAGTGACTTGGAGGGGAACCTCTAGGTGGTGGAGTTCCCACCTATCTGCTGTTCTTGTCCTTGTCGGTGGTAGTGGTTGTGGATTTGGAAGGTGCTTTTGAAGGAAGCCTGAAAAGGAAGGAACGCATTTTTATCCCTTATATGCTTTTTCGAACACAAAAAGAGGCAGGCGGTCTCTGTTAGGGTCTACACATTTCTAGCCATCTTTTCCACTGATTTGCACAGATTGAACATGCGTTCAAAACTCGGGAGCTGCATCTTTTTGGCTTTTAAAAACGTCTGACACGTTTATAGTGTCAAAATTGATTAGGAACATATAAGTCAATCTTTTTGACAGAATTACTGGCTCAGCCCTCCCAGAGTGAAGATAACATACTACTTGTCCACCCACTGTGCAGTTTTGCATGTATTTGCATGCAATGATTTGGTTACAGCTTACCTTTTACTTGACAAATTAATTACACTGCAGACGGTGGTGCCATCAACAATATTGCTTTTTGGAATAATATCTACCAAATTATTAATGAAGATGAGGAACGTCACAGCACAGAGCTAAGCAACTCTTCTCTGAGAAATCCCTGTGCACGTGTTGTCATAAGGAGGTAAATAATTTATGTTCCTGTCCTCTGAGGAAATCATGGAATTCGTTTGACAGCTGACTGAATCTGACCATAAAACCTCGAGAATAATTCCTGAGCACCATCTGAACTCCACTGTAAGTTTTCAAACTTTTAATTTGCTCTCTCTTCGCAGGGCTGAATTTTCCCTCGGGCTTCGGAGCCCTGACACCAGGTCGAATAGCAGCTCACAATCCCACACTTGCCAGCAGCAGGAGCAGCAGTTTGATGATTTTTAATCAGCAGGCACGTTCCTGATGCTGCCGGCCTGATCTGTGGGCCAGCAGCTCTGAGGCCTCCAGGAGAGGCAGGCGCTGCTGAAGTAGGCCGGCGACCTTGGGTACCTCAGGACGGAGGCACATCCAAACCTATAGATAGCAGTTCTGATTTAAGGGGGTGAGAGGGGTAGACACCACAAGGTGGGAGGGGGGCGGGGGGGGGGGGGGGCATGGAAACATTTTTGAGAGATCCTTAGGCCTATGGGTCTGCCACCCCTTTGAGCCGCTGGTGCCAGCCATCTTCAGGGGCTGCCTCCACGAAGCTGATGTTGGCAAAAGGCAAGTGGAACTGTGAGATGGCTCCAAATGGGAACTTTAGTTGTACAAATTGGCTTATCCTTTCCCGCTGTGGCTGGGCAATGACTCTAATAATGGGACAGCAATGGGGAGTTGCTCTGACTTGGCTCCCTGCTATTTTGCCAGCTCCGCATCCCATCCCACCACCTTTCCCATCACCGGGTGGGGGGAGGGGGGTTAAACTCATCTCTATGATTTTATAAATAAAAATCCAGCATTTTAAGAGCTCGTTCCTTCCATTGTCCTTTTCTTTCTAAACGATGCATGCATTTTACAATGATTAAATTTACTGTTTTTATAAAGGTTCCATGTTTTTATGCTTCTTCATGTATTGCTCCAATGAATTAGCTCATGAATTATGTTCTCTGGTGACATTACAGGACATCTGTGGGAAATTTTACTTCCTTTCACATCTCAGGAACAGAGTGTGCGTGCAATTAAAATTAAGTGACTCTTTCTCGCTCCAATCCTGACGGTTAATGTCATTGGTTTAGTTTCGAGGCACAATTAGGTCTCAGAGGGTTAGCTCAGGCATAAATGGTAATCAGGGTTGTTTGACACCGGGAGGACTTGCGTGGCATTTCCATCCCATTCTGAGAGGGATTCAGCATCATCTGTCGAAGGCAGTGGGGGCCTATCCTTGGTGAGCCCAGGAGCAGTTGCAGTGCTGCTTTGGCTCATGGAAGGAAAATCTGATCGTCTGCTGCCCAGAGCACTCCTTCAGACTGACTGTTCACCCGCACACCCTTGCCATCCAGCACCGTACCCCAGACCAAGGATTTTGGTTTAGCAGTTCAATGAAGTTGGGAATTTAAGCGGCGGAATGATAACATGGTCAACTGTGGAGAGATCCAAGTCACAGGGCACGAAACTCCCAGAAAAGTGTCATTTTGGGTGGTGGCCTGGGTGCCATGTGTGAAAGGGTAGGAGACCCAACCGCACGGTGACAAGGGGTGTGATTCCCACCGAGTAGATGGGTACAATCCAGATCGCAATTCACCCAAACGTAGTACACAAAAAGACCCCCGGCATGCAAATCACGGCAAGCCAGAGTCCTCAGGTGTCTGATTCACCCGACTGGGAATGCAGCTGTTCACTGCTGACAAGGGGAAGCCATGTTTAAATAGTCTCTCATCATTCACTCCCAGTCAAACCAGGAGGATGGCAGCGGGGGAAGATGCTCCTCGAAGTCTTAATTCAGACCGCGCCAGGCTTCTGAATGTCATGAAGGAGAGGCGGAGCACCCTGTACCTCTGAGGGGGTAGGAGACCCAACCGCACGGTGACAAATGCCCCCTGGGAGGCAGTGGCAGCTCCACTTAGTGCCAACAGCATGACAGTGAGGACCGGCGTCCAATGTCAAACAAGCTGACTGACCACCTACGAGCCGCAAGGGTCTCTCCTCCTGGCACCAGTTCCAGCCGCCACCCCTGGTATTCACCCCTCTCACTAATCCACAGGCTCACACCTCGTACCCTCCCTTAACACATCCGACCTCCCAGGTTGCTCCTCAGAACCCCCTGGCACTCATCATCACAACCTTTCTCTCTTGGCAGTGCCCACACATGCCATCTGCCTAGAGCCCCTGACCCGCCAGGAATGTGGCTCATGGTGTTCTCTTTTTGACCCTTAGGAGACGATAGCTTATAATAAGAGGGAGATGATCGGTGGTGGTGGTTGGTGAGGGGTCCCTGGTGATCGCAGGGGTGGCCAAGAAACAAGCGGTGACCGAAAGAAAGGTTGGCCTGCGCCAGAGAATTGAGGATCCATTGCACCTTCATCCAGAAGGTGGAATCCCGAAGGCTTCAGGCTCAGGAGATGGTGTCGACAATGCATGGCACCCAGGCCACCACTGCAAGGGTGGCGACTGCAATGGAAAGCCTGGGTCACGATATCTGAGCCATGCCATGGCGGAGTCCAAGGCATAGCTCAGTCTGTGATGACCATGGCTGAGGGCCTCAACATGGTGTCCCATTCACTGAGGAACATGTCACAGACACCGGAGTTGCAGTCCAGAGCTTGTCCCGATCACAGAGGATCACCTCTCAGAGCGTCAACACCGGGGTGCAGACAATGGGGAGCCTCCAGCACTGACAAAGCCAGATGATTCAGAGGCTTCTGGAGCTCACTCCAACTGCCTCTCCATCCCATGTAGTCACCCAGGATCCCTTGAGCACCGTCAGAGAGAAGGAAGCGCTGGAGCCCATCCAGAGTCATCCATCAGCGAGGTTCAGGCGGTCTCCAGTTCTTCTGACACCACTCCTGACATTGGCGCATCACAAGGGCAGCAGTCAGAACGGGTGGCATGGTGACACCTGTGCCACTGGTAAGTCGGCCGGGGCCCTCAGGCTCCAGGTCCTCCAGAGGATGACCGCCAAGGGCATCAAGGGCTACAGGGCGCAGAAGGCAGCAGGTGTCTCCACCTCCACCTCTGAGGTGCATCCTGGGGAGACATCTGGACATAGCTCTAGACCACGGATGATTGATAAGTTATAGGAGCATTCAGTGGGCATGGGTGAGGTCGGTAATCATAGTTGGGAACAGATAACTGTCACATGAAATGTTCACCACAAAAAAAAATTGCACCTGATACATGCAACGCCTCCGTCATTTAAAGCATTTCAACATGGGTGGGTCACTCTCTCTCTCCCTAACTGGGCCTGCTTCCTGCTACAGGCCCCCAAAAGACAGGAAGTGAGTGATCAGGGAGGGGAAGAGGGTAATCGCGGAAAGGGCAGTGTGATGTGGGAGGGCTAACGGACACAGAGCCTCCTCTTATATGAATCAGGAGTTTATGATGCCTCTCTGGTCCTCCTGGCAACTCGGACTGTTGCCATCGGCAGTCCTAGATTGTCTGGTTCCTCCTTGGGCATGTCCTACACCCCATGTGCCCTGGTGGTACCGCGCTCCTGGTGGTCCTTCTCCTCCTCCTGAGGTGAGGTCACATGCCCCTCCTTCGCCCCCTCTTCGTCCATCATATTGCCCATGGCTCTACCAGGTTGTGGAGGGCACAGCAGACCACAACAAAGCGGGAGACCCTCTGGGGGCTGTGTTGCAATGTGCTGCCAGAGTGGTCCAGGCAACAGAATCACATGTTTGGCAACCCTATGCACCACTCAATGGCGGTCCAGGTGGCAACATGAGCCTCATTGTATAAGGATTCCACCTCGGTCTGGGGCCACTACACTGGCGTCATCAGCCATGACCTTAGCGGGTATCCCTTGTCTCCTATGAGCCAATCTGTCAGTCGCGGCGGTCCTAGAAAACCCTGGGGATCTCCGAGTGCCCCAGGATATAACAGTCATGCGCTCTTCCAGGAAAGCATGCGCGCACAATTTGGACATTCAGGGAGTGGAACCCCTTCCTGAATCCGTTGTGCTTGCAGGAAGACATGCATTCCATGGATGGCCCCGTGAACCTGGGGCTTCCCGGTGATGGTGGCAAATCCTATATCCCGAGCATCATGTTGGGCCTGGTCCAGGGAGAAGTTGATGCTATTGAATCCCCGGATACACAGAGCATCTGTGACTTCCCGAATGAACCTGTGGATCCCCGCTCGAGCCATCGAATGACCTGGTGCCATAGAAATTGAGGGCAGGCATGACATTCTTAGCCTTGGGGAGTGGGTGGCCTCTTCCTCCACATAGTGTCAAGTCTACTAGAATGTGGTACTGGTGCTGCTCTGTATCCCTGGTGAGACACAGTCTTCTGTGGCACATGGTGTCTGTCAGCTTGTTGAAACCATCGGGTCCTGTACACTCTAGCTTGGCATTGGTGTACCCTTCTGGCCCCCACCTCAGCCTGATGTGCAGCCGGGTCTTGGGCCTGAGAGGAGGCCCTGTGTCGCTGTGGTGCAGGCTCCAGCCTGCGTTGATGCAGTCGGCGCCGTCTGCCCACCTCGGCTGCGACTACCAGGCTGAAGGCGAGCTCAGCAGGATCAATCCCAAAATTCTCCTTTTATCTGGTAGGTTGTGGAGAAGGAGAGATTCCGATAATCAGTTAGGTCTTCCATCCCTGGATCCTCAATCCACACCGACGCTCCCCACAACCTTTTGACCTCATGATCCTAGCAGCTGATTACCATTCATTGTGCCCAGTGCCCTTGGCCACCAGGCTGGTTGCCTGGTCTGTGACTTCAGCCTTATCCATTGAGGGAATCTTCCTCTGACCCAGACTTGGAGGGTGATGCAGCTGAGAGTGGTGGCCTGACTCGCTGGATTGTGAGAGAACGAGGGTAAACGAGGGGAGATACAGCCATGCGCATTCGATACCCAGCCTCTGACATCCTGAGAACGTACTGCTGTCACACTCAATGCACCTCGGCTATCAGAGCTTTCACGGTGCCTTTAAACCTGAAGGGGAATCTGTGTTGCAACCCTCTCCCGCCCTTAACCCCCTTCTCTTTGAGTGGCATCCAGCGAGCCACTTGTATTGGCAAACTCCCGCACAGATCAGGAGCCCCTACACCCCAGGCCACTGCCAGCAACATCAAGGAGGTGGTGCTCAGCTCTCTGCCACGAATCCAGATAGTAACCCTTTGACGGTCCTCAGTGCTGAACTCCTGCTCAAAGGCAGACTGCAATATTGAAACTTCAAATGGGTTAAAATGGACTTTCAAGAGACAAGCAGCAGCCTATCTCTAATCTGTGAGAGTTTAGTAGGACAGACAGGCTGCAGTTGTGTTTTTTCCTGTTATGGGTGTTCCCAGGAAATAAAAATGGCTTCAAAGCTTCATATAACCAAATCCAACCCCCCCCCCCCCCTTCCCCCGCCCAGGAACGACCCCATCCCCTCCAGCTCCGCAACCCCCCAGCCCTCTTTAAGATCTGCCACAGCACCTGGCAAGCAGCTAGGATGCCCTGAGCTGAATGGAGGTAAGAGGAGAGGGCTATTTACCTCCTTGCTCCTGGTCCCCGCTTTTGTAGAGTACATGGCTTCCCACTGAGGGTAGCGGGTGACCCCCGGGCTCTGCTTCATTCTGTTTTAATCTTGCTAATGAGATTAAAATGAATACAAATAAGATGTGATCAGGCTCTCACCATTTCTGGGTGAGATCCCTATCACAGGAGCGGATCGGGAGAATGACATGAGGATGGCGCCCGGCACAAATCCCATTTTGGGGCTCCAACGCGGGATCGGTGCCAGGCACAACACGGCCAGAGAATCGCCCCCATAGTCCCAAAGAAAGTCAAGTTTTATTTGGTTAGAGATGTACATTACTATGGGAAGACAACACAGTCTAATGATTTAAAAAGCAGATTATGGGAAACATGGAAACTAGGAGCAGGGGAGGGCTATATGGCCCTTTGAGCCTGCCCCACCATTCATTATGATCATGGCCAATTAACCAACTCAATAGCCTGCCTTCCCCTATATCCTTTGATCCCCTTCGCCCCAAGAGCTTTATCTAACCCCTTGAAAACACACTGGGCGCGATTTCACTAAAAGGGAACAAACTCCCATAGTGAGCGCGTTTAGCTGCGTGTTTCCCCCAGTCACAGTGCCAAGTAACACATGGCTACAAAACGGCACTCACGTTCGATGGAGCGTCTCAGTGGGGAACTTGCAGCACATAGCCCTGATTTGTTCACTGAGGAGCTCAATTTTTAAATGGCGTCCTGATTTCTGAGGTCCTCGATGCACCACCCAAATGCCCCACAACGCACTATGGGAGGGTCCCCAGCCTCCCACCCCAAGACCCGCGCAGTGCACCCCCAGCCCGATCGCCAGCACACATAAAATGCCAGCTTGGTATCTTGGCAGTGCCAACTTGGCACCCTAGCAGTTCCCCAGCCAGTTGGCAGTGCCACCGGGGCACCTTGGCAGTGCAAGGCTGGCACCCAGATGGTACTGCCAGATTGCTAGGATGGCATTGCCAGAATGCCCAGGAAGCACCAGCAGTGCCAGACTACAACCCAGCCCAAAGGGCATGCATCTGGGGGCCTCACATCCGCTGGGAGGCCCACCTGAGTGTCATTCGTCTGGTCCCTGTTTCTGAAGACCAGTACTGAACAGCGCTCGTCCGAGGTCTCTGAGGCGAGGGAGATTGATCCCACGCCTTGGGTAACTCGGGAATCTGCACATTAAAGTGAGACTAGCTGTGTCGCTTTAATGTGCAGATCTACTAAAGAGTGGTCCTACCCATAACGGGGGTATATACATCGCAATGTCTTGCGAGATCGCTTTGTAAGACGAGCAGATCCCAGGAGCAGGGTCTCCCGGCTTCTATCGGCTATGCTCCGTTTGGCGAGATGCTTTTCGGGTGCAGCGTGGCCGTTCAATCACGGTCACAATGTTACAATGTTTTGGTCTCAACTGCATCCTGTGGTCGCACATTCCACAGGCCCACCATTCTCTGGGCGAAGAAATGTCTCCCCACCTCAGTCCTAAAAGCTGGATATGAAGCTGAGGACATTCAAGTAACACATTCAAGATCAGAGTGTCTTGGATCGAGACTTAACAGCGGAGGCAAGAACCACCACTGTTTTGATTTGTGTGCCATAGCCCACAATCTGTAAATTCAACTTCTCATTTTCACCCACTTAAGTGGCACCCGACCCCAATCAATTTCTCTTTCAAAATTCAATCCGTACGATGTAGGTAAGTGACCGAGGTTGGTATTATAAAGTATGAAGGCACAGGCTGAGCGATGTTAGGTCAGGAAAACATCTGGGCACATTTGGGAATGGAATGTTTTATTTGATTTTCTTTATTTTGCTGACGGGTAAGGAATGGTCCCAAATACGACTGATGTATTTGGAATGGAAGAGCTATTGCAGAATAATATGAACTGCGCTGAATTAGGTTTTATTTCATGTCGTATCGCAGAGGATTGGTATATACCTCGAGTGCATTATATGGAAAGGGTCAGTATAGGATTTCATGAAAATCACACCACTGTCATTTGTGTCTGCCATATTGCCAAAATGATTCATGGCCCCTTTGAGCTCTTGTCCCAAGGCCAATAAAACATTGTGCTAAATTTGTTTATGAACAAAGCCCCTTTAAAATAACAGAAACATTCAGCAGGATCTGAAAAATGATGGGAGCGTGGACAATGCTTTCTGCTGAGATTATTATGAAGGGTACAAAAGTTAAATAGAAAACCAACGTAACTGAACAGAACTGTCCTTTGTGCCTGTCCTTCTCACAACTATTTCACCTATAGCAAATATTTGAAATATTTCAAGAATGAGAATGCTTGGAAATAGTTTTCATGAATCTTTTTTAAATGAGTAAGTTGTTTGTTGAGCAACATCGCAGAATCACATGATTACTACGGTGCAAAAGGATGCCATTCCTCGCCCTGAATTTCCCAATAATAATATAATAATCTTTTATTGTCACACACGTAGGCTTACATTAACAATGCAATGAGGTCACTGTGAAAAGCCCCGGGTCGCCACATTCCGGCGCCTGTTCGGGTACACAGAGGGAGAATTCAGAATGTCCAATTCACCTAACAGCACGTCTTTGGGGTCTTGTGGGAGGAAACTGGAGCACCCGGAGGAAGCCCACGCAGACACAGGGAGAACGTGCAGACCCCGCACAGACAGTGAATCAAGCCGGGAATCAAAACTGGGTCCCTGGCGCTGTGAAGCAACAGTGCTACGCACTGTGCTACCGTGCCATCCTATATACCTACCCCCAACTCCTCAGGACAGAGGGAAGAATACCAAAACTTAAAGGGAAAAACCATTTATACTGCCTGAGATGAGAGTGCTGATTGGATGGGAATGTGGACTCTGATTAGTAGAGGCATTGCCATGGAGAAAGCACCACAAAACAGTTAACCACCAAGCTTTTGTTTAAATTCAACCCAGGCAAGTTGACTCTGATTGCTCACGGCATTGCCATGGGGAATGAACCAGACAATGGCTTTCCCCCAAGCTTTTGTTCAGTTGAAAAGGCAATCGGCTTATCATGTTTGTTTACTGCATCAATATTTGCTGCTGTAAAGTGCTTGGCTGCCTGATTATAACACTGCATTAAGATTACTGAAGGCCGTGAGCTGCTGTTTTTGTCTTGATTTTAGCAGTAGCAAATCTCTTATTCTCTAATAATGACAAATTGATACTTCGTAGAAAATAATTTTGGCAATATGTTTGATAATGTCACAGTTTGATTTGATGGTTTGAGTTTTATGAATGAAGTTAGCATTATCTATGTGCTTCGTAGAATTATAGAATTGTAACAGTATAGAAGAAGGTCATTTGGCCTCATGTCCTGCGGGCTCTCTGCAATAGCAGCTCAACCACTCCTATCCTCCCACCTCTTCCCGTTAGTCCTGCAAATTTTCTCCATTCAGATAATTATCCAAATTTCTTGTTGAAAGCTATGATAGAATCTGCCTCCACCATAAGGTTGGCACAGTGGTTAGCAGGGCTGCACAGCGCCAGAGACCCAGGTTTGATTCTGGCTTTGAGTGATTGTGTGTGTGGAGGTTGCACATTCTCCCCGTGTCTGCATGGGTTTCCCCCGGTGCTCAGGCTTCCTTCCACAGTCTAAAGATGTGCATGTTGGATGGATTGGATATGATGAGTTTGCGGGGTTATAGGGATAGGGCGTGGAAGTGGGCCTAGATAGAGTGCTCTTTCGGAGGGTCGGTGCAGACTCAATGGGCCAAATGGCCTCTTTCTGCACTGTAGGGATTCAATGGATTCTATGGATAACCTTCTGCCACTTGTTTGCCCATTCCACCATTTGTTTATGTCCTCTTGAACTCTATCCTTCCCAAAATTCACAATACTTCCAAGTTTGTGTCATCCATAAATTTTGAAATGTGCACTGCATATCTAGTGCAACACCATTAATATGGCTCACAAAATGCAGTGGTCTCAATCAAGTTTAACTAACTTGCTGGAGTTTTTTGAGGAGAAAGGGTCAATGAAGATAATGCTGTTGATGTGGCATGCATGTACCTTCAAAAGGCACAGGATATAATGCCATACAATAGACTTGTGAGAAAAGTTATAGTTCTTGGAATAAAAGGGACAGTGATGACATGGCTACAAATTGGCTGAATAATTCGAAGCAGAGAATAATGGGCAATCGATATTTTTCAGGCCGGAGGAAGGTTTGTAGTGGTGTTCCCAAGGGGTTGGTATTGGGAACCTTATTTTTATTGTTCTACATCAATAATCCATATCTTGGCAGGGGACAATTTCAAAGTCTGTGGATGACACAAAATTTGGAAGTGCTGTAAACTGTGAAGCGGACAGTGTAGAATGTCAAAAGGACACAGACAAGTTGGTAGTTTGGGCAGATAGGAGGCGAATGAAGTTCAGTGGGGAGACGTGTAAGGTGATGCATTTTTCTATGAGAAGGTAAAGTTGCCATAATCCCAGGAGACCATAGACTGCTTTCCCCTTTGAGGGGGAGAGATGACTGGTGGTGATTTAACCTGAGGATCGCCACACCTCAGGCGAGGGGCAAGGTTGAGAAGGCGGGGCCTTCATGGATAACAGGAACAACACTGAGAGACAAGATAAAATAAGAGAAGATTTGAACATTATGACCAGTGTCCTCAAATTCCAACCTTACTCCCTTCAGATCCACCTAATTTGGTCCTGGTGATTTATCAACTTAAATTGCAGTCTTTCGAATACCACCTCTTTATTATTCTTTAGCCCATCTAGTGGCTTAATGACCTTCTCTTTCATTATGAATTCAAAAGTGTCTTCTCCTTTTGGAAAGACAGATGCTAAGTACTCATTTACTACATTAGCCATGCACTCTGCCTCCATTTGTAAATCATGGGCTTGATTCGCCTTTCCTCCAGCCGCATGTTTCTCGTTGGCGCACCATTCGCTGGGGGCAGGATTCTCTCTTCCCACTGCTTGACAATGGGATTTCTATTGAAGCCACCCCACACCACTGGGAAACCCACGGACGGAGTGCACTGCCATAGGGCAAAGAGAATCCCAACAGCTGGACAAATCCAGCCTCTGCTTTTATTCAAGCATGTATGGAAGACTTTTGGATTTACTTTAATTTAGCTCTCCTCTGCAGTATCTTCATATGCTCTCTCTTTGCTTCTCTTATTTTTTCACTTCCTTTCTGAACTTCTGATATTCAGCTTGGATTTATTTGTAATGTCAATCTAACGTCTGTTATATGCTCCCTTCTCCGGCTTCATTTTACTCTCTATCTCTTTCATTATTAAGGCAGCTCTAACTTTGTTTGTCCTACCTTTCCCACTCCCGTGGGATACCTCAACTGTGCTTAAACTATCTCTTCTGCAAAGGAAGCCCTTGTTCCCTTACAGTTTTGCCTGACAATCTTTGATTCCAAGTTACATGTACCAGGTTAATTCTCACCCCACTGAAAGTGGTGCCCCTCAGTTAGTATTTTTTTCTGGATTACCCTTTGTGCTTTTCCATAACTAACCTAAACGTGATAACATTATGAACCCCGTCCCCTAAACATTCCTCTATTTTTGCTTGATCTACTTGACCCATCACATTCCCTAGGACCAGATCCAGCAATGCCTCCTACCTTGTTGGACCAAAACATTTTGGTTTAGAAAATTCTGCTGAACATACTTAAGAAGCCCTTCCCCCTCTCTTCCCTTTACACTCTTCCTTTCATTATTATCTATATTTGGATAATTAAAGTCCACCATTAAAACTACTCAAAATTTTGCAGCCCTCTGTAATTCTCTTCCAATTTGTTCCTCCATATCTTTTCCACAAGCTGGTGGCCCATAGAGCACTCCCAGTAGCGTAGTGGTATCCCTGTCAAACTAAATAGCTTTTGTCCTTGGCTGCTCTAGGAAGTTCTTTCTTTCCAATACTCTAATGTTCTTCTTAATTAATCCTTCCACCATTACTCCATTTATTTTCTTTCCTATCTTTCCTGATCACCTTGCATCCACATTGCAGGAATATTTAGTACCAAGTCCTGCCCAATTTTGATCTTTACTGACGGCATGTCAGGCTGTAAATTGGAGAGGCAGCTGATGTGTAGCTCATGGAGAAACTTGTACAAATTTGTGCTTCTAAATCAGAGCTACTTTGTTTCGAGCAGGGAATGAAGCAGATGCAGCATTTACTGGACCACCCAGTTATTTTTTTCCCGAGCTTAACCATTGTTAACAATCCAGCAACAATCACATGTGTTTGTATCTGACAAATAAATCCTTTGTTTTTTATTAGTGGCTGGACACCCTGAACTACATAGTTTGGGAGTTGTGGAAAACATATCATAGCAACCGGAGTAGGCCATCCAGTCCCTTAACCCTATCCTGCGATTCAGTTGAATCATGGTTGATCTGTACTTCAACTCCATTTACGCCATAGTGCCTTACATGGCAAAAATTTTATATCTCAGTCTTGGGCGTTTCATTTGATCCATTTGATTCATTTTGATTCTGCGAAAGAAAATTGCATATTTTCATGACCTATTGTACAAAAAAACCCAATTCTTCCTCACTCCTAAATGGTCCTGCTCTAATTTAAAGATTGTGCACCTTTATTCTGGATTGCCCCACCTGAAGACATAACTTCTCAACTGCGTTGTCGTCCAGCCAAGGAAATTCTTGGGGCCTAAGCAAATCATAATTCAACCATAGTTTTAAATCCTGGTGATTCTGTGCTGTATCCCTTCCAAGGCCAAGGCCTTGAAGTGCAGTGTTGGAAACCAGTTGGGGCCTAACCAGAGATCAATCTTTCTGTTAGATAGTTACTCTGAGTTGGCGCAGTGGTTAGCATTGCTGCCTCATGGTGGTCAGGACCCAGGTTTGATCCCGGCTCTAGGTCACTGTCCGTGTGGAGTTTCCACATTCTCCCTGTGTCTGCCTGGGTCTCACCCCCACAAGCTAAAGATGTGCAAGGTAGGTGGATTGGCCATGCTAAATTGCCTCTTAAGTGGAAATTTTTTTTAAAAAGATAGTTACTCTGACTCACATGATACATTCCAATCACTAGCCTTCAACTAACATTGAATTGAATCTGTGCCTTTAAATAACCTTTGGTGAAATGTTTATGTCCTAAGACCGATTGTTTTAAATATGACCTTTTATTCCTTTTAAATCAAATAAGCTCCACTGCTTGACTTGTTTTTGGTTTTTAGGTGGTGGCACAGTGGTTAACACTGCTGCTTCACAGTGCTAGGGACCACGGTTCAATTCTGGCCTTGAGTGACTGACTGGAGTTTGCACTTTCTCCCTATGTCTGTGTGGATTTTCGCTGTGTGCTATAGTTTAAGACCATAAGACATAAGAGCCGAATTAGGCCATATGGTCCATCGAGTCTGCTCCACCACTCAATCATGGCTGATATGTTTCTGATCCCCATTCTACTGTCTTCTCCCCATTGTGGTGTTGGGTGTTCTGACACACAGATGAGCCAACACGGTTGTATATGGTACAACGCTATTTTATTCAAACTTACTATGTACAGTTTTGTCTTTGCACTCTGCACGTGGGGGTTCCCTGCTTGTGATGTTGTAACAGCTCTTCTCTGTTTCTTTATCCCCAGACCTACTGACCACCAGGTGTCGTGCTCGTGCTTTTTATGTGGTTGGTGTTCTTGTCTGTGATTGGTTGTGGTGTTGTGTGCTCTGATTTGCCTGTTGGTGTGTCCATCATGATGTGTGTGTTTGAGTATCATGACACCCATAACCCCTGATCCACTTATTAATCAAGAACCAATCTATCTCTGTCTTAAGGACACCCAGTGACTTGGCCTCCATAGCCTTTTGCGGCAAAGAGTCACACCGATTCACCACCCTCTGGCTGAAGAAATTCCTCCGCATCTCTGTTTTAAAGTATTGTTCCTTCAGTCTGAGGCTGTACCCAAGATGTGCAGGTTGGGTGGATTGGGCGTTCTAAATTGCCCCTCAGTGTCCAAAGGTTAGGTGGAGTTACAGGGATAGGATGGGCAAGTGGGACTGGGCAGGGTGCTCTTTCAGAGGGTCAGCGTAGACTGGATGGGCCGAATGGCCTCCTTCTGCACTGCAGGGGTTGTATGATTCTCTAATGTTCCTTTAAGGGAGAGCAGCATGCCATCTCTAGAAGGGAAATGTGACATATGACTCTGCCTCTGTTTCACTTTGGTCTTTGAGCAGAGCACAGCACACACAGCTGCTGCTGTCTTCAAGTTTAAATAAATCAACCCAACACATAATTACCCAATCCCTTTTGAGTGACTGGTGCCTTGAAATCATTATAAAAATGTGACACCTTGCACCTCTCGTGTTTTTCCCTCTACATTCACTGTGAAAATGGATACAGAATGCTCAGAGAAAAAGTCTGCAACTTCCTTATTATCTGCAATAATGTCACAAGCATTTATCTTTTAACTCCTGAATATGCCATTGATGATTTCCAAATCTAAGTTCCCAGACTGCTGGGAGTTGCCCCATGATTGACAGTTGTTCCCAGAAACCTCAAGAGTTTTGGATGTATTCGTACCAAGTCTGACATCAACGGAAAAGTTTCATTTTCTCCTTTTTCGTCAGCTGTCTTTTCTTCGTCCGAAGTGCAGGTAAGTTTATCATCGGTTTGAACGGTTGCAGTCAATCAACCTGTTAGCAAGCGACTGTGAGTCTAAGTATTGAGGTTCAATGAGATTAGATGTGGTCAATGCTAATCTTGTACCAGAGCCAAAATGATTTGATGGTTGTGGAGGTAGTTCAAAGGGCTTTGTTCCTCTGTGAACCACTTTTGTCTGTCTCTTCTTTCTCGAACCATTACCAAGATTTGTTTCCTTTTAATTATTTGCTTTTTGCATTTGAGATAAATGAAAAATAACACAATGCGTTCCATCAATCAGTGCTGAACTACCCTTTGAAAAGTCTTGGGGAGTAATTGTAATATTTTGTATTCCAGGAACTTTGAACGTGTTTCTGAGATTCAAAGGATTCAAAGGATCAACCATAACTGAAAATCTCATCTGGACAATGTCTGGAAACCAGGGGGAGCAGTGGATGTATGCAAATATCAATATCAATCCAAGTGGAACTTTCCAGGTGGGAATGATAAAATAATATGCAGAGACTTAGAAAGATTTCTACAATATTATATGGATATTATTATGCATATTAAATGAATATTTCTTAAAGAGCAGCCATTTATTTTATTTTGCAACAAAAGTGCTAAATAAAATTGCATTTTGTTGTATGAAAGATGCCGAGTAAAATACTAGGCCTGAGTTGCACTGCAGAATACTAGCACACGATGAATTTGTCTGAAATTTCTCTCGCTGTTACTCTGGGGTCTGGTTTTTGTTTCCTGTGAAAAAACTGAGTGAATGCCTCTGATAAATTCTGGACCAATGGCTTTGAACAACTGGGCTGCTGCACAATGGTCCAACAGGATGCCTATCATCCTTTCTCAGGGCTTGGCCTCGTTACCATGCCTGTGCAGCCTACAGGTGCTGCCTACAAAGGAGTACCCCACCACAGTGGGTTGCCAGTTCTAGGCTGTCACAATATTGGGTGGGTCTTAGGCATAGTAGAGATTGGTCCCTGGGGATTGTCGGTGGGGTAATGAAGTGGAACCTGTGGCCACAGGAGCCCATATTGTTTTTATAGAGCCCAGAACAGCACTCCTCTTCATTAGTACAGCAGTGCCGTCATTCTGTTTGGTGGTAGATCAACATATTAATCAAGATCCTGGGCGAAATTCTCCTACCTGCCCCACCACATTTCTGCGCCGACCGGCCGGCGGGAGTCTCCGTAACACCGGCCGATCAATGGGGTTTCCCATTGTGGGGCACCCCCACGCCGTCGGGAAACCCCCGGGCGCCGGCAGAACGGAGACTCCCGCCGGCGGAGAATGTGCAGAAATTGTATAATTGAAGAGACAACTGCCTCCGTGAAACTAATGTTCTGGATGACTTTGAAGACGGTGCCGACCAGGTTGAGAGCACGAGGCTGTGGGGTGGTGATTTTATCACTGGACTAGTAATCCAGAAACCCAGAATACTGTTCTGGGGACGCGGGTTTGAATCCTACCACTGCAGGTGCTGAAATTTGAATTAAATAAAAATTTGCAATTAAAAGTCTATTGACGACCATGAAACAATTGTCATAAAAATCCATCTGGTTCACTAATGTCCTTTAGGGAAGGAAGCCTGCCATCCTTACCTGACCTACATGTGACTCCAGGCCCACAGCAATGATATTGACTCTTAACGGCCACTCAGTTCAAGGGCAATTAGGGATGGGCAACAAATGCTGGCCCTGCCAGTGATGCCCACGTCCATAAAAGAATGAAGAATGAAAAAAAGGAGGAGCACAGTTATTCCCTCCACCCCCCCCCCCCCCCCCCCCCCCCCACAGTTTTCAGGATGCTATTGCCTGGCAGAGTCAGTGAAGATTTCCCTCATTATGTTTGAATGTTCATGTCTAAAATCATTATTCAAGGGCCATCAATTTTCCATTTTATAAAATGATGCTAAAATGGTGCAGAGGTACAGCGGAGTGCGATGCAAACAATGGCAGTAGAATGTTGTTGAGATTATTTCGCATGAAATGGCTTGGTTGGGAGAGGCTGCAGGGCAGAACTTAGATGGATCACGACACAGTACAAAGACTTTGGCCTGAAGCCAAGATATTTGACATTTCTGCCCCACATGTGAGGGTGGGGCAAATCATCTACCTAATCCACCACAATGACCCCCAAATAAGGAAAGAACTATAAAATATCCAGACTTGGGCTGATAAGTGGCTGTTGCATTCATATCACACAAGTGCCAGGCAATCACCATCTCAAACAAGAGAGGATCTACCCACCACCCCTTGACGTTCAATGGCATTACCATCACTGAATCCCTCGCTGTCATCATCCTGGGTTACTATTGACCAGAAACTGAACTGGGACCAGCCATATAAATACAAAAGGTACAAGAGTTAGGAGCGTGATTGAGTACTCTCCACTTGACTGGATGACTGCAGCTCCAACAACACTCAAGAAGCTCGACACCATCCAGGGCAAAGCAGCCCACTGGACTGGCACCCCTTTCACAAACATTCACTCCCTCCACCACCTCCGATGAACAGTAGCCGTGTATGCCACCTTCAAGATGCACAGCAAGAACTCACCAAGGCTGCTGAGACAGCACCTTCCAAACTCACGATCATTACCATCTGGAAGGAAAAAGGCAGAAGATATGGGCACGCCACCACCAGGATGTTCCCCTCCAAGCCACTCACCATTCTAACTTGGAAATATATTGCCGTTCCTTCACTGTTACTGGGTCAAGATCCTGGAATTCAGCCCTTAACAGCACTGTGGGTGTACCCACATCATAGGGACTAAAGTGGTTCAAGGAAGCAGCTCACTACCACCTGCTGAAAGGCAATTTGGAATGGACAATAAAAGCCAGTGACACCCACATTCCTAAAAGGAATTTTTAAAAAAATAATTCCAGCCACCCCGCTCTTGTTAGGTCCAGTGGAAATTGTACCTGCTACAGTCTCTGAGAATGTAAAGATAAAAAATAATTGAATCCAAAGGGCAAAAATTACATTCTCACTTCACCCCATTTGATGCTTGTAGGGAAGAGAGAAGTTTGCTCAATTTAATTATCTGCCTAAAAAGGGCCTGCACCCCCCCCCCCCTCCGATGGAAGCAGCGGCCCATTTAATTGCCTTTTACTTTGGCGGGACCTTAATATCTTACTGGGAGAGGCTGTAAAATCCTGGCCTATGACACCATAACCTGGAACCTGCTGAAGCCTTGAATGAAAGCTCCTCTGAAAAGACTTGAGTGTAAGTGGATGGTTTTGTTCCATTGTCAGAGCAAGGTTGAAAGGTGTTCCAGGATAAAATGTTTTCCACCGCAGTGCAATTCTGTGATAGTAATTGTCATCCTTACTTCACTCAGGCTTTGCACTGTCATTTGTTTCCTCAGAAGATTAGTTTCTTTTGTAAATGGTGGTTTTCATTCTCGAGAGAAACCCGAGCCTTCTAGAGTCCAGACTACTAAATTAAACTATTATGTGCTTTAGACTTACAGTCCACTGGGCTTAGACTAAATCTGCCAGAACAAAATTTAGCGATGACCTTTGGCATCATTTTCTTCACACTTGTCCATGACATCGTAACTGCTTTTCAGACCCAAGGCACTCAATTAATAAATGATTCTGCAGAATGCTTTTTGGGAGTCATTCAAAAGCACATTAGTTCTATGTCGTTGTTTCAGAGATGAAACCAGAAAAACTACTTACTACCGAACCATTCACAGCGCATCAGAAAACAACTGAACTTTAATCATTTGAGAGAGTGTTCTTGTTCTTTTCTGTTATTATATTTCAGGAATTTACCTTGGGCACCAATCACTGATTGACACAGGTTAAAAAAAGTCTTTCTGGCTCCACTGATGCGAATCTGCTACTGAGACACAACTCGGTTTTATCTTGCTATGCTGATCTCAGCTAGAATATCATTGAGCTTTTTACAGCTGTTCTCAGTGTCCAGCACTGGAGATGTGGAAGAAAATTAACCACTGATGATGCTTCAGTTCACTCTGCTGGGAAAGTGTGTTTAGTTGATAGCTCGTGAGGATAGGATTAGGCTCAGGTCTGCTGCATCCCTTGGTGAACAACCAACTAATGTTCCCTGCCTCTGAAGTGTTCAATAAAGAATAACCACTTGGATTGCCAGAGAGTTATCACAACCCATGAAGTAGCACACATCACTTTACCAAAGGTAGAATACGGAATTTAAATGATCTTGCCAGTGATACCACAGCACAGAATTGGTCCAAGGGTCAGGTATGACGCAATTGCCTCAGTGTCCTGACATTCAGAGCAACAAAACCCATTACTGAGCCAAAGACAATGTACTGGCTCTTCTAGGAATGAAGAGCACATCCATCCAAAGCAGCCAGCATCAGGAAAAACATTTAACCAACGGGTATCAAGATTATATCGTCATCCCTATAATAGACTTCCTCATTGCATGCAGTGCAAACCTGTCCCACTGCCTCTAGCCCCATTGTCGGTCAATCCTCGGCCGCAGGCCCCATCCCATCGCATTGCAGGCCCATCTCCCGCCCCATTGCTGACCCATCCCCCACCCATTGCAGGCCCATCGCAGATCCATCCCTGTCACATGCCCTGCCCACTGCAGATATATTTTCTTTTTATCATGTACAGGATGTGGGCGTCGCTGGCTAGGCCAGCATTTATTGCCCAACCCTAGTTGCACTTCAGAAGGTGGTGGTGAGCTGCCTTCTTGAACCGCTGCAGTCCCAGAGGTGTAGGTACACCTGAGGTGGACTGCCCCACCCTACCATGCAGAAGGAAAAAGCCATTGTTGTCCAACAACAGAAGCGAGATACTAGATTTTAAGCTGGTATCATTAAATTTGGAAATCGGCACCTGGCTATCCTTCATGTGACCCTTTGAGAAATGGGAATAGAGCTACTGCTTTCATCCCCAACCCCAATTTTACCATTAATTTTGATGTTGTACAACAGTAGGACTCAAATACTCAAAGAACCACAGGTAACAATGGGAATAGTCAGCACTGGACCAAAATAGAATCTATCATATAAATTAAATCTTACAGCCATTAACAAAAAAGATAAGAAACAATTAAGGGACGAGACCAATTCAACAACAGTTGTTGTTGAATGGGATGCCGAGTGGGAATAATTAAATTTTGCGAGGTTTTACACTTTCTGCCAGTCTGGGCTTACTGGTAGTACTCTCACACTCCAGATACTTGGACGCATAGTCGAGGCTTCCACTTCGGTGGAATACTGGGGGAATACGGTATTGTCTGGTGTGCCAACTTTCAAAAGTAATATCAAACCTAATTCCTACCGACTCACTGAACTTGGTGTAAAATATACCACCACTATTTGAAGAAGAACAGGGAGCTTCTGCCATCACCATGGCAAATACTGCATAGAAAGCATAGAAACATGGAAAATAGGACCATGTTGAGGCCAATGGGCCCTTCAAGCCTGCTCCATCATTCATTATGATCATGGTTGATAATCCAACTCAATAGACTAATCCCACTTTCCCCCATATCCTTTGATCCCTTCCGCCTAAGTGCTATATCTAACTGCTTCTTGAATATATACAATGTTTTGGCCTCAACTACTTCCTATGATAACTAATTCCACAGGCTCACCACTCTCTGGGTGAAGAAATGTCTCCTCATCTCTGTCCTAAATGGTCTACCCCGTATCCTCAGACTGTGAACCCTGGTTCTGGACACGCCCATCGTCGGGAACATCCTTACTGCATCCACCTGTCTCGTCCTGTTACAATGTTATAGGCTCCCATGAGGTTCCCCCTCATTCTTCTGAATTCCAGCGAATACAATCCTAACCGATTCAATCTCTCTTCACATGTCAGTCCCACCATCGCAAGAATCCATTTGGTAAACCTTCGCTGCACTCCCTCTTGAGCAAGAACATCCTTCCTCAGATAAGGAGACCAAAGCTGCACACAGTGTTCCTGGTGTGGTCTCACCAAAGCCCTGTATAATTGCAGCAAGACATCCCTGCTCCTGCACTCTAATCCTCTCGCACTGAAGGCCAACATAGAATTTGCCGTCTTTACCGCAGGCTGTACCTGAATGCTTACCTTCAGTGACTGGTGTACATGGACACCCAGGTCTCGTTGCACATCCCCCTCTCCTAATTATGGCCATTCAGATAATAGTTTGCCTTCTCATTTTTGTGCCAGTGGATAACCTCACATTTCTCCAAATTATACTTAATCTGTCATTCATTTGCCCACTCACTCAACCTGTCCAAATCACACTGAATATTGATTCCTAAACCACCAAAAATCAAGGATCATGTCATTATCTGATTGCTTTTTGTGCAAATTTGCTATGTGCAGATTGGTTGCCACATTTCCTACATTACAACAGTTACTACGTTTAATAATAATAAGAAGAAGAATCGTTTAATGTCACGATTAGACGTCAATGAAGTTACTGTGAAAAGCCCCTAGTCGCCACATTCTGGCGCCTGTTCGGGGAGGCCGGTATGGGAATGCATTGTGATCTATAGTTAGTTAAAATGTAATTAACGCACTATATAACTTATATCATAGAATTTACAGGCAGAAGGAGGCCATTTGGCCCATCGAGTCTGCACCAGCTCTTGGAAAGAGCACCCTATCCAAGGTCAACACCTCCACCCTATCCCCATAACCCAGTAACCCCACCCAACACTAAGGGCAATTTTGGACACTCAGGGCAATTGATCATGGCCAATCCACCTAACCTGCACATCTTTGGACTGTGGGAGGAAACCGGAGCACCCGGAGGAAACCCACGCACACACGGGGAGGATGTGCAGACTCCACACAGACAGTGACCCAAGCCGGAATCGAACCTGGGACCCTGGAGCTGTGAAGCGATTGTGCTATCCATAACGCTACCGTGCTGCCCTGTGGACTCCAGAGCCAGAGCAATGTGGTTGACTCTTAAATGCCTTCAGGGATGGGTAATAAATGCTGGCCCAGCCAGCGACATCCACATCCCATGAATGAATTCAAAACAAACTGCATTCTCCATGTGTCAGAGGAAGGGGGATTATATTTGCTGCTTGCATAGCATCATCTGAGGCATCCCTGAATTTGTGTGGCAGTGTTGTAAATAAATGTGGCAGCACTATTGCATCTAGTGGGTCATTGAAGGAGGTTTGCAGCTCAAAACCTAAAGGTTGCGATCATTATGCTTCACTGTGGTGTATGCATAAGCTGATGGTGTCAGAGCAACAACTTCGATTGAATAGTACATTTGACATGAGTTATTGATATTGTGCTTTTGAATTAACACTTTCAATGAAAGGGTCCCGTTTTCCAGGGTGCCAAGACTATTTCAGATTTAACATTGTAGGAACCATTCACTCTCATTCCGACTGCATCCATTTGAATTCAGTAAGGAATATTGCCAAATCAGGCTGGAATACACCAATCTGGTCTGAGAGGTTGTCAGTTTTGACTGAAAGCTGACGCTGGGGAGAGAGATTGCAAACTAAAAAAGACGTAAATGCCAAAAGCCAGTGTAGCTTTTAGGAACGGAACTGATCAGGTAGTCAGCCAATGAAGTGGTTCAGAAAGGTTGAGACTCCAGGCTGAGGCGAATGCTGCCCTGGTCTAGAGGCAACATGCAAAATGCTTATTCTTCTTTAATGAAGTATCTGGAGGCAGTTAGCATTACTTGTTTTTTAAAAAAGTTTGTATCATTACATGAAATAAATTGTTGTAATTTATCTCAGCCATCCGGTGTGTTTTAACTCCCTGTAGAATATGCAGTTTATTTGAAACAAGCTTTGTCCCATCCCTGTTGGCTTAGTCTACCTTCAGACAGATTGAACAAGTGCAATGCGCACAGCATGTGGAGAGGCAATCCAGCTCGCAAGGGGTTTTTGCACTCTGGGATCCCATTGCCTTATAAATAACACAGGCTGGTGTGAATCAGTTGATGGAATTCACAGCATGGCGGGAGGGGGCAGAATCTGAATTCAATAAAAATCTGGAAATAAAAGTCCAACAATGAACCATGAAACTATTGTCCATTGTTGTCAAAAGCCATCTGGTTTACTAATGTTCTTTATGGATGGAAATATGCCATCCTTACCTGGTCTGAACTAGATCCCCCATAATGTTGACTCTTGCTTGCCCTCTGAAGTGGCATCGCAAGCCACTCAGTTGTAGCAAACTGCTTAAAAAGTCAATAAAAAGGAAAAAAACCAGCTGGACCACTAAGTATGGATCTAGGCAACGGAAATGACAGCAGAAAACCCAGCCCTGTCAACCCTGCAAAAGTCCTCCCAAAATGGAGGGAGCTGTTTCACTGAATAGACAGCCAGCAGCTTGACATAGTCATACTCACGGAATCGTACCTTACAGGCAATGCCTCAGGACAGACCCAGCAGTGGTGATGGCACAGTGGTATACAGCCAGGAGGGCGTTGTCCCGGGAGTCCTCAATGTCAACTCCGGCCCCGATGAAGTCTCATGGCATCGGAGCAAGGCAACCCCTCCCCCGAGCTGATGAATCAGTATTCCCCCATGTTGAACACCACTTGGAGGAAGCACTGAGGATGGTGAGAGCACGCAATATACTCTGGTTGGGGGAATAAGGAATAAACCGAGTGCCTAGTTTGGGAAAACCCGGGGCGGTATTTTCTGGCTATTCCCACTGGCAGGATCTTCTGGTCTTGCCAAAGGCATCCCCCGCAGAGGAAAGTTCCCTGGTGACTGCTTGGACAAAACGTCGTAGACATCGGCGGGACCAGAAGATCCCACCGGCGGCCAATGGCGAACCGCCTCAATTGCCAGAAAACACACCACGGTGGGTTGGAAAGTCTCAGCCTTGGTATTGCTTGGTTCTGAAAGGGATCACGTGCTATTTTTAATTACTGTCATTGCTCACTTCAACGTGGATTTACAGAGTATATATTGAATGCATACTTTGCTCCCCAGTGGAGAGATGTGCTCACATCAGTGCAAGTCGGACAATCAGAATAAGAGTTGTATTCCTAACTCTGGAGCATGGCTCCTGCGAAGGCAACTTCTCGCTCAGAGAATGGGATCACAAAATCACCCCTTACACCAAAAATAGGACTAAAATATGAGGGATGATGATGAGAGGGCAATGATTTCCGAAGATAACTCGAAGATTTAAAGATCAACTGAATGGGACATTAAACTCTGTCTTGAATGCTCTCTTTAATCTGTTCATCAGAACATTCTATTCATTAATGCTTATCCATTGCAGTACTCAGTTTTCTGTTTGTTGTTGTACAGCTGATATTTGAAGGCATTCGGGGGCCCAGTATAGAAGGGGACATCGCAATCGATGATGTAACTGTAACAGAAGGCAAGTGCAGGAAAATAGACCAGCCTCTCAACAGTAAGTAAAATGTTTGAAAATGAAATCTGCACATTAATATCTACAAAACAAAGATTAGTCATAGAGTTTTACAGCACAGAAAGGGGTCCTTTGGCCCATCGTGTCTGTACCGACCGTCAAGCACCTGTCGGCATGCTGGCACAGTGGTTAGCACTGCTTCCTCACAGCACAAGGGACCCAGGTTCAATTCTGACCTCGGGTGACCGTGTGGAGTTTGTAAGTTCTCCCCGTGTCTGCGTGGGCTTCCTCTGGGTGCTGCACTGTCCTCCCACAGTACCAAAGATGTGGAGATTAGGTGGATTGCCCATTCTAAATTGCCCCTTAGTGTCCAAAAGTAAAGGTGTGGTTACTGGGGGGATAGGGTGGGGCGTGGGCCTAGGTAGGGTGCTCTTTCAGAGCCGAAAGAGCTTGATGGGCCGATAGATTTCCTTTTGCACTGTAGGAATTCTATGATTCTTTGATTCTATTCTAATCCCATTTTCCAACACTTGGTCCGTAGCCTTGTATACCATGCCATTGCAAGTGCTCATCTAAATGCTTCTTAAATGTGGTGAAGGTACCCCCCTTTACCACCCTTTTAGGCAGTGAGTTCCAGATTCCCACCACCTCTGACTGCAAAGGTTTTTCCTCAAATTCACTATTAACCTCCTGCCCCTTACCTCAAATCTATGCCCCTCATTATTGACCCCTCTACTCAGGGGAGAAGTTTCTTCCTATCCACCCTAGCTATATCCCTCATACTTTTGTACACCTCAATCAGGTCCCCCCTCAGCCTTCTTTGCTTCAAGGAGAACAACCGCAGCCTAGCCAGCCTCTCTTCATAGCTGAAACACCCCAGCCCAGGCAACATCCTGCTGCATCTTCTTTGCACCCTTTCTAGTGCAATCACACCCTTTCTAAAGTGTGGCGACCAGAATTGAGCACAGTACTCCAGCTGTGGCCGAACCAGCATTTAATACAGCTCCATTATAACCCCTCTGCTCTAATATTTTATGCCTCAGCTAATAAAGGCAAGTATCCATATGCCTTCTTAACCACCTTATCTATCTATCCCGCTGCCTTCAAGAATCTTTGGACATGCAAACCAAGGTCCCTCTGGTTCTCTGTACTTCCTGGTGTCCTACCATTCATTGTGTATTCCTTTGCCTTGTTAGTCCTCCAAAAATGCATCACCTCACACTTTTCAGGGTTTAATTCCATTTGCTACTGTTCTGCCCATCTGACCAGCCTGTTTATATCGTCCTGTAATCTAAGGCTTTCCTCCTCGCTATTTACCACACCACCAATTTTTGTGTCATCTGCGAACTTACTAATCACACCACCCACATTCACACCTAGATAACTACAAACAACAAGGGACCCAGCACTGATCGCTGGACACAGGCTTCCCGTCGCAAAGACAACCTTCGATCATTACCCTCTGCTTCCGGCCACAAAGCCAAGTTTGCATCTAAGTTGCCAAATTTCCCTGGATCCCTGGGCTCTTACCTTTTTGACCAGTCTCCCATGCAGGTCAGCAGATGAGCAAGTGTGCAATAAAGCAACTAGATGAACACCTTTCAATATATAGGGCATTTATTCAAACACTAAATATTGTAATTCAATTATCTTTACATACAAATAAAAGAAAAATACTCCAAATGCTGGAGATCGGAAATAAATACAGAAAGTGCGAGAAAAACGCAACAGCATCTGTGGAGAGAGAAGCAGAGTTAACGTTTCGAGTCCAATGTAACTCCTCTTCAGAACAGTCCATGTTTGGTGCAGACCTGATATCTTTTGAAGGCAAGGTATTCCAATGAAGACTCCTAGGGAGCTCAAAATGTTAACTCTCCCTCCGCAGATTCATTTTTACTTAGAAAGGAGAAACATTGGTGTTTTTCCACACGATTGCTCTGGAATTTAACCTCCGAGCTCCAGGGCAGTGTAACTGGGTGGGGGGTTGCCTCAAAGATGAGCGAGGAAACTCCCCCAGATGTTTCCAGGTAAGGATTGCATGGCAAATTCCCAGAAAGTGCAAACGTCCGATGGGCAATTGCCCTGCACTGGGAGTTATCCAAAAACATGAATTAAATCGCAAACTTTGGATGGTTCAATTTGTCTCGCATCAATAGTTATCCAAAAAAATAGAAAATTAATATTAAACCTTCTGGGTAACTATTGTACACATCTACAACGGTTACTCCCCCAAAACCCTGAAGCAGCAGAGAGCTCTTCTCCTCCCGTCCCACACTGCCCGAGGCACTCCATGGAAGTTCAGGCCCCCAGCTACCAATACCATGCACTCTGAAAGATTTGTCACATGTGAAAGTATAACGATATTTATCAATATAAATACAAAGCAAGATTGTTACATATTCAATGCAGGCGTGGTATGTTTTGAAGTCAAGGTGGTCTAAAGACAGTCTTGAAATTGGACTCAAAAGTGTTAACTCGGTTTCTCTCTCCACACATACTGCCAGACCTGCTCAGTTTTTCCAGCACTTCATGTTTTTATCTTCATCCACAATTTTTAATTTGTTTTTAAAAAGACATATGCAAATGGCTACAAAATAAATTTTGTTGCGGAATTCCACACAGTAAGAGAAACCTTTAGACACAAGAGGAAAATGTTGTCACCTTGTTTCATAATGGCTTAGGATTTACTCCGCTCTGTCATTTGACCACTTTTAAATCTTATTTTTAGCATGTCTCCCCAAGCTCCACATGGGGATGAAATTTAATTTCAGAGGAGCATAATATTGGTGGTAGTATTGATTCAACCATTTTAAAACTTTGTTTTTCTTCCCTTTAAGTTAATGAAGATAAAAATTAAACCAGATATAAATGGGCGAAGATTCGCTACTTTATTCCATACAGCAAAGTCAACATCTATTGCTCTGTCTCCTGTTGCTCTCCATTGCAGATAATACTAATAATGCACTGGGATAAGGAATTCACTTGCGCGCCATATATACTCGGACACTCAAATTTGCAAGAATAGCCCAGAAGCTGAGTTTGTAGAATGTTTTTATGACAATTTATTGGAGCATTAGATAGAGGAACCAGGAACCAACTAGGAGTAAAGTTATCTTTGATCTAGTATTGTGTAATGAAGCAGGGTTATTAATAATGTCATCGGAAAAGATCCATTGGGAAATAGTGATCATAATCTCATTGAATTCATGTTAAGTTTGAAAGTGACATATTCCAATCACAAACAAAAATCTTAAAACTAAATCAATTACATGGTTTCAGAGGGGAGAATGGCTGAGGTTAATTGGGTAACCAAACAAAAAGGTATGGAGGGAAATGAACAGTGGGAAAGATTTAAGAAAACAATTCAAAATGTTCAACAAAAATACATTCCATTGAAAAACAAAAACTCAGCAAGAAAGACCCATCCGTGGCTCACTCAGGAAGTTCAGGATGGTATTAGATTAAAAGAAGAGGCGTACAATGTTGAAAAAAAAGTAGCAAGTCTGAGGATTGAGAGTGTTTTCGAAACCAGCAGGGGGGGGGCACCATAAAATTGATAAAAAGGGAAAATATTGAATGAGTAAATTAGCCAGGAATATAAAAACAGATTGTATGTGGTTTTATAAGTATACAAAATGGAAGGAAGTAACTATAGTAAACATTGGTCTATTAGAAGCAGAGAACTGAGAATTTTTCATGGGGAATGAGAAAATGGCAGAGACATTGAACAAATGTGTGTGTTTTCACAGAACAATATATAAGTTCCATGTCAGAAATAGTTGATAACCTAGGGGCGAAAGAATGATGAAATTAGGGAAATTAATGTCAGAAGAGATAAGGGGAGGGAATTTCCAGCTCTTCCCAATGGTGGGAACTTCTGGTCCTGCCAGAGACTACCCCCCCCCCCCGCCCTCTCCTCACCCCCAACCATGGCGGGGTTCCCAGTGGTGGGATGGGTGAGCCATGCAAAATTCCATAGACATCAGCGGGTCTGGAAGATCCTGCCGAACACCAACAGCAAGCCGCCTCCGCAGCCAGAAATCACACGGCGGGGGGGGATCAATCATGCCCGATATGTTAGAGATACTCCAGAGACTAAAATTTAACAAATCCCAAGGAGCTGATGGTAGACACCCTAAGGTTCAAAAGAGATAGCTGCAGAGGTAGCGCATGTGTTAGCTATGATTTCCCAAAATTCCTTTGATTCAGGAATGGCCCCACTAGATTTGAAGTTGTCAAATGTTGCACCAATTTCAGGAAAAGACAGAGAGAGAAAACTGTGAACTGCAGTCCTTTTTGCCTAATATCAGTTGTTGGGGAAAATGTTGGAATCTATTCAGATTTCAGACAGATCGAGCAACTCAAAAGTGGCATTCATGAGGTACTTGTGGGCCATCTGCAGCATCAGAACGGTACTCAACCGCAATCTGTAACCTCATGGCCCAGAATATCCCCAACTCTACCATTATCATCAAACTGGGGGGATCAACACTGATTCGGTGAAGTGTGCAGGAGGGCATGCCAGGAGCAGCACCGAGCATACCTAAAAGTAAGGTGCCCAAAAGTAAGCTACAACACAGGACGACTTGCAGGCCAAAGAGTGAAAGCAGCATGCAACAGACAGAGCAATGCGATCTCACAACCAATGGATCAGATCCAAGCTCTGCAATCCTGCCACATCCATTTGAGAATGCTAGTGGACAATTAAACAACTAACTGGAGGAGGAGATACAGATTTGGATCCCATCCAGCGAGGGCGGGATCCATATTGCTTTGGGCAGGGCGAGTCAGGTAACTCAGGATCGGCGTGGAGCCGATTTAGGACTCTTGCGCGATTCACCCGTGGCGCCCGGATCTACGCTGAATTGCGCCCATGTATTCTGTGCAGTTCAGGTGGAGTGCTGCAGTGTCAGTGGTGCCATATTTCAGATGTGAGGTTGGGCTGGCAGCAGGTTAGCTGTTCATTATGATGTAAAAAATCCTCGAGCATTCTTTCTGAAGAAGGTGAAGCAGTTTCCCCAGTGCTCAGGGCCGACAATCATTCCTCAATCAACACTGGCAAAGTAGATTATTTAATTTTTCATTCATTTTCTGATGGAGGCTTTACCATACATGGAATAACTCCCACATTTCTTTCAGAAGCTTTTTAATGCTTAAAAAATATTTTATTGACCGGAAATACGTGAGGCATTGCAAGGGTGTGAATGTTCTCATATACACACAAGCCTTTCTTGATTTTCAAAGTGGGGGCTCCAGGTAGACACTGAAAGCGTGTAACCCTGCCATTCAAATGCCCAGGGATGTATCGTGGTTTCAGTCTTCACATCAAAACGTTTTTCATTGCTCTGACCATGTTGAATTTAACAGTGGTCTCAGTATGTTTAGAAAAAAATTCAAGATAAGTATGCCATCTAATAATTTAGAAATTGCAACCTGGTTAAAATTAATTATATTCACCTTCCAATAATTGACATAATTACAGCTTTCAATTTAACAATGTTAAAACTTTACTGTCTGTTAAATTCAGTTATTATATCTGACTGCAATCATTCATGACTGGCAGTACTTCATAACCAGCGGGTTGTTAGCTACAAGGCATTCGGTGAACTTTGTACCAGACTGACTTTAATGCCCACATCTCCTTTCTATTCTAAGTCACATATTTTTAGAATACTATAAAGGAAAACAACAAAAAAACATGAAATCATGGTGTTACTCTGGATTATAATCTAGCACAGACTGGGGAAAGAGGAGAGAAGCCATGGGCGCGATTCGCTGGAAAGATATCTAAATCTGGTAGCGAGTGGGAACGACCGCAAACTTTCTGGAGGTCGGCAACGCTGTTCAACATTAATTGGTCAGCTTAACGAGGCCCCAAGATCTTCTTGCCGGAAATGAAAGCTTGCCAGCTCATTCATCAGGACCACACTCGCCAGCCCCCGCTAACAAGGCTGAGCAGCACTTGCACAGCTAACCACACTCAGCTCGCAGCCATGGCGCCGAGAAGACCAACCCCAAGATTTGGGATGCAGTCCTGGGGAAGCTCCTCGATGCGGCCGAGGCCAGGAGGGATGGGCTGTTCCCCCGAGGGTCGCGGAGAGTGAACCACAGGGCAGCCAGTGCTACCTGGGACGAGGTGGCGCAGCAGTAAGCTCGGGGAGTATGACCAGGAGACACTGCCCTCCAGTGTCAGAAGAAGGTCAATGACCTACACCAGGCAGCACAGATGAGTTGACGCCAATGCACTGCACCCCCCCCCAAGCGGCTTTTCTGCCCCCACGTGAGCATCCACCCCCCCCCAACCCTCCCTTCACCCCCGTTGCCTTTCAACCCACCCCCCAAGCCTCCCCTCCCACCATTTGTGAACCAAGTGTGCGGCTAACGATACCCTCTCTGTGTCTCTGCAGGAGAAGTTCTCCCACAATCGTTGGGAGAGGGCCCACTCTGGCGGAGGCGCACAGGACTAACGGATCCTCACCACCTTTGAGGGACGGGCCCTGGAAGTGATGGATGTGGCCCAGGACAGAGCAGTCACCAGTGCAGAGGTTGGCGGAAGCCGCAGAGGTGAGGATCCACTGAGCCCCACCTGGAGGACCTGTCAAACGTTAGTTGTTATTGCCTTATTGACTGACCCACCGCTCCCACTGACCACATGTCCATTCTCCCGCAGTTCCTCCAGCCAATGGTCCAGCCTATCCCAGGTGGCCGCCTCTTCTGCTTCCCAGGAGAACACGTCGGAGGAGAACTTTGAGGATGGCACAATCAGCGTGTCACAGCTGTTATTCCCAATGTCCACCAGCTCAGAGACACACACCTCGTTGGGAACTGTTGTGATCGGGCTTCTGGGGCACAATCTGGTGAGCACCACACAGCTGCTGATGCACATCAGGTGTAGGCAGGAACCCCAGGCAAGACAGCAGTTGGAGGTCTGCTGAATCCCAGGATCCAGATGGGTCCCATCCTGAGGCTGAGTCTCTGGTACAGGGTTACCCGGGTTACCCGGAACTGATGGAGATGATAGGGTGCGGTCAGGACATTCAGAGGGAGATGTAAGCATCACTCCAGCAGGTTCTAAGCCGCTTGGAGGTGTCCCAGAGGCAGGGGATGTCGCCGGCAATGCTCAACACCGAGGCCAATATTGCTAGAGTGGCGACCACAGTGCACGATGTCGGTCCAGGGAGTCGTGCAGTCGGTGACGGCCATGGCTGAGGGTCACGGCAGAATGTCCGACTCTATGGGGGATCTGATCCAGCACCAAGCTGACCTTGATGAGGTTCTGTGGGACATGTCCCGCTCTCAGATGGAAATGTCTGAGGCGCTGCGGATCTTGGGCGTAATTCTCCCCAAACGGCGCGATGTCCGCCAACTGGCGCCCAAAACAGCGCCAATCAGACGGGCATCGCACCGCCCCAAAGGTGCGGAATGCTCCGCATCTTTGGGGGCCGAGCCCCAACATTGAGGGGCTAGGCCGGCGCTGGAGGGATTTCCGCCCCGCCAGCTGGCGGATACGGTGTTTGTTGCCCCGCCAGCTGGCGCGGAAATGACATGTCGGGGCGGCGCATGCGCGGGATCGTCAGCGGCCGCTGACAGTTTCCCGCGCATGCGCAGTGGAGAGAGTCTCTTCCGCCTCCGCCATGGTGGAGACCGTGGCGGAGGCGGAAGGGAAAGAGTGCCCCCACGGCACAGGCCCGCCTGCGGATCGGTGGGCCCCGATCGCGGGCCAGGCCACCGTGAGGGCACCCCCCGGGGGCAGATCGCCCCGCCCCCCCCCCCCCTCCCCCCCAGGACCCCGGACCCCGCCCACGCCGCCTTGTCCCGCCGGTAAATAGGTACTTTAATTTACGCCGGCGGGACAGGCAATTTATCGGCGGGAATTCGGCCCGTCCGGGCCGGAGGATCGAGCGGGGGGGCCCACCAACTGGCGCGGCCCAATTCCCATCCCCGCCGAATATCCGGTACCGGAGACTTCGGCAACTGGCGGGGGCGGGATTCACAGCAGCCCCCGGCGATTCTCCAACCCAGCGGGGGGGTCGGAGAATGACGCCCCTTGTCCCAGTCACAGGTGGGCATTGCCGAAGCCCTGCAGAGCACGTCTGGTCACTGAGGAGCAGCACCTCGAGCTGCTCCACAATGTAATAAAATCATGGATGATCCCCTTGCTTATCAAGAATCTACCTACTTCCGCCTTAAAGATACTCAAATGGTCATTGAGGCAGAGTTCCAAAGGCCCATATCCCGCTGAGGGAAAACATTTTTCCTCATCTGTCTTAAACAGGCAACGCTTAAGTTTTAAACAGTGGCCCCTAGTTCTTGATTCTCCCACAAGAGAAACATTGGGCGGGATTCTCTGATCCTGAGGCTAAGTGTTGACGCCGTTGTAAACGCCGTCACTTTTCCCGACGGCGTCAACATGGCCTCAGGATCAGTGATTCTGACCCCTACAGGGGGCCAGACGGCACTGGTGCGACCCACGCCGCTCCATCTACCAATCCCGGCGGCAGATGGCACCGCGGGTCTGCCGTATGGGCAGTGGGACCGGAGCGATTGCTGCGCATGCGCAGTGGCTCCCTTCTCCGCACCAGCCCCGACGCAACATGGGGTAGGGCTACAGGGGCCGGCACGGAACAAAGGAGGCCCCCAGCCCGAAAGACCGGACCGCCGATCGGTAGGCCCTGATCGCGGGCCAGGCCACAGCGGAGGCCCCCTCTGGGGTCGGACCTCCCTCCCCTCCCCAACATGCCGCCCCCGGATCCATTCACGCCGAGGTCCTGCCGGGTAAGACCAGGTTAGAACGGCGCCGGCGGGACTCGGGGTTTTTTGTCCTGCCACTCAGCCCATCCCGGGCCGAGAATCGCCGGGCACGGCCCCTGACCGTGCCGACGCCAATGGCGCTGATTCTCCGCTCTCCTGAGAATCGCGTCCCGGCGCCGGAGCGGCGTGGCGGCATTAGCGCGGCCCCCTGGGAATTCTCCGACCCGGCGCGGGCTCGGAGAATCCCGCCTATTCTCTTCACTTCTACCCTGTCAAGGCCCCTCAGGATCTTGGGCGGGATTCTCCGTTCCTGAGACTAAGGGCAGGATTCTCCGACCCCCCCGCCAGGCCGGAGAATCGGCGGGGGGCGGCGTGAATCCCGCCCCGCATCCCCGACGCCGGCTGCCGAATGCTCCGCCGCTGGTTTTTTGGTGGGGGCAGGAATCGCGCAGGTCGGGGGTCGTTGGCAGCGCCCCCCCCCGGCGATTCTCCGCTACGCGATGGGCCGAGCGGCCGCCCGTTTTCGGACAGTCCCGCCGGCATAGATTACACAAGGTTTGTACCGGCGGGACCTGGCTCTGCGGATTGCCTGAGGAGTCCTCTGGGGGGGCGCGGGGGGAACTGGCCCTGGGAAGGGGGCCCTCACGGTGGCCTGGCCCGCGATCTGGGCCCACCGATTTGCGGGCGGGCCCGTGCCGTGGGGGCACTCTTTCCCTCCGCGCTGGCCGCGGTAAAGGTCCGCCATGGCCAGCGCGGAGAATAAACCCACTGCGCATGCGCAGAAATCATGGCAGCGGTTCTGGTAACACGCTGGCGCTCCTGCGCATGCGCCAACTCGCACCGGCCGGCGGAGGCCCTTCGGCGGTGGTTGGCGCGGCGCCAATCACACCAGCACCGGCCTAGCCCCCGAAGGTGCGAAGGATTCTGCACCTTCCGGGCGGCTCGATGCCAGAGTGGTTCACGCCGCTCTTTGGCGCCGGTACGGCCCACCTGCCGTATTCCAGCGAATCCCGCCCTAAGTGTTGACGCTAGCGCAGAATTCGTGGACTTCCCTGTGAGCAAAACTGGCGCCGCAGTGACAGTTGAGGGACTAGCGCCGATGCCACGTGGCACACAATCGATTCCAATGAGAACCGGTGCGGGATTCGTCAAATTCGCGATTGACACACAGGATGCTGACAAGCTTCATCCGCATATACGCACTTCACTCCCCATACACACCATCCCAGCCAACAAGATGGCAGCAAGACGTGTGGCCCCAAGATTTACGGACGCCGAAATGAAAACCCACCTGGAGCGGTGTAGGAGTGGCAGGCAACCCTGTAACCCGGCCTGGGAAGCAGGTGGCAGAGGCAGTGAGCGCCACCAGCAGCACCATTCGGACCGGCTTGCAGTGCCGTAATAAACTGCATGACCACCTCAGGGTGAGTACGCAATACTGTGCCCCTCGCACTAAGCCCTGTCCCACGCACCCGTAAAACCCCCCCTGACACCAGGAGGGTGGCCGAACCTTGACCCTGCATCACATGCCAGCAACGGTCACCATGGCTGGGTGCCCTGGCCACTGAGGCCACCAGCTGCCCACCCCATGGGCTGCATGCATCGTCGGTCTCTCCAATACTCCCATCTTCTGATCCCCCCTCACCCAGGAGAAGGCTGCCCATAACTGCCAGGAGAGGGAGAAAACTGGAGGAGGACCACCGGACCTGCGGCCCCTTACCATGGCTGAGCAGAGGGCCCTGAACATGGTCGGCGGCCATGAGGATAGGGAGGTCGCCGGGGTGGAGGTCAGCTGCACGTGAGGAAGTGAGACACCGCTAAGTTGCGACTCCCCATGTCACATGTGTCCCCCCAACACCATCCCCACACCACCCTCTCCCCCACCGCCCCCACTCCCCTCCAGCCCACTGTCTAATCATGCATCTTGTCTTGTGTCTTGCAAGACTTGCTGGTGATGGGGCGGGTTCATTTCATGGAGCCCACCCCTGGCGTGTGCCGACCAGCGATTGTCTTGGATTGCTCCAAGGGGTCATTTTATTCGGACACAATGTAATTAACAGAACAATGACAGAAAGTTCATCTACTCTGCTTTATGAGCAAAGAATAATACAAATAAGAATATAATATAAAAAGAATATAAAGCAAGAATATAACACCCACCTGCTCATTAGGGACCCTGGGGGTCAAGGGATGCTTCGAGATTCGGTTCCTCGTACTAGTCGCGACCTTGGTCCCAGGTGAGGTCCAACGAACATGCAAAAGGGCCTTATATTTATACAGTAACCCCGCCGGGTCGGAGAATCGCCGGGGGCTGGCGTGAATCCCGCCCCCGC
Organism: Scyliorhinus torazame; assembly: GCF_047496885.1. Taxonomy (NCBI): domain Eukaryota; kingdom Metazoa; phylum Chordata; class Chondrichthyes; order Carcharhiniformes; family Scyliorhinidae; genus Scyliorhinus; species Scyliorhinus torazame. The sequence goes on from NC_092708.1 coordinate 349,248,843, forward strand.
TGGTTGCCGAATTCTCCGGCACCGGATATTCGGCGGGGGTGGGAATCGCGCCGCGCCAGTTGGCGGGCCCCGAAAAATTGAGAAGGGTAGCTTTATATGATGAGCATTACAGAGCAACAGTCCTTTTTCAATCGTACTAATGCCACCACCATGTTATGACTCCTCCTAAGCCTTTTTGATGGGCCTCCTGCACTTGGATTAACATGCATTTGACACAATTCCGAATCGTCCGGTACATCATGAATAAAACCGATGAAGCCCATCACGTAGCTTAACTTTATGAAAAATACACTTAAGCAAAGGGAAATTAGCCCTTGAATGCTACTGCATTTCTCTGCATATGTCACCCCAAATATCTGAATGGTACACCAACATTTCGGACCGGTTTTCACTTCATGATGTAATCTGAGCCTTGAGGGTTTAGCTTGAAAGGTAATCTGTTTCAGTTGGTTAATCAGTTGGTTTATACAAGGGTTTTAACTCACTGTGTAATAGTTACTCTCTAATTATACAATAAAAAGTCAACTTTCCACTTACACATCTGGGATAAGCATCCAAATAAAACACCCTGAAGATATGGTCATCTAATTGATTGATATTTGTGGGGCCTTGTTGTGCATGCATTGGCTGCTGTGTTTCCTAGCTTGTAACCGTGAAAGGTAATTTGTTGCATAAATAGCAATTCGGGAACTAGAAATGCAAGTTCTTTCTCTATATTGTTCTATTTTTCTTCCTCCTTCTCTTTCAATTTTCCTTCCTACTTCTTTCCCTCCTTCCTTTCATCTTCCTTCTTTCTCTGCTTCAGTCGTCCATTCGGTCTCTATTTCCTCCCTGCCCTTCTCTGCTTCCCTCTCTCCTTCTTTCCTCCCTTCTCAGCAGTCTTTCTTCCCTTTCTTCTCTCCTTCCTCCACTCTTTCCACCCATCTCTCCGCCCGTCCTTCTTTCCTTCCGTCTCTCTTTCCTTCCTTCTATCCCCAACCCTTCTGACTTTCTCTCCATCCTTTAATCTCTCTTTTTCTTTCTTCTCCACATTCTACAAGGACCGTACCTTGCCTGTGCCAGTCCTAACCATTAGAAAACAGAAGAGAGAAGTCACATAATTAGCTTAAACTGCAGTGCTTTTCCCTTTTGTTGCCAACACAGGAACATTGATAGTGGAACAAAATGAAGTCAATTTTGTTTTTCCTACACAGGCACAAGTGGCACTGCCCAGAAGGAAAAATAACAGTTCAGATCAGTATTCGTATTTCCGCATTTTACTGTTTTTCCCACTGGGTGAGCAAAAACAAAGCTGGGTGTGCTGTGGAAATGGTGTGCAATTCTCCTCACACAACTTTTCTCTCTACATTTTATCGAGATAATCTGCACTATCATAGAATCTCTACAGTGTAGAACGAGGCCATTCGGCCCATTGAATCTGCACCCGCCCTTAGAAAGAGTATCCTGTAACCCAGTAACCCCAACTAACCTTTTGGACACTAAGGGGAAACTTAGCATGGCCAATCGACCTAACCTGCACATCTTTGGACTGTGGGAGGAAACTGGAGGACCTGGTGGAAATATATGCAGACACAGGGGGAAAGTGCAAACTCCACACAGGCAGTCACCTGAGGCCGGAATTGAACCTGGGTCCCTGGCATTGTGAGGCGCAGTGCTAACTACAGTGCCACCGTGCTGCCCCAAAAGGGCAAGATGAAAACCTGCCCAGTGCTGCTAAGCCTATATCTCTAACATATTCCAGGTTTATAAGTGTTTAATAAAATATTCCAGCCACAATCTCTATGACCTCAATGTAATAGTCAGAAGTAGCATTATTTCAAAACAGGTCCTTTTTGAACAAATTTACTAATATGCACTTTTTCTTAATCTAGCTATAAAAACCGGTGGGGAAGCCTCCGTATTAATACATATATGGCTGTTTCCAGTCACTCTTGTCATCGCCATGCTAAGCTATCGAAGGTGACCTTATTATGGCAGAGGCTGTGAAAAGATTCATCAGGCGTTGCACAAGGAATGAGTCTTTACCCATGGACCTTCGAAAATAATTACCAAAGATTCATCAGCTGATTGCAGATTCAAACAGTACATGTGGTGGTGAAAGGCATCATGGGAGGGCGAAGGATGCCAGATTTAAACAAAAACGAACAAAAAAAATTGTATATGTGTAAAGTGGTCAACTCAAGAAAGGAAAGAGCTTTTTGTGTTGCTTTAGAGGGATTTGAAAACATAACTGCATCTAGCTGGACCCTGGAAGCGCTTTAGGAATCTTGTCAAAGCACAAAGATCTGGCTGGTTTTCTTACAGTTGAATGGAGATGCTTGCCACCAGGAGGCATAATGGCTGGCCAACTAAAGGATTTCCCAATGGAAACAGGGTAAAAGAAGTACTGACGATTACTCTCCTTTAGAGTTTGCAGCAAAGCATTAAATAACTGCGGGTCCTTGTCCTCGGCTGTCTACTCTGCTGTGAATACCTGATCTCACAACTGTCTGTAGCAAACGTTTTATTCCTTTCCTGCCTCTTCATTGTTAACTTTGCTGTGCTTTATTACATGTTTGGTGTCTCTGCATGCATTTCTGCCCACTGTATGTGAACTGGGCTCAAATAGTACTGGGCTATATAGGAGTTGCTTGTGGCCACGATAACACAAACAGTCATCTGTCTGACGTGAGGAAACTTAACCACCTTCTGTTCATGACATGCCATAAAACCAAGTGCCTTCAATTTGAAAAATAATTATAGAGAAGAATTGCCTGAATCATTTAAACACAAAACATTTTGCACTGCTAATAATGGAGTGTGTGGAACCTTTTGTATATATGTTGCAGCCGATTCCTACAATTAACAGGCAAGAAAAACAAACAATCACTACATCGTTCCTCCAAGCAGAGAGACTCGGGCTAAAATCGAAGTCTTTGGACAAGGCATTCATTAAAGCTATCAAGGTGGGCGCTGCCTGCGTTCCTACGGAAAATTTGCTTCCAATGAGGCATAAATTGGGAGCATTACTTTGTACAGTTATTGAGTGCAAATGCGAAGACTGAGCAAAGGTCTCTGGAGATGTGCAGAGAGTAACAAACAGATGATGGATGGTACTTATTTACAGTAATCTCCATTCAGATTGAAAAATAGGCAACCTGTGCAGAGGCACGATAGTGACGAGACACACTGTGCTGAATAACCCTGCGATTTTTAAGCTAGCAAGCACGGAGTTTTCTTTGGGATTGAAGTCTTGACTGAAGACTACAAGAAGGCTACACGCCTCTGCCCCATTATCCAAGTCTGTGCCGATCGTTACATCTTATTTTCTTACTTTCATGGGGATGGAAAACATATGTTGCCTTTGGAGCTCCAGAAGAAAGGGACAAAGTCACACTCGGGTCACATGAAGACCTCAGTCAAGTGGTCTCAAATTGTTCTTAACTGTGATCCTCATCCTGCTGGTTTTAAAATTCTGTGATCCTCTTTGTTTAAATTATTTGATCTTTTAAATTAATTCAAAAAATACTTTTTAGTCTAAATATTGCATAATTGTACACTCTGAAATCCCAAGTATTGACAAAAACGAAACTATATGCAAGAATTTGGATTAGAATTATAAACAAAACTGCATTGGAGCATTTGTGTGATTCCTAAGTATTGATATAAAAAGCACAAGATGTTATAAATGGTGATGAGGCTTGAACTTTCATTTTAAATTCCATCTAAAATTTGTCCATATTCAACACAACATGGCTGCAGAGACAATTTTTCATTCATGTTCAATAAACCTCTTTTCAGGTATGGTGTGACTTATTGCATGTCTGATTGCTCGTATGGGAGATTTTAATTGAAACAGAGACTTAATGGGATTCTAACAAGGCCCAGACTTGCAAATTCATGTTAGACCTGCTGAAACCATTTGCTGATTCCCGCAACCCACCCTCAGCTTTGGTATGTTGCATTTGATGTGGATTTCTCCTAATTCTTTCTTAAAAAACATTATTTTGTTGTTCAATGACTTTTCCTTCTTCACACCATCGTCTCATTCATTGTGAAGTGACAGATCTCTTGAAGACTCGAGTCCAGCTGTTCACACGACCCCTCATCTATCCTTCGCATTTGCGGCTTTTGACGGAAAAATTATGTTTAGTTTACCAAATTTGTCAGGTGAGCTGAAGTAATCGTCTCCTCTCTTTTTTTTTTTAGCAATAAGTAGCTTAATAATTTCAGGAAAAAGAAAGCTTCCTTTTATCTTCATGTCACAAATCTGGCTCACTTCAAACATTTTTCTGTCGCTTTTGGAGTAGCAAAAATAAGTGTTTCTTTTTGTCCCCTACCTAGAATTAGCCACAACAGAATTACAAATTTCAAGCAACAGCAGCTGATGACAAATTGATAGCTGGTGCAAATGCAACACATTTCTTTGTACAGTCTTTCTTTTCATTTCCAGCTGGTGTGGGCCAGTGCGAGTAGCCACATTGAAGTTGCAGTTATCACTTTTCTCAGGCCATTTATACACCTATATTAAAAACTGTAAAACTCTACAAGCGTACTGTCTCTTGTTTGGATTTCTGAGTGTTTCCTCCCAATGTCTTAACCATGTGGTCTGAACGCCTGAGGCAGAAAACTGCGGCGAGGAAAGGAATAAAGACTCGAGCGCCCGTTATTACTCAACGTGACTTTGAGTCAGCCCATTTGAAAGAGAGGCTGCAATGTTGCAGGTGCTGTACTGTCTGGAGTGGAAGGTGGGAAAATGTCACAATAAAATGTTGAGCAGAAAGCAACTGAGGCTCGTATCCAGGTAACACCTACAAGTGAGTATCTCCTCTGCCTCATCAACATCATCCCAAAGTGGGTTGAGCTGCAGAGAGGGTTTAAGTTAAGCACTAGTATCGTAAAACTTGACCTGTGATCATCGAAAAAAGCATCTTTATGTTGTACTAAGGCTGTTTCTCCAGGTATAAATGTGCAATGCGTGGGAAAGTCCTACTGATGACAAGAGTGCCCATTTTGACCACTTGAGTAAAGCAGTATTTTTACAGCAAAAATGGCATATCACAGAATCACAGACTATCAACTGTGCTGCCCATCGAGTCTGCACTGGCTCTCTGAAAGAGCATTCTACCTCACCCCACTCCCATGCCTTCTCCCCGTAACCTTACACATTTTCTTTCTTTCCAGATAGCAATCTAATTCCCTTTTGAATACTTCGATTGAACCTTCCTCAACCGCCTTCTCAAGGAGTTTGTTCCAGACCCCATCCACACTCTGGGTGAAAATATTTTTCCTTACATCAGTTACGCTGCTTTAGCCAATTGTTTTGAATCTATACCCTCTAGTTCTTGATGTACTCTTGAGAGGGAACAGTTTCTCACCATTTAGCCTGCCCATTGTTGCTCTGGATCCGTGGAACACATACAGGTCACCAACACTTGAAATAGTGCCACACTATTTTATTGAATCATTAACTGTTTAACATACTCTCACTGTGGGTTAACACGATACTAGCTTTAACTGAAGACCTTTGCCTTGTCCTAACCAGTCGATGCACTCAGCACATGGTGAATGTCTGTGCTGCAGGCTGTGAGCTTTGTCCTACTAACTAACTGCAGCTTGAATGAGCGGGAACTCTGATGCCCCCTGTCTTTATAGTGCGTGTGCTCTCACTGGTGATTGGCTGCGGTGTTGTGTGTGTTGATTGGTCCCACTGTGTGTCCATCAGTGTGTGTCTGCAACATGATGTACTGGTGTATATTATGACATCCCCCCTTAATGTACATGTATGGCAATAAATAGTGTATGGTGAGAATGTCCCTGACTACGTGTGTGAGAAAGACATATTTACAGGACTATGTGCATGAGAACTAAGCTATTTACATGGGAAGGTGCCTGGTGCAGAAAAACAGTATGCAACAAGAGTAACGAGATGAACACAATATACAAACCACGTAAACGATTAAACGGAAGAACAGAACAAATCAGAAAGTCTATAAGTCCACAAAGTTCACAAATTAAGTCTCTGAGGTGGGCGACGAATTCTGGTTGACCGCCTGAAGGGTGGGTCAGGAGCCGCCGGCTGAGGAGCGGGCTGGACTGCGTCAGAGTGAGGAGGATGCAGAGTGACCGGGATCTCTGCATAGTCCGTGGCAGGGTCAGCAGGAGGGTGAGGCGACAGTGGAGGATCACGTAGTGAGCGGGGATCGAGACGAAGGGCACGTCGATTGCGGCGTAGAATGGAGCCATCCGGTAGACGAACCAGGAACGAGCGAGGGGCCACCTGCCGAAGGACCACAGCGGTTGCAGACCAGCCACCATCCGGACTATGGACGCGGACGTTTTCATCTGGAGCCAGAGCAGGGAAATCAGCTGCACGGTTGTCATGAGCCGCCTTGTTCTGTGCACGAGACAGCTGCATCCGTCGAAGAACCGGAACGTGGTCGAGGTCTGGGACATGAATGGACGGCACCGTTGTCCTCAGGGTGCGGCCCATGAGCAACTGGGCTGGCGACAGGCCAGTGGACAGTCGGGCGGAGCGATAGGCCAGCAAGGCGAGGTAGAAATCGGACCTAGCATCGGCAGCCTTGCAGAGGAGCCGTTTGACTATATGGACGCCCTTCTCCGATTTGCCATTGGATTGGGAGTACAGGGGACTGGATGTCACATGTGCAAAATTGTACCTCCTGGCAAAGTTGGACCATTCCTGGCTGACGAAGCAGGGGCCATTGTCCAACATAACCATGAGTGAGATGCCGTGTCGAGCAAAGGTGTCCTTACAGGCACGGATGACTGCAGACGATGTGATATCGTGCAACCATATCACCTCCGGGTAATTTGAAAAGTAGTCCACGATCAGGACATAGTCTCTACCCAGCGCGTGGAACAGGTCGATGCCCACCTTGGTCCAAGGTGACGTGACCAACTCATGGGGCTGCAGGGTCTCACATGGTTGGGCCGGCTGGAAGCGCTGACAAGTGGGGCAGTTGAGCACTGTGTTGGCTATGTCCTCATTAATGCCGGGCCAGTCGGCAGCACTTTTCCACGCCAAGGTGGCCCTCGTGTAGCTGTTCCAGGACGAGCAAGCGCATGCTATGCGGGATGACAATTCGGTCCAGTTTCAGAAGAACCCCGTCTACTGCCGCCAGATCATCTCCGACATTATAGAACTGAGGGCATTGGCCCTTCCGTCTGTTAGGTGGCGCATGACACACTGTAGCAAAGGGTCAGCCGCCGTCTCGCGGCGAATTTGGACGAGGCGTTCATCCGTGGCAGGTAGATTGGAGGCCACGAAGGCCACATGGGCGTCAACCTGGCAGACGAATCCCGCTGGGCCACATGGAGTGTTGACTGCCCTGGAGAGAGCGTCAGCAATGACGAGGTGTATACCAGCTGGAAGTCATATCGCCGGAGCTTGAGAAGAGTACGCTGGAGGCGAGGCATCATGTCGTTCAAGTCTTTCTGTATTATATTGACCAGCGGGTGATGGTCGGTCTCGACGGTGAATTGAGGCAGTCCGTACACATAATCGTGAAACTTAACCACACCGGTCAGAAGGCCCAGGCACTCCTTTTCTATCTGCGCGTAGCGCTGATCCGTGGGGGTCATGGCGCGTGACGCATATGCAACGGGGGCCCATGATGAGGCCTCATCGCGTTGCAGGAGCACTGCCGCAATGCCAGATTGGCTGGCATAGGTCGAAATTTTGGGCTCTTTTGCTGGATCAAAGAAAGCTAAGACCGGGGCCGTGGTCAGTTTTGTTTTGAGTTCTCTCCATTCGCGCTCGTGGGCAGGGAGCGATTGGAAGTCTGTCGTCTTCTTGACCAGGTTCCTGAGAGCCGTTGTATGAGAGGCGAGGTTAGGGATGAACTTCCCTAAAAAGTTGACCATGCCCAGAAATCGGAGGACTGCCTTTTTGACCTCTGGCGTTTTCATGGCTGTGATAGCAGCCACCTTGTCCGCATCCGGCCGCACACCCAACTGGGAGATGTGGTCCCCGAGGAACTTGAGTTCCATCTGACCAAAAGAGCACTTGGCCCTATTGAGGCGTAGGCCCTGCTCACGTATGCGTTTGAATATGCGGTGGAAGCGACTGACGTGCTCCTGCGGGATGGTGGACCAAATGATTATGTCATTGACATAGACACGAACAGCTTCAATGCCTGCCATCATTTGTTCCATGATCCTATGGAACACTTCTGAAGCAGATATGATCCCAAACGGCATCCTGTTGTAACAATATCTGCCAAAGGGGGTATTGAATGTACAGTTTCCTGCTGGATTTGTCGAGCTGGATTTTCCAGAATCCTTTTGAGGCGTAGAGTTTGGTGAAGAGCTTGGCGCGAGCCATCTCACATGTGATCTCTTCGCGCTTGGGAATTGGACAATGCTCCCTCATGATATTGCCATTCAGTTCCTTGGGATCAATGCAAATTCTCAATTCGCCGGAACGCTTTTTTACACATACCATGGAACTGACCCATTCGGTTGGTTCTGTGACTCTGGAAATCACTCCTTGGTCCTGGAGGTCCTGCAGCTGCTGCTTGAGGGGGTCCTAAAGGGGCGCTGGGACCCTGCGAGGCGCGTGCACCACATGCGTGGCATTCTGTTTCAATAAGATCTTGTCGGTATATGGGAGCGTGCCCATGCCCTCGAAGACGTCGTGGTACTAGTTGATAATGGCGTCGAGTTGCGCCCTGATGTCAGTGTCCTGAAAGGCAGACGTGTCAGCAGGAGAGAGAGAGTGAACTCTCTGAACTAGGTTTAACAGCTTGCATGCCTGCGCGCCAAGCAGGGAGGCTTTCGGGGAGCCCACGATTTCAAAAGGAAGGATAGCTTTGCGTGACCTGTGTGTCACTTCAAGTTGGCACGAGCCACTAGCAGCAATGGCATTGCCATTGTAATCCAAAAGCTGGCAGGCTGATGGAAGGATGGCTGGTTTGACACGAAGGCTTTGGAAGTCAGACCACGCAATGAGATTGGCAGAGGCACCAGTGTCCAGGCGGAATCGTATTTGGGACCGGTTAACCATCACGGTGGCACACCACTCATCATCAGCGGCGGGTATCTTTGCTTCGGGGACACCCTGTTTTTCGTTACGACACCGACTCGAAAAGGCACCTTCGGGTCCTCGGTGTCACTGCTATGTGGGAGGTCTGCATCGGACTCGGTGACCGTGGGTTGAATTGCCCGGACATTCCTGCGAGGCTGGCTGAAGTGATATGAATTGGCAGGCTGAGCTGCTCGGCAGAAGGCAGCAGAGTGGCCAAGTCTGCCACATCTTGGGCATTGTCGAGATTTAGCAGGGCATTGCCGTTTTAAATGGGCGGAGCCACAGTTGCCGCACGTCGTAGCGTCAGCATGTTCGCTGCGCTACCGCGCATGCGTGGTACGGTCGTGCGTGGTGCGTGCCTGCGCATTACGTTCTTTGACGTCGCCGTCCCCTCGTTTGGTGCGCACAAGCGCGGGAGTCCGCGAAAAGCGCGCAAAATGGCCACCTTCATCCAGGCTGAGGCCCTGGAGTTGCTCAATTGCTTGGACCCGTTCTGCCTTGTGGGGACCTTGCCGCGCCGTTTCAGCCGCTTGGATGTGGGAATACCGACTCGTGGCGTTTTCGTGTAAGGCACAGGTCTCAATGGCGGTCGCTAGGGTGAGCTGCTTTACTTTGAGGAGCTGCTGTCGTAGGGGGTCCGACTGAACACCGAAAACGATCCGGTTGCGTATCATGGAGTCGGAGGTGGACCCGTAGCTGCAAGACTGCGCAAGGATGCGGAGGTGCGTGAGAAAGGATTGGAAGGGTTCATCCTTACCCTGCAAACGCTGTTGGAACACGTAGCGCTCAAAACTTTCATTCACCTCTACGCTTCAGTGAGTGTCGAACTTGAGGAGGACCGTCTTGAACTTTGTTTTATCTTCATCATCTGCAAAGGTGAGAGAATTGAAAATGTGGATGGCATGGTCTCCGGCCGTGGAGAGGAGGAGAGCAATCTTCCTGGTATCCGAGGCGTCCTCCCCGTCTGTGGCCTCAAGGAAGAGCTGGAAGCGCTGTTTGAATATCTTCCAGTTGACCCCGAGGTTGCCGACGATGCGGAGCGGCGGCGGCGGGCAGATGTTGCCCATGTTGCAGGATGACGGAATGCTGGCGGAAGGCAGATCACTTGCAGGTAAGGAGTGCTAATATCCCTCAACTCCTGGTGTCATGTTGTGTTGGGTGCTCTGGATCCGTGGAACACATACAGGTCACCAACACTTGAAATAGTGCAACACTATTTTATTGAATCATTAACTGTTTAACATACTCTGACTGTGGGTTAACACGATACTAGCTTGAACTAAAGACCTTTGCCTTTTCCTTACCAGTCGATGCACTCAGCACATGGTGAATGTCTGTGCTGCAGGCTGTGAGCTCTGTCCTACTAGCTAGCTGCAAATTGAATGAGCGGGAACTCTGATGCCCCCTGTCTTTATAGTGTGTGTGCTCTAACTGGTGATTGGCTGTGGTGTTGTGTGTGTTGATTGGTCCCACTGTGTGTCCATCAGTGTGTGTCTGCACCATGATATACTGGTGTATATTATGACACCCATGTCCTCAGGATTTTGAATACCTCTATCAGGTCCCCTGTTAGCCTTCTTTTTCCCAAGGAAAAGAGATGGTACCCCTCCAATCTATCCTCATAGCTACAGTTATTTATCCCTGGAATTATTCTAGTGAATCTCTTCTGTATTCTCTCCCATGCCTTCACATCCTTCGTAGAACTGGATGCAATTCTGCAGGTGAGGCATAATTAGTATCTTAAACAAGTTCAACATGACCTCCTTACTCTTGTACTCAATGTTTTTAATAATGAAACCTAGGATACTCTTAGATCCGAGGTAAACAGTCACGCATAAGCCATAGGCTAGCGCACAAATAGCTTTATTCATGGTTACAATCAAATCATCACCGCTCCCCAGAGGGTCTCCTTTCTCGACCTGCACCCAGGTTGGGGCTTTTATACAGGAGGGGCTGCACCTGTTAAGAAGAAGCCTCGCCCCTTTACCGGGGAAGTTCTTATTCCTCGGAGGGCACGGGAAACCTGATTGTTCCTATCCCATGACCTCCGCTGTGGTTATAGCATACCTTGGCCGGAATTCCCCCGTCGTCGGGATTCAATTTTCCCGCCGGCAGCACACCCATGCCCGTGTGTTTCCCAGCAGTGTGGGATGGTTTCAATAGGAAATCCCATTAGCAAGCAGTGAGAAGATAAAATCCCGTCACCAGCGAACGGCGAGCAGCTGCGAAATACGCGGCCGGGGTACTGGAGAAGCCTGTCCCATATGCCTTATTAACTGCTCTCTCAGCATTTCCTGCCACCTTCAATTACTTACGTACATATACACCAAGGTCTCTTTGTTCTTGCACCTCCTTTAGAGTTTGTCCCTTAATTTTGTCTCTCCATGTTCTTCCTGCCACTTCTTTGCATTGAATTTAATCTACCTCTTGTCTGCCTCAATTACCAACATAAAAATAACCATTTGTCACAACACTATGGGCGTGATCAAATGGCCACGTTGACGCGATGAGGCTGTTAAATCTCGCAAAAGGCCTCTCGTGAGATTTGCGACACAAGGAATGCCTCGCGAGGTCTAACAATATCACGAGATGTCACAATCTGGATTGCGCCCTCGCTGGACGAGATTCACATTAACATGCTTTAATGAGCCATTAAGCTAATTTAAATATGTCTGCACCCGATTATCCCAAGGCCCGGGATTGACTCCCGTGCCTGGGAGACTTCGCCATGGCGCCGTTTAGCACTGATCCACACCAATGTGGTCCAGGCGTAATGGCATCTGGGGGGGGCACTCAGGCCATCAAAGGCCTCCGGGTGGTTGGGCTCTGGACCGAGTAGTAGTCTGGCATTTCCGCTGTCACCCGGGCACCTTGGCAATGCTACCGAGGCAGAGGCACCCTGGCATCCAGGCTGGCAGGGGCACAGGCAGGGTGCTGGGCTTGCATGCCTGGGTGTGAGGTTGCCCGTTTCAATGATTGGGCCCAGGGGTGCCCTCGAGGTGGGGCTCGAGGTACACATAAGAGGTAAGTTGTGGGAGTGCAGATGGCATGGTGGGGTGAATGAGGGGGCCGAGAAATCGGGACGACATTTAAAAATAGCGCCTGATCTCTTCCTGCACTGACGAGCACACTTTTTCGTTAATTCATGCCCTCTGTTTCCTATCACTTAGCTCATTTCTTATCCAAGTGCCTGCTTTCCCTTTCATTTCAGGAACTAGAATTCTGCTCACAAGTCTGTTGTGTGGCACTGTATCAAATACCTTTTGAAAATCCGTATACACCAAATCAACACCATTTCCCTGTTCTCTGCTACTTCCTCAAAAATCTCCAGCAAGTTAGCTGAATATGATTTTACCTTAATGAATCTCTGCTGGCTTTCTTTAATTTTCTCTAATTGCCTAAGTGACTATTGATTTTGTCCTGAACTGTAATTTCCAGAAGTGCCCTCACCACTGAAATCAAACTGACTGGTCTGTGGTTGCACACCCATTTTGAAGAAGGATGTAACATCCTCCGGCACCACTCCTGTGTCTATGGAAGACTGAAGGATTATCACCAGTTCCACTGCAGTCTCCATTCACAACTCCCTCAGTATCCTTGGACGCACCTCATCGGGTCCTGGTGCCTTATCAATGTTAAGTGAAAACAGCCTTTCAAACACCTCCTCCTCAATTGTAAATTATTCTGGTGTACCAGTTAGCCCCTCCCTCATCTCAGCCTGGGGAGCATCCTCTTCCTTTGTAAAGACAAATGCAAAGCACTCATTCAATACCTCCGCTAGTTCTCCTGCCTTCAAAAGCAAGCCTCCTTTATTTTTCATCCCTATCGGCCTTTCCTTCACCACTCTGATTATTTATATGCTCATAGATGACCTTGGGGTCCCCTTTTATGTTAGCTGCTGGTCTATTTTCATGCTCCCTCCTTATTTTGCTTATTAAGTTTTTTTTTTCCTTCCCCTCTGGTGCTTCTATATTCAGCCTGATTCTCCATTGTATTTTCTACCTGACATCCATCATAAGCGCATTTCTTCCTTTTCATCCCCACCTCTATCTATCTCCTCATCATCCAGGTTGCTTTAGATTCATTGTTCCTAACTTCCCTCTTCAAGGGAATATACCTTGACATTGTCTCAATACTATCTCTTTGAAGACAGTGTACAAGCCACCGTCTTTTCTGCCAACGTTTGATCCAACTCACTCGACTCAGATGAATTCGAATCCCATCGAAGTTGGCATTCCCCCAGTTAATTATCCGTGCTCTGGATTTCTCCTTGTCCTTTTGCATGCCCAAGCTAAACCTGATGATACAATGGTCACTGTTGTCTAAATGCTGTTCCACAGATATTTTAATCCATTTGGGCCAACTCATTCCCCAGAACCAGATCCAACAGAGCCTGCCCTTTCATTGGACTCGAAACATACTGCTGCGAAAATTATCTTAACCACACTCCAGGAATTCTCACCACTCTTTGCACTATTCCTATCCCAATCTATATTTGGATAATTGAAGTCCCTCATTATAGTTACTCTGTAATTCTTGCAACTCTCTACAATTACTTCAAAAAATTTGTTCCCCTATATCTTTGCCATCCTCCCATTGATTCTGTCTACACCTCCCGCTGCCTCAGAAAGGCAGACAGCATTGTCAGAGACCCCTCACACCCAGGCTTTACCCTCTTCCAGACCCTTCCATCAGGCAGAAGATACAGAAGTCTGAAGACCTGCACATCCAGACATAGGAACAGCTTCTTCCCCACAGCTACCAGGCTTCTCAACAACTCTCCCTTGGACTGATCTGTTCCTTGTAAGAACACTATGCTGCTCTTGTTTGGCCCTTGTTTTGCACTGTAACCGATCACTGTTTGTTGATGTATCATTTGTCAATGTACCCTGTCGATTATCCTTTTGTCTACTGTGTATGTTCCCTTGGCCACAGAAAAATACTTTTCTCTGTACTTCGGTGCATGTGACAATAAATATCAATCAATCCCTTCCATTACTTGGTGGTCTATATAATGGTCTATATAAAACGCCGATCAATGTTATTGCATCTTTTCATCCCTTACCTCGCACTAGGGAGATTACATCCTTAACCTCTCTGGAACTTCCTCTTTCTCCAGTTTCGAGCAGCACGATAGCACAGTGGTTAGGGTCCCAGGTTCGATTCCCGGCTTTGGTCACTGTCTGTGTGGAGTCTACACGTTCTCCCCGTGTCTGCGCGGCTTTCCTCCGGGTGCTCCGGTTTCCTCCCACGAGTCCCGAAAGACTTGCTGTTATGTAATTTGGACATTCTGAATTCTCCCTCTGTGTACCCGAACAGGCCCTGGAATGTGGCGACTAGGGGCTTTTCACAGTGACTTCATGCAGTGTTAATGTAAGCCTACTTGTGACAATAAAGATTATTATTTATTATTTTATTTATTTATATTGTAATACAATCTTTAATCAATACTGCTATCCCCCCCCCCCCCCCCAATCCCACAAACATGTATTCCTTTCCTGCCTCTCCTAAATACCATGTACCCAGGAATATTTAACATCCAGCCCTGCCCTTCTTTGAGCCAAGTCTCTGTTATAGTAATAATATCATAGTTCCATATTTCAACCTGTGCCTGTAATTCACCAATCGGATTAACCACACTCCGTGCATCATCATACATGTACATTAATCCCGATTTAGCCTTTTTTTACTTTCCCCATCTAATGATTTACTATTGTCTACTCCTTTGCCTCATCATCCTAGTCCCAAGTGGGATGTAAGGCCACAACAATGTTTCTCCGTCAAGCCCTATCTTATGCTGCAGGTTGTGCCTCGCCCCATGTAAGCCCCATTTCTTCCAGTTCAGTCCTGCCATGTTTACATTTTCCAGCTGGTGTCCATCTTTGAGCAACCTTCAATATTCACTCTTGGTGCATCATAGAACATAGAACATAGAAAATACAGCACAGAACAGGCCCTTCGGCCCACGATGTTGTGCCGAACCTTTGTCCTAGATTAATCATAGATTATCATTGAATTTACAGTGCAGAAGGAGGCCATTTGGCCCTTTGAGTCTGCACCGGCTCTTGGAAAGAGCACCCTACCCAAACTCAACACCTCCACCCAACACCAAGGGCAATTTGGACATTAAGGGCAATTTATCATTGGCCAATTCACCTAACCCGCACATCTTTGGATTGTGGGAGGAAACCGGAGCACCCGGAGGAAACCCACGCAGACACGGGGAGGACGTGCAGACTCCGCACAGTCAGTGACCCAAGCCGGAATCGAACCTGGGACCCTGGAGCTGTGAAGCAATTGTGCTATCCACAATGCTACCGTGCTGCCCTTGAGAACAAATAAATCTACACTATATCATTTAACCGTAATCCATGTACCTATCCAATAGCTGCTTGAAGGTCCCGAATGTTTCCGACTCAACTACTTCCACAGGCAGTGCATTCCATGCCCCCACTACTCTCTGGGTAAAGAACCTACCTCTGATATCCCTCCTATATCTTCCACCTTTCACCTTAAATTTATGTCCCCTTGTAATGGTTTGTTCCACCGGGGGAAAAAGTCTCTGACTGTCTACTCTATCTATTCCCCTGATCATCTTATAAACCTCTATCAAGTCGCCCCTCATCCTTCTCCGTTCTAATGAGAAAAGGCCTAGCACCCTCAACCTTTCCTCGTAAGACCTACTCTCCATTCCAGGCAACATCCTGGTAAATCTTCTTTGCACCTTTTCCAAAGCTTCCACATCCTTCCTAAAATGAGGCGACCAGAACTGTACACAGTACTCCAAATGTGGCCTTACCAAAGTTTTGTACAGCTGCATCATCACCTCACGGCTCTTAAATTCAATCCCTCTGTTAATGAACGCGAGAACACCATAGGCCTTCTTCACAGCTCTATCCACTTGAGTGGCAACTTTCAAAGATGTATGAACATAGACCCCAAGATCTCTCTGCTCCTCCATATTTGTCCTTCCAAAATGGACAACCTCACACTTTTCAGGGTTAAACTCCATCTGCCACTTCTCAGCCCAGCTCTGCATCCTATCCGCAGGGATCCCCTGCGGTCGTTCCCCTGAGAAACAAGTATACCGCTTTGGATACTTGTGGGGGGGGGGGACTTACCAGAGGTAAGCCATGGGGTACGGGCCTCTGGCACGGAGTCTGTCCCTGTTGCTCAGAAGGGAAGGGGGGAGAGGAGCAGAGCGTTAGTAATTGGGGATTCTATAGTCGGGCACAGATAGGAGATTTTGTGGGAGCGTGAGAGACTCACGTTTGGTATGTTGCCTCCCAGGTGCAAGGGTACGTGATGTCTCGGATCGTGTTTTCCGGGTCCTTAGGGGGGAGGGGGAGCAGCCCCAAGTCGTGGTCCACATTGGCACTAACGACGTAGGTAGGAAAGGGGACAAGGATGTCAGGCAGGCTTTCAGGGAGCTAGGATGGAAGCTCAGAACTAGAACAAACAGAGTTGTTATCTCTGGGTTGTTGCCTGTGCCACGTGATAGTGAGATGAGGAATAGGGAGAGAGAGCATTTAAACACGTGGCTACAGGGATGGTGCAGGCGGGAGGGATTCAGATTTCTGGATAACTGGGGCTCTTTCTGGGGAAGGTGGAACCTCTACAGACAGGATGGTCTACATCTGAACCTGAGGGGCACAAATATCCTGGGGGGGAGATTTGTTAGTGCTCTTTGGGGGGGTTTAAACTAATGCAGCAGGGGCATGGGAACCTGGATTGTAGTTTTAGGGTAAGGGAGAATGAGAGTATAGAGGTCAGAAGCACAGATTTGACGTCGCAGGAGGGGGCCAGTGTTCAGGTAGGTGGTTTGAAGAGTGTCTACTTCAATGCCAGGAGTATACGAAACAAGGTAGGGGAACTGGCAGCATGGGTTGGTACCTGGGACTTCGACGTTGTGGCCATTTCGGAGACATGGGGCGTCATTCTCCGCCGGCGGGAGTCTCCGTTTTGCCGGCGCCCGGGGGTTTCCCGACGGCGTGGGGCTGCCCCACAATGGGAAACCCCATTGACCGGCCGGTGTTACGGAGACTCCCGCCGGCCGGTCGGAGCAGAAATGTGGCGGGGCGGGTAGGAGAATTTCGCCCCAGGATAGAGCAGGGACAGGAATGGATGTTGCAGGTTCCGGGGTTTAGGTGTTTTAGTAAGCTCAGAGAAGGAGGCAAAAGAGGGGGAGGTGTGGCGCTGCTAGTCAAGAGCAGTATTACGGTGGCGGAGAGGATGCTAGATGGGGACTCTTCTTCCGAGGTAGTATGGGCTGAAGTTAGAAACAGGAAAGGAGAGGTCACCCTGTTGGGAGTTTTTTATAGGCCTCCTAATAGTTCTAGGGATGTAGAGGAAAGGATGGCGAAGATGATTCTGGATATGAGCGAAAGTAACAGGGTAGTTATTATGGGAGACTTTAACTTTCCAAATATTGACTGGAAAAGATATAGTTCGAGTACAATAGATGGGTCGTTTTTTGTACAGTGTGCGCATGAGGGTTTCCTGAAACAATATGTTGACAGGCCAACAAGAGGCGAGGCCACGTTGGATTTGGTTTTGGGTAATGAACCAGGCCAGGTGTTGGATTTGGAGGTAGGAGAGCACTTTGGGGACAGTGACCACAATTTGGTGACGTTTACGTTAATGATGGAAAGGGATAAGTATACACCGCAGGGCAAGAGTTATAGCTGGGGGAAGGGCAATTATGATGCCATTAGACGTGACTTGGGGGGGATAAGGTGGAGAAGTAGGCTGCAAGTGTTGGGCACACTGGATAAGTGGGGCTTGTTCAAGGATCAGCTACTGCGTGTTCTTGATAAGTATGTACCGGTCAGACAGGGAGGAAGGCGTCGAGCGAGGGAACCGTGGTTTACCAAGGAAGTGGAATCTCTTGTTAAGAGGAAGAAGGAGGCCTATGTGAAGATGAAGTGTGAAGTTTTGGTTGGGGCGATGGATAGTTACAAGGTAGCGAGGAAGGATCTAAAGAGAGAGCTAAGACGAGCAAGGAGGGGACATGAGAAGTATTTGGCAGGAAGGATCAAGGAAAACCCAAAAGCTTTCTATAGGTATGTCAGGAATAAGCGAATGACTAGGGAAAGAGTAGGACCAGTCAAGGACAGGGATGGGAAATTGTGTGTGGAGTCTGAAGAGATAGGCGAGATACTAAATGAATATTTTTCGTCAGTATTCATTCAGGAAAAAGATAATGTTGTGGAGGAGAATGCTGAGCCCCAGGCTAATAGAATAGATGGCATTGAGGTACGTAGGTAAGAGGTGTTGGCAATTCTGGACAGGCTGAAAATAGATAAGTCCCCGGGACCTGATGGGATTTATCCTAGGATTCTCTGGGAGGCCAGGGAAGAGATTGCTGGACCTTTGGCTTTGATTTTTATGTCATCATTGGCTACAGGAATAGTGCCAGAGGACTGGAGGACAGCAAATGTGGTCCCTTTGTTCAAAAAGGGGAGCAGAGACAACCCCGGCAACTATAGACCGGTGAGCCTCACGTCTGTAGTGGGTAAAGTCTTGGAGGGGATTATAAGAGACAAGATTTGTAATCATCTAGATAGGAATAATATGATCAGGGATAGTCAGCATGGCTTTGTGAAGGGTAGGTCATGCCTCACAAACCTTATTGAGTTCTTTGAGAAGGTGACTGAACAGGTAGACGAGGGTAGAGCAGTTGATGTGGTGTATATGGATTTCAGCAAAGCGTTTGATAAGGTTCCCCACGGTAGGCTATTGCAAAAAATACGGAGGCTGGGGATTGAGGGTGATTTAGAGATGTGGATCAGAAATTGGCTAGCTGAAAGAAGACAGAGGGTGGTGGTTGATGGGAAATGTTCAGAATGGAGTACAGTCACAAGTGGAGTACCACAAGGATCTGTTCTGGGGCCGTTGCTGTTTGTCATTTTTATCAATGACCTAGAGGAAGGCGCAGAAGGGTGGGTGAGTAAATTTGCAGACGATACTAAAGTCGGTGGTGTTGTCGATAGTGTGGAAGGATGTAGCAGGTTACAGAGGGATATAGATAAGCTGCAGAGCTGGGCTGAGAGGTGGCAAATGGAGTTTAATGTAGAGAAGTGTGAGGTGATTCACTTTGGAAGGAATAACAGGAATGCGGAATATTTGGCTAATGGTAAAGTTCTTGAAAGTGTGGATGAGCAGAGGGATCTAGGTGTCCATGTACATAGATCCCTGAAAGTTGCCACCCAGGTTGATAGGGTTGTGAAGAAGGCCTATTGGTAGAGGGATTGAGTTCCGGAGTCGGGAGGTCATGTTGCAGCTGTACAGAACTCTGGTACGGCCGCATTTGGAGTGTTGCGTACAGTTCTGGTCACCGCATTATAGGAAGGACGTGGAGGCTTTGGAGCGGGTGCAGAGGAGATTTACCAGGATGTTGCCTGGTATGGAGGGAAAATCTTATGAGGAAAGGCTGATGGACTTGAGGTTGTTTTCGTTGGAGAGAAGAAGGTTAAGAGGAGACTTAATAGAGGCATAGAAAATGATCAGGGGGTTAGATAGGGTGGACAGTGAGAGCCTTCTCCCGCGGATGGATATGGCTGGCACGAGGGGACATAACTTTAAACTGAGGGGTAATAGATATAGGACAGAGGTCAGAGGTAGGTTCTTTACGCAAAGAGTAGTGAGGCCGTGGAATGCCCTACCTGCTACAGTAGTGAACTCGCCAACATTGAGGGCATTTAAAAGTTTATTGGATAAACATATGGATGATAATGGCATAGTGTAGGTTAGATGGCTTTTGTTTCGGTGCAACATCGTGGGCCGAAGGGCCTGTACTGCGCTGTATTGTTCTATGTTCTATGTTCTATCTATGTCTCTTTGCAGCCGACAACAGCCCTCCTTACTGTCCACAACTCCACCAATCTTCGTATCGTCTGCAAATTTACTGACCCACCCTTCAACTCCCTCATCCAAGTCATTAATGATAATCACAAACAGCAGAGGACCCAGAACTGATCCCTGCGGTACGCCACTGGTAACTGGGATCCAGGCTGAATATTTGCCATCCACCACCACTCTCTGACTTCTATCGGTTAGCCAGTTCGTTATCCAACTGGCCAAATTTCCCACTATCCCATGCCTCCTTACTTTCTGCATAAGCCTACCATGGGGAACTTTATCAAATGCCTTACTAAAATCCATGTACACTACATCCACTGCTTTACCTTCATCCACATGCTTGGTCACCTCCTCAAAGAATTCAATAAAATTTGTAAGGCAAGACCTACCCTCACAAATCCGTGCTGACTATCCCTAATCAAGCAGTGTCTTTCCAGATGCTCAGAAATCCTATCCTTCAGTACCCTTTCCATTACTTTGCCTACCACCGAAGTAAGACTAACTGGCCTGTAATTCCCAGGGTTATCCCTAGTCCCTTTTTTGAACAGGGGCACGACATTCGCCACTCTCCAATCCCCTGGTACCACCCCTGTTGACAGTGAGGACGAAAAGATCATTGCCAACGGCTCTGCAAATTTCATCTCTTGCTTCCCATAAAATCCTTGGATATATCCCGTCAGGCCCGGGGGACTTGTCTGTCCTCAAGTTTTTCAAAATGCCCAACACATCTTCCTTCCTAACAAGTATTTCCTCGAGCTTACCAATCTGTTTCACACTGTCCTCTCCAACAATATCGCCCCTCTCATTTGTAAATACAGAAGAAAAGTACTCGTTCAAGACCTCTCCTATCTCTTCAGACTCAATACACAATCTCCCGCTACTGTCCTTGATCGGACCTACCATCGCTCTAGTCATTCTCATATTTCTCACATGTGTAAAAGGCCTTGGGGTTTTCCTTGATCCTACCCGCCAAAGATTGTTCATGCCCTCTCTTAGCTCTCCTAATCCCTTTCTTCAGTTCCCTCCTGGCTATCTTGTATCCCTCCAATGCCCTGTCTGAACCTTGTTTCCTCAGCCTTACATAAGTCACCTTTTTCCTCTTAACAAGACATTCAACCTCTCTTGTCAACCATGGTTCCCTCACTCGACCATCTCTTCCCTGCCTGACAGGGACATACATATCAAGGACACGTAGCACCTGTTCCTTGAACAAGTTCCACATTTCACTTGTGTCCTTCCCTGCCAGCCTATGTTCACAACTTATGCACTTCAATTCTTGTCTGGCAACATCGTATTTACCCTTCCCCCAATTGTAAACCTTGGCCTGTTGCACGTACCTATCCCTCTCCATTACTAAAGTGCAAGTCACAGAATTGTGGTCACTATCTCCAAAATGCTCCCCCACTAACAAATCTATCACTTGCCCTGGTTCATTACATCCTTAGCATGTCTTCAAGCCATCTTACCCAACGCTCCTTGATCTCATGAACAATGCTATGGCAGTCAGTTTTCTTGTACAGGTCCTCACTGGAAATGTTATTTGGCAAGTAAATGGTACAAATCTTACGTAGGCAACTGTTATGATAGGCACCGACCTTGCCCATGTCGGTTTTCCCTGTCATTCAGATCCATGCAACAGGACTGACTTTACATTACTGTTGTAGAGTCTGTTTTTGGCCTTAAGACAGTGCTGTTTGGACTTCCAGATGATTTGAAGTCTGGTAAATGCACCTATCGCTTTATTCAGCTGGGCCTTGATGTCCTTCTTATCACTGCGGTCATTGCTGAGAAGGCTGCCGAGGTAAGTGAAGTCCCTGCCATAATCTCGTGCTTCTACATCAATAATAATTGGCGATACTGTTGGTGTGTTGCTCATGGTTTGTATTTTCCGCTTGTTGATATGCAAACCAGTCTGTTTTGCATGCATGCTGAGTCTGTCAGACTTCTGGAGGTGGGCATATCTTGAAAAGATGACAGCAAGGTGGCACGGTGGCACAGTGGTTAGCACTGCTGCTACAGCGCTGAGGACCAGGGTTTGATCCCGGACCCAGGTCACTGTGGGGAGTTTGGACATTCTCCCCGTGTCTGCGGGGATCTCACCCTCACAACTCAAAGATACAGGTTAGGTGAATTGGCCGCGCTAAATTGACCCTTAATTGGAAAAAAAATAATTGAGTATTTTAAATTTGCAAAAAGGGGGAAGAAAATTGAAAAGGTGTCAGCAAAGCTGAGGTGCTCCAGGTATGGAAAGAATTCCCCTGGGATGTTTGATTTGTGCCTCAGTCGATGGTGAAGAGAAATATAATGGGAGAGAGCCCTGTCACACACCAGACGTCATTTCAAACCACTCAGCCAATGTATTGCTGAGAATGATACTGCACTCAAAGCGCTCATCGAACCTCCCAATCAGATTGGGAATTTGGGGTGCAATTCCATAGACTCTAAGAATCTTCCACAGGCTCTCATGATAAATACTGTCAAATGCCTTCCTGAAGTCTATGAAGTTGATGTAGAAGTGTGCATTCCATTCAAAGCGTTCCTCTGTGATGTTGCGTCGAGCAAATATCTGGGGCGGGATTTTCCTTCGGCTAACGCCAGAATGGTAAAACGCAATTGGGCGGAGAATCGTTTTTCACGCCAAGATCGTGGTGGTCGCCGGTTTCACCCCAAATCACAATTCTCCGGTGCCTCGGCAGCGGCGCCAATGCATTCCACTCCGCACGTACAGTAAATGCTGTTGGCATATCCTGAGCGGGCCTGACCGGTATTCTCCAGGGCCTCCGTGATTCTCTGCCTCCGCTGGGGAGAATTACCAGTGGCGAGGTTCACTTTTTCTTTTAAAATTAGCGAAACAGGCGCCGTGGCTGCTGAGGGAGAGAGACGGAATACGGAAACATTGCCATAGTTTGCTAACAGTTGTGCCGCTGGCCAGGGGGAGTAGCTGGGGGTGGCCAGGAGGTGGGCTGTGGGATCAGAGTGGATGGGCACAGAACAGCATTGCCGCAGCCTGCAAGGCAGCCATGCAGCTGCCCAGGTGTAGCACCAGTTTTGCTGTTATGTAAGTCCAAAAACCATGCCCCGGCATCAACACTTAGGGCTGGATTCTCCAATTTTGAGGCTGTCCAGAACAGGGGCGGAATTCTCCCGAAACGGCGCGATGTCCGCCGACTGGCGCCCAAAAGGGCGCAAATCAGACGGGCATCGCGCCGCCCCAAAGGTGCGGAATGCTCCGCATCTTTGGGGGCCGAGCGCCAACCTTGAGGGGCTAGGTCGGCGCCAGACGAATTTCCGCCCCGCCAGCTGGCGGAAAAGGTCTTTGGTGCCCCGCCAGCTGGCGCGGAAATGACATCTCCGGGCGTCGCATGTGCGGGAGCGTCAGCGGCCGCTGACGGCATTCCCGCGCATGCGCAGTGGAGGGAGTCTCTTCCGCCTCCGCCATGGTGGAGAGCGTGGCGGAGGCGGAAGGGAAAGAGTGCCCCCATGGCACAGGCCCGCCCGCAGATCGGTGGGCCCCGATCGCGGGCCAGGCCACCGTGGGGACACCACCCGGGGCCAGATCGCCCCGCGCCCCCCCCAGGACCCCGGAGCCCGCCCGCGCCGCCTTGTCCCGCCGGTAAGGTAGGTGGTTTAATTTACGCCGCGGGACTGGCATTTTAGCGGCGGGACTTCGGCCCATCCGGGCCAGAGAATCGAGCGGGGGGCCCCGCCAACCGGCGCGGCGCGATTCCCGCCCCCGCCAAATATCCGGTGCCGGAGACTTCGGCAACCGGCGGGGGCGGGATTCACGCAAGCCCCCGGCGATTCTCCGACCCGGCGAATGCACCTTATTAATGAATACCATGACATCCCAGTTTGGCGCATACACTTTAACCAAAACCACCGGTGTGCCCGCCAATGACCCACTGATGATTATGTACCTCCCACCTGGGTCGGCTAATATATCGCAGAAAAAGCCATCCTCTTATTAATCAGCACAGCGCCCCCTACACCCTATAATCAAAACCAGAGTGGTACACCTGCCCCACCCATCCCTTCCTTGATTCTCAAATGGGCCTCCTGTAGAAAAAACGCATCCATCTTGAAATTTCTCAGGTGTGTAAACACCCAGGATGTTTTTACTGGGCAATTTAAACCCCCTTACATTCCAAGTTATCAACTGGACCGGGGTTGTCTGTCTAAACAGTGTATTAAAGTTCAGACTCCCTCCCCCCCCACAATACTAAACTTAAATATGGAATAGAGGAAAATCAACATCCAAACCCCCCCCCCCAAAGAAACTTGTAACTTCATCCAGAAGTTACAAGTTGTACCTTTGCATCTCTCTGGTAACTTGTGCTGTCTTTGATGTTTCTCACATGGTGCAGATGTTCCATGCTCCAAGATGGACTGTTGTTTTCGGCACCAGAAAACTGCTTGAGCTTCTGGTCTGGCTTTCATCTGAAGCTGTCATATTGCGGACATGTTGGCTGGAGTTCCCTGTTGGATTCCTCGGTGTTGTTTTAAGGGGTGGAGTAGCTGGCATCATGCCCAACCCCAAATCTGGAGGACCAGGTCTTGTGTTATTCTGGCTCCTCACCTGAAACCTGCCAGGCATAGTTAAACCCATCAGAGGCCGAACCCAACCGGTTTAGCTCCCAGGATCCCCGGGGCACACGAGCCTCACCATGACAACAAGATCACAGCTGTTGAAGATTGATTACTCTAGCTCTATCAAACTCTTTAAGAATTCTATTTACCTTGATACTACTTTCTGAAATATCTTCCTTATCAGTTTAATACTTCTCTCCTCTCCTCTCTAGATTTCCCCTCAGATTCCCATCCCCCTTCCCATTTATTTTAAACCCTCCCAACAGCAAACATCCCCGCAAGGACATTAGTCCCAGTCCTGTTAAGGTGTAAGCTGTCCTCCTTGCAGAGGTCCCACCTGCCCCAGAACAGGTTCCAATGCCTCAGAAATCTAACTCAATTTATCCAGCCGCATATTGAACTGCTCAAACTTCCCATTCTCATGCTCAAGAGCATGCGGCACTCGGAGTAGCCCTGTGATTACTGCTCTTGAGGTCCTGTCTTTTAATTCCCTTCTTTACTTCCCAAAATCTGCTTCCAAGACCTCATCCTTTTCCCAACCATGTCATTGGTCCCAATGTGGAACATAAGACCATAAGACATAGGAGTGGAAGGTAGGCCATTCGGCCCATCGAGTCCACTCCACCATTCAATCATAGCTGATTTCAACTCCATTTACCCGCTCTCTCTCCATAGCCCTTAATTCCTCGAGAAATCAAGAATTTATCAACTTCTGTCTTAAAGACACTCAACATCCCGGCCTCCACCGCCCTCTGTGGCAATGAATTCCACAGACCCACCACTCTCTGGCTGAAGAAGTTTCTCCTCATCTCTGTTCTAAAGTGACTCCCTTTTATTCTAAGGCTGTGCCCCCGGGTCCTAGTCTCCCCTGCTAATGGAAACAACTTCCCTACGTCTACCCTATCTAAGCCATTCATTATCTTTTAAGTTTCTATTAGATCTCGTTCGTTGTTTTACACTAAATGTTCAAATAATTCACTCCACAAAGAATCACTATAACTACTGTGATGTTTTTTAACTTATTTTAATGCTACGTATTTTCTGCCTTTCTCAGTGTGCAAGATAATCGCACTTTATCTCAGAATCATTTACAAATGTAACATGTTAAAGGTATGTGTAGCCTAATAACTTTCCTTGTTTAGTTCCAAAGTACATCTCAAGGTAATCCAAACTTAACCTTTAAAGTAATCTCGCCAATTCCATTTAATTACCTAGACATTATCAGTGGCAAGTGTGTAGTATTTCTGTTTAATCCTTGTGGCTTTTATGGAAAGGTGAGTTGTGACATGACCTCCTGCTGCTTACCCTCCCCCCAAAAAATGTCCTGCAGCCATTCTGTGACATCCTTGTTGAATGTCAATTTCTTTAACTGAGTCAGAACTCAAAATATTATGGGACTCTTGGAATCTACACTGAAATGTTTAAACAAAACTGTTGTGAATTTCTAAAAATAAATTGAAAATCTCAATATTCAGATGGAAAATGTCAATGTTGCTGAACGGCGTAATGACAGAACATGGGGCGGGATTCTCCAATAATGGGGCTATGGCCCCATGCCGGTGACAAATATAAATGTCTTTACCCGGCAGTCTAGCCTCAAGAAAAGTCGAGATGGATTTGCAGGTATAGCATTAGTTATTTTATTTGACTTGCAAGTCTGATTCGTTTCTCACAGACACAGGACACAGAACTAGTCTCCTGGACCCCTGGAAAACGAATGAAGAAGGAGACAAAGGGATTTCTGCAAATACATTCAAATGTCATCAAGTTTCACATACACGATTCCCATAGGTCATCCTATACCCCTCCTGACCTGGCCATACATCCTGATTGGCTCACTTCTCATCCCTTCCTCTGGCCTCCTATTACCCAGCATCCTTTTCTCCTCCTTAGCTGGACACCCCTCCCCCTTGCTTTGCCATGCGTTCTGAAATCTTTTGTGAACTAATAAAATCAGACCGGCCTATTTACATTACAGTAACTAATATCTCTAAAGTAACTATTTTATATCACATTCGTCATTCCCTCCTTTTATTATTTCATGATAACCGAACTAGTCAATCCATAGCTACGGTCCCTCATCTAAAAAGATTTGTCGCTGCATTTCCAATTCCTGTAGTAGCCCCCTTCAACCGCTGCATTCTCGTTGATCCTAACAACCAAGATTCTTGGGGCGTCTATCTGTTCCAGTGCACCCCGCATTCTACCCATCACGCATTTAAGGATGGCTGGGCCCACAAAGATGCAGCCAATAGCCACTGCTAAATACATGGCCATATTTATCAACCAGTCCTTCCAACCTCCAAATCCCCAGTTACCCCAAGAGCCAGGATCCTGCATTCCGTCCAGGTGATCCCGTATGTGATCCATAAATTTAGTGATGTTAGCGGTTAAGTCTTGAACTCCCATGATACACTTGCCCTGTACTATGGCGCATACCCCACCCTCACGGACCAGAAGATAGTCAAGAGCATACCGGTTCTGCATTGCAAACAACCGCAGCTACAAGACGCTCAGAATTCCCCACCCGGCTGAGTGGCCCCTGGTGGGTGCGAGAACCTGAGGTTGTTTCCAGTTCTCGCAGAATTCAGCTGAGACTGCCCGGCGTGCTAACTGATTATGCAGCATCCACGCCGAGGGGCAGGGGACTGTGGTAGGGACTAGAGTCCCAACAGCAATTTGGCGGGGAAATGGGGGTGACAAAACATTGATCACTGTGCCATTAAATAAAAAGTAGTATCCTTGCTCCGTGTACAGGCTAGCATCACAATCAGTATATCGGTTGCGCAGGGATCCCCCAGTAGCCCAGTTTATCCAACTTTGAAACGCCCATTGGGGCCGCCTAGCAATGCGGAAAGCCCTAGTCCCAACAGTGATATGAGAGACATTCGCCCAGCCACAAAGGAGCTGGAGGCCGGCGTTCAATGTATCCTTCACTGCTGAAACAATTCTCGTACGACCGTGAGTCCCTATTGGG
Source organism: Scyliorhinus torazame (assembly GCF_047496885.1). NCBI lineage: Eukaryota > Metazoa > Chordata > Chondrichthyes > Carcharhiniformes > Scyliorhinidae > Scyliorhinus > Scyliorhinus torazame. The sequence goes on from NC_092708.1 coordinate 349,276,295, forward strand.
AGTGAAGTGGCTAGGTATGTACGCCCTCCACCGTTGCAGCCTATCATACTGTGAATGGTAATTATCCTGAGGAAGGGGAAGGCAAATAGCCGGTGGTGCTGAACCCGGATCATAAGGAAGAGTGACTTGCTCGGGCGGTGGCTCGGTACGCTGACAATGAACCACTGTTTGGGGAGTGCCCCAAAGCGGTGAAACAGAAAATAACCTAGACACTGCTGCGGGGTTCGGGTAGCAGACAACCCGTCCCTGGCCATACAAGCGGTGGTAAATCTGGTAAAAGAGATTCATACTACCCGGGTTTTCCTCAGTTTCGCCTCTAAATGAATTAAGTGTATCTCCTGATAACCTACGTTCTAGTTGTACTCCCCTTCTCACATGCTCCGTCCTCTCTCTAGTCCCCCTCCCTCACAACCTCTTCCTACTCTCTCCTGACGGTCTGATTTTACCTTTATCGCACCAATCTTAACACATCCAAAATCAAATTTACATGTACTCCAAAAACAAGGCAATGTCCATGTAATGTTCCTTTCCCATCGCCTGGACGGGTGCAATTGCTTCATGCATCCTGCATTGTCCGTTAACCTGATGACCTTCCATGAGTCGATACCATGTCCTCGTATATGGGGGCATTGAAGAACATCACCTCTGCATAAACAAAATGTCCTTGTAGTTTGGTTGGGGTTACAAATGTAGATAATATGTCCCTTTTCCATGTCCGTCCCCGATGTCACTCCAAGCGAGGTGAGGCCGTGGTCACACAGGCGGTGTGTAGCCACCCCATCATGCTCCACACCTGTAAAATAGCACTGGGGAAGGGAGGCAGGTTAATCTGTCCAAGAAAATGAGGCCCGTTATCAGAACTCAACTGAGCTGGTATACTGTACCGGGGAATGATATCCCGCATCAGAACTTTAACCACAGTAGCAGCTTTATTATCGATAGTCGGATACACCTTGACCCATCTACTGAACACATCCACAATAACCAAAACATATTTATAATATTGACAACATTGACACCTTTCCAACTCAATGTAATTCACCTGGAGCGTCTCAAAGGGACCAGTGGGCAACGGGGTTTGCCTCATACCACAAGGGATACCTTCGCCAGTGTTATATTGCTGACAAATCAAACACCGAGTGCTGATACTCTGAGGCAACCCCTGCATTTCAGGGTGCCACCAAGTGTCCAGCAACAAATCACTAGTCCCCCGAGCCCCACAATGAGTTGCAAAGTGTACACATTCAGTGACCCATAAAGCCAGTACATCAGACATACAAGTCTGATGTGCTGGCGTGGTCCATAAAGAGGAAACAGAATCATATGTACAACCTAACCGTTTCCACATTTGTTTATCACTCTCAGGAGCCTCCTCCTGTAACCTTATGACGTCTTGGATGGTTGGCATTGGCTTGTCAGAGGCAGACCTATTTATTGCAGAACATTTAGTCTGACCTAACATTTTAGGCACCATCACTTGCTGAATTTGCGCGGCTGTCCGCGCTGCACAATCTGCTCGTTCATTACCAACGTCAACTGGGGTCTTACCGTTTGTGTGGGCAGCGCATTTAATGACGGAAATCTGCACGGGCATAAGGAGGGCCTGTAGTACGTCATTAACTAAACCCCGGTGGGATATTTCCGTGCCGGCCGAGGTAAGTAATCCCCTATTCTTCCAGAGCTGTGGGTTGGCTAGAGTGTTAATCGTTTCAGGGACCTCAAAATATTTCCTGGAAGTGCCGTCTGGCGTGACTTGAAGTGCGTTCTCTGTTGGATCTGAATGATCCACTGCCCTCCTTACCATAGGCCCCAGATCCTTGGCATGGTACCGGTCGTGGACCTGACGTGTAATATGAGGGCTTACCGAAGCTGACTGTAGCCACAAATGTGGTGGTATTGTAACAAAATCGGCCATACCTTCTTTTCCCATGACTATGGCTGTAACCTTGACTGGCCATTCGGTCCCAATTAACAGCCAGTATTTGTCCTCCAACACCCTGTTTTGTCCGGTTCTGTCATAGGCCAGGGTAACGTGATGCAGTGAATGTCTAACGTCCACCACTGGGGCGGTGATAGAAATATAGCACTGTTGTCTCATCCTCCATGATTGAACCGTTATCCCTTCATCTCCGCACTCTAGCTGTAGCTGGAAGATACACAGTAAATCTCGGGCCAACAAGTTACAGTCCAATCCAGTAGTCACTACAAACTGATGATCTGCAGACTTATTCTCGTAAGTGACTGTCACAGGTTCAGAGATAGGATACTCACACACCTGTCCTTGAAACCCCGACAAATGCTCCGTGTGGTCAGATAGTGGTAGTCGAAGTTCTGATTGCACTGAAGGCATGGCTGCTCCAGTGTTGATTACAAATGGGTGATGTTGATCTCCTATCTGCAGAGAGATGATAGGTTCCCTGACCGATTGGAGAGTCCTTATGACTAAATTAGCTAGTCAATCCTGTGTTGTGAAAGGGTTTGCCTGGGAGAAGTCAGTGTATCTCGTCTGTCCTCCCCTTGGTGGGTACCCCCTCCTTTGGGTCGGGTAGTCTCCTTCTGCTGCCTGTCTTTTAAAAGGGGCATTCCTGTTGCCAGTGATCTGCACGGCCACAATTAAAACATGCACTGCTCCCTCTATATCTGCCCCATCCTTTTCTCCCAGTAGATCAATGGCCCGTCAGAGGGGGCGGCGGTTGTAAAGCTGTTGGTGCATACGGTGGGCCATAAAAAGGAGCTGAGGGTCCATTTGGGTGGGTTTGATATCCTCCCCCTTGCTGATCCACCCACCCAAAGTCACAATATTGGGGTTCCAGCTGGTAAGCCACCGTATCTGCCGCTGGTTGGGGTCTCAGATCATCCTTTTTCATTACATACTCAGTCTTAATCTTTGTAACTGAGCCTCCTTCCTGGCCTACACCCTCCTTCCAATAAAATCTGACTGCCCTGGCCATTCGGGAAGGGTCGTTCTCTGTCCAATTCATGTTATTACATTTCACGGCAGTAGCCACGGAAGGTGGTAGGCAACGCATTAACATAGCACAATATTGAGGGGAATTCTGACCATTTTGATATGGCAAGTCGCCTGACTGCCCACGGTAGATTTCATTAAAACGTTCCAGAAATTTCTCTGGCTCTTCAATCTTTTCAGGTTTGAGGTCTAAGATAGCAGAAATATTTATGGGCTTTTGAAATGTGTTATTCAACGCATTCAGGATTTGTGTCCGTCTATCATCGTCCAACGCATGGGCTTGCTGAAGTGCGGCGTGGCTAGCATAATTCAAGTGATTAAGATGATTGCGGTACTCTGCTGGGGTTAAAACCTGCTGGACTATGCTTGATAAATTGAGATGGTAGTTCTCAGGTGATCCATGAAAGCAGCAGCAGATTCTTTTCTGTCTGGGATTGTAGCCATAATAGCCATCATCTCACTGGGTCTCCATGGGAAATAAACGTCTATCGTGGGCTGGGCAGCCGCCGTCACAGTGTCAGGGTTTGGTATTTTCCTAATCGGCAACTGTCTCAGAGTCTCACCAGGGGGCACTCTAGCTATTTCCTCTGGCTCTTCCAAGACTTTGACGTCCCTCCCTGTCACTAGAGGGAGCTCCTTCTCCTCAGAACCATCCCTTTCCTCTCCCTTTGTTCTCGGAGTTTTCTGTTCCCCCTTATCGGTCTGAAGGGATTTAGGTGGTATGCTTGATTGTTTCTGGATAGGATCAGGCCCTTCTCTCGCTGTCCAAGATCGGGTCCTAAAGCTAATTGGGCTTGTGGAACAGAGCTCCTCTTCTCTCTCAGACAGTGAAGATGGTACCGAAGGGGCTGGAGGGGCTGGCATGATTTGAATCTGGGGAGCAGTGACTGGATATAAATTATGATACTCTGGAATTAGTGCAGACAATGCTACAGGTGCAGTCGGAATCCTAGCCGACCTGGTCAAATTGTCCAATTCGTCATCTTCTGTCTCTGTCAATGCAAGGCCAGCCATTGAACTCCGTAGCCCATTGTTTTTTTTTTCCTCTTCACTAATTGGAATCCCCATTTTAAGGGCATTTTCTTGCCAACTTAATAACATGATCTTATCCCTCTCATGTTGACAATATTGTCTCCATAATCTAATTAACTCTTTAGCTTTCATACTTTGGCTCTTTCTTTTTTATTATTATTATTTTTTTTTTTATTTGCCTATTTATAACCAATGGCAATTTTTGCTCCTTGGCAAAATTATTGAAAAGGTTCTAACAGTGTTCTTTTAAAACTTAAAATGTTTGAAAATTCAAATTGAATTACTGCAACCTGCAAGCTTAGCTCTGATCTCAACTCAGAACTAAATTTACGATTTGCTTAACACAAACTTGTATAACTTTTACAACTTAATTAATTCTTCATCTTAACAATTTTTCTCTTAACAAGTTTTTCTTACATTCACAAAAATGTTGGCTGCTATCAATGAGGGAGCAGTTAGCTGCGGTGATGTATACCGGAGCAAAGTCAACTGTCATTTCCAGATTTACACTTTTTAAAATGGTGTCAGTGAGTTTCTTTAAGTTTCTGTTAATTCACAAATAAAATTAGATAAACATTATTTCAAGTAAGTAAAACTTAAGATTCTGGCAATTTCAATCAATTGCTTTCGAAAATAATAACTTTTATCAAAGAGGTGGAGAAACCCACTGGTTTCCTTTAATTAATTCAAAACGTAACTTTGCTGGAGTTCACTGACTCGAAGGAAAGGTATCCAATTACGCCACAAGCTGCCTGTTAACTCAAGCTGCTGTTAACCCTTTGAGAGACTTCTGCTTTAACTAACATGCAGCATCCAGTTTGTTTTAAAATTTATCGTTTCTCGCCACTTCAGTCCAAGGATACAATTTTAGCTTAATCAACTATAGTCGTGGAACTGAACCATCTTTCCGATGTCCCATCAGTTCATCAACAACCCTCGTGCAACTAAACCATCTCCCCGATGTCCCATCAGTTCCACAATTAACCCAAAACTGAACTATCAATTATGACACCCCATCAGTTTAATTTTCTAATCCCCAGACTGACCTTTGATTTCGTCGAGATGATCTTTCCGTACCAACCGCGAGTGACCAGACCAATCAGACCATAAGAAGAGGGGAAAAATCAATGCGTGGCCATTTTCCAGCAATACATTGTGGGCCCCTTTTTCCACTCTCCTTTTGTCCATAATCAGTTTAATTCTGAGTTCGCAGCTGGCCAATGACCATCTTGAGAAATCCCGGGTTTCCGGCACCAAATGACAAATATAAATGTCTTTACCCATCAGTCTGGCCTCAATAAAAGTCGAGATGGATTTGCAGGTATAGCATTAGTTATTTTATTTGACTTGCAAGTCTGATTCGTTTCTCACAGACACAGGACACAGAACTAGTCTCCTGGACCCCTGGAAAATGAATGAAGAAGGAGACAAAGGGATTTCTGCAAATACATTCAAATGGCATCAAGTTTCACATACACGATTCCCATAAGTCATCCTATACCCCTCCTGACCTGGCCATACATCCTGATTGGCTCACTTCTCATCCCTTCCTCTGGCCTCCTATTACCCAGCATCCTTTTCTCCTCCTTAGCTGGACACCCCTCCCCCTTGCTCTGCCATGCGTTCTGAAATCCTTTGTCTGTGAACTAATAAAATCAGACCGGCCTATTTACATTACAGTAACTAATATCTCTAAAGTAACTATTTTATATCACATTCGCCACCGGCGTGAAAAGCGGCGCCAACCACTCCGGCTGCAACGGTCCCCGATAATGGGGAATGCTCCCCTTCCTAGGGGGCTAGTTCGGCGGCTGAGTGGTCCCTACAGCTCCAGCCGGCACGGAACGGCCGGCATATTTCCGTGCATGTGCAGGGGTTCCCTTCTCCGCGCTTGCCCCCGGGCAATATGGCGGAGCCTGACACGGGCCCGGCGCGGAGGAACATAGCCTCCATGGAACCAGCCCGCCCGCCGACCAGCAAGCCCCGATCGCGGATCAGGCCACCGTGGCTCCCCCTCCCCCCGGGTCGGATCCCCCCACCGCCCCCTCCAGGACGGCCCCCGCAGATTCACCTTCCGGGTCCCGCCGTGTGGGACGTGAGTAACCCACGCCGGTGGGACTCGGCCGAACATATCGGCCACTCGGCCCATCGGGGCCCGGAGAATCAGTGGGGGGGCCGGATTCAACGGACCCTGTCCGTCGCGGCGGGAATCCCGTGGCCGCCCGGGAATCAGCGGGGGAGAATCGGGAAGCCGGCGGTGGCATGCGATTCTCGCATCCCCCCAGGGATTCTCCGACCCGGCGCAGGAACGGAGAACCCCCACCCATGTACTTCAGTCTGCTGCATCAAATTTCCCTCTCACAGATTGAGATGAAAAGATTAAAACTTTGAATATGAATGGGCTCATTACAGACGCAGACATAGCTGCGGGATAACATTGCAGCTAGAGTTAGAGAGACCCTACAAAACTCACAAATCTTCACAGCTGTGGAATACTTTTGTAAGCATTGTCAATTTCCATTGTTGCGAGAAGTCCCGAAAACCTTTCGTTGTTTTACACTAAATGTTCAAATAATTCACTCCTCAAAGAATCACTATAACTACTGTGATGTTTTTTAAACTTATTTTAATGCTACGTATTTTCTGCCTTTCTCAGTGTGCACATCCAATCTAATCGCACTTTATCTCAGAATCATTTACAAATGTAACACGTTAAAGGTATGTGTAGCCTAATAACTTTCCTTGTTTAGTTCTAAAGTACATCTCAAGGCAATCCAAACTTAACCTTTAAAGTAATCTCGCCAATTCCATTTAATTACATAGACATTATCAGTGGCAAGTGTGTAGTATTTGTGTTTAATCCTTGTGGCTTTTATGGAAAGGTGAGCTGTGACTAAGAGCACAGACTACTTAATCACATCTATATGCTTCACACGCAGACTTCTCTGAAGCACATGCAATGGCTAAGGGATATATTTTGCGTCAGTGAGTAATGGGCAACACACTATTTGCAGATTTATAACTGTATTTGGTTACACAATACAAATGATGAGATGGGGCACGATTTATCTAAACGGGAACAAAGTCCCAAAGCGAGCGGGTTTAGCTGCATGTTTCCCAGCATTCACTCGGGTTGGATAGGGGGCCTTAGATGGAAACTTACGGCCGGGCCGCACATAGCCCCATTTTCTGCACTGAGGAGCTCTGCTCGCCGGAACAACTCAGTGTAGTGAGGGACCATGACACCATTTTTAAATGGCACCCTGATCGCTGGAGCTCCCGACACAACCTCCAACTCGCCCCAACTCACTAAGAGGGGTCCCCCGGCACCCTGCACTCCCCAATAGTCATGCAGCCCAATCACCACCACACATAAAATGCCAGCTTGGCACTGCCAACCTGATACAGTGACAATGCTCCTGTCAGTGCCACCTGGGCACCTTGACAGTGCCAGGCTGGCACCCAATGGCACTGCTGGGATGCCAGGCTGGCAGTGCCAGGGGCCTGGATGGCACCAGCAGTGCCAGGGCGCCATCCTGCCCAAAGGGCATTGACCTGGGGGTCTCTGATCCCCTGGTAGACCCCCACAAGTGCCGTTCCACCTGGTCCCCGTTTGTGGAGGCCAGTATGGAACGATGCTCACCAGAGGTCTCTGAAGCAAAGGGGATAAATCCCAATGCTTTGGGTGCCTCGGAAAACTTCATATTACAGTGAGACTAGCTGTCTCGCTCTAATATGCAGAATTGCCAAAAAGTGATCTGCCCACAATGGGCGGGATTTGCATCGTAACGTCTCGCGAGATCGCATTAGATCTTGCAAAGGATCTGCGAGCTGGGTAGATCCCGGGGCAGGGTCTCCTGGCTTCTATCGGCCACGTTGCACTGTGGTGCGCTGCTTTTCGGGCACAGCATGGCCATTCAATCAAGCCCATGGTTTCACACATTGTGTATCAACCAGCTTTGCTGAAGCACAGCTACATATGCACACCTATTTATGTAGTCGAATGTTCCACTTGCCACTGATAATGTCTAGGTAATTAAATGTAATTGGCGAGATTTTGTTAAAGGTTAAGTTTGGATTACCTTCAGATGTACCAATTATCAGTGTTAGCGGCATATTTTTGTCCATTTTGTGTAATTATCAAGTTTAATTTTGTGCTCTAACTGTGAATGCCTTTGGTATAAAGAGACGGTCATTTTCACCTCCAGCTACGCAGGTATCTTTGAATTCTTCCACCACTGCTTTCAGACTCAGCATATGCACTACAGAGTCATGTCCACTCACAGACCACTCTTCAATTTGATGTATTTTGTATTTATAGAATTGATGACAGGTAACGACATATTGGCTAATGCATCAGAGGAATCCAGGACTGTAGTATGCAGTTCTCTGCTTCATATATCACACCGACGGGGAAGAAGTAATTGTGATTCATTGCACGAAACAGGGGCGTCATTCTCCGCCGGCGGGAGTCTCCGTTTTGCCGGCGCCCGGGGGTTTCCCAACGGCGTGGGGCTGCCCCACAATGGGAAACCCCATTGACCGGCCGGTGTTACGGAGACTCCCGCCGGACGGTCGGGCAGAAATGTGGCGGGGCGGGTAGGAGAATTTCGCCCAGTCCGTTATCGGCGGAAAGTCCGCCGACCGGCGCAAAAAACGGCGCAAATCCCACTTGCGTCACGTCATAAAAATGGGACGATAGTCTCCGGCCCGAAATGGGCTAGCAGCGACGTAACGGGATCCGCGCTTGCGCAGTGGTTCACGCCGTGCAGCGTCATACGCGCTGCACGGCGTGACGGCTCATAAGGCCGCGCAGCTCCCCCCCACCCGACCAGATCACCCGACCGCAACACCCGACTGGATGGCTGGCCGTCGCTCAGCCCCGAGGTTCGAGTCACGCGATGTGGAGGCGCTCCTGGACGCGGTGGAGCAGAGCAGGGACGCCCTGTATCCCGGGCACGGCTGCAGAGTTGCCCCACGCCACAGCCGGCGTCTGTGGAGGGAAGTGGCAGAGGCCGTCACCGCTGTGGCCCTGACACCACGGACAGGCACCCAGTGCCACAAGAAGGTGAACGAGCTCGTCAGAGCAGGCAGGGTGAGCCTCCCCCATATCCCCCCTCCCTCATATCCCCCCTCCCCCATATCCCCCATATCCCCCCTCCCCCATATCCCCCCTCCCCATATCCCCATATCCCCCCTCCCCCATAAACCCCATATCCCCCCTCCCCATATCCCCCTCCCCATATCCTCCCTCCCCCATATCCCCCCTCCCCCATATCCCCCATATTCCCCCTCCCCATATCCCCCATATCCCCCCTCCCCATATCCCCCATATACCCCCATATCCCCCATATCCCCCATATCCCCCCTCCCCCATATCCCCCTCCCCCATATCCCCCATATCCCCCATATCCCCCCTCCCCCATATCCCCCCTCCCCCATATCCCCCCTCCCCCATATCCACCATATTCCCCCTCCCCCATATCCCCCATATACCCCCTCCCCCATATCCCCCCTCCCCCATATCCCCATATCCCCCCTCCCACATATCCCCCATATCCCCCCTCTCCCATATCCCCCATATCCCCAATATCCCCCCTCCCCCATATCCCCCTCCCCCATATCCCCCCTCCCCCATATCCCCCATATCCCCCTCCCCATATCCCCCATATACCCCCTCCCCCATATCCCCCATATCCCCCCTCCCCATATCCCCCATATCCCCCCTCCCCCATATCCCCCCTCCCCCATATCCCCATATCCCCCTCCCACATATCCCCCATATCCCCCATATCCTCAATATCCCCCCTCCCCCATATCCCCCATATCCCCCCTCCCCCATATCCCCCCTCCCCCATATCCCCCATATCCCCCCTCCCCCATATCCCCCATATACCCCCTCCCGCATATCCCCATATCCCCCCTCCCCATATCCCCCATATCCCCCCTCCCCATATCCCCCCTCCCCCATATCCCCCCTACCCCATATCCCCCCTCCCCCATATCCCCCCTCCCCATATCCCCCATAATTCCCCACCCCCATATCCCCCCTCCCCCATATCCCCCATATCCCCCCTCCCCCATATCCCTCATATCCCCCCTCCCCCATATCCCCCATATCCCCCTCCCCATATCCCCCCTCCCCCATATACCCCATATCCCCCTCCCCCATATCCCCCATATCCCCCTCCCCATATCCCCCATATCCCCCCTCCCCCATATCCCCCATATCCCCTCTCCCCCATATCCCCCATATCCCCCCTCCCCCATATCCCCCCTCCCCCATATCCCCCATATCCCCCCTCCCCCATATCCCCCCTCCCCATATCCCCATATCCCCCCTCCCCCATATCTCCCCTCCCCCATATCCCACATATCCCCACTCCCCCATATCCCCCATATCCCCCCTCCCCCATATCCCCCATATCCCCCCTCCCCCATATCCCACTCCCCCATATCCCCCATATCCCCCATAACCCCCCTCCCCCATATCCCCCCTCCCCCACATCCCCCATATCCCCCCTCCCCGATATCCCCCCTCCCCATATCCCCCCTCCCCCATATGCCCCATATCCCCAAGTGAATCCAGCCCTAACCTTAACCTCTGCAATGCACGCACAACCGATGGCGTGCATTCATATACCTGCCTAACACTGTTGCCTTTTACACCTGCCACGACCCCCCCCCCCCACAGGAGAAGCGCGCACACAACAATAGGGAGCATGTGAGGACTGGAGGAGGGCCCGCTGATGAGAGGCCACTGACCGTACACGAGGAAAGGGCCCTGAAACTGGCTGGCGGACCTGAGGACCGGGAGGTTGCTGATGCAGAGGTCAAGGGCCCACGAGCAAGTGAGCCACCAACAGCCCGTCCCCATATCCCCCCTCCCCTATATCCCCCTCCCCCGTATCACCTGATCACTGCCTGATGTCTAACCATGCATGCTTCATAGTGTATCGCAGGACCAAACTTCCAGGCACCCATCCCCGCAGATGCACAACGCCCGCAGGATGCCCCTCGGAGACCACGGGAGACGGAGAGACCCGGACCCTCCAGCATGCGACGCCCGCAGGATGCCCCTCGGAGACCACGGGAGACGGAGAGACCCGGACCCTCCAGCATGCGACGCCCGCAGGATGCCCCTCGCACACCACGGGAGACGGAGAGACCCGGACACTCCAGCATGCGACGCCCGCAGGATGCCCCTCGCACACCACGGGAGACGGAGAGACCTGGAGCAACAGGGAGACGACACCCCCGTCACATGCGGGAGCGACCACCCAGCGATGAGGGGGGCAGCCACAGGCCCCCGTCACATCCGAGCCAGGACACCACTACCCAGGACACCACTATCCAGGACACCCCTACCCGGGACACCACTACCCGGGACAGCACTACCCAGGACACCCCTACCCGGGACAGCACTACCCGGGACAGCACTACCCGGGACAGCACTACCCAGGACACCCCTACCCGGGACAGCACTACTCGGGACAGCACTACCCGGGACAACACTACCCAGGACATCCCTACCAGGGATGACGAAATACCGGACAGTGACTCAGAGTGGATGGGTGGAGACGAACCCCCACCCCAAAGTGCCATGGAGTCAGTGTGGGACGAAGAGCATGACACAACGCCACTGCTGTCACCAACACCCTCCACCATCGCAGAAACACTCACCACGGTTGGGCACTTTAGTGATGAGGCGTCTGGTACACTCACTGGTGCGCACAACACAGCCGTCCCGGTACAGCAGGTGGAGGTAGGAGCAGCAGAGGGACCGGGCGGTCGGAGGGCAGCCCAGGCCAAGTGAACATCTGCCGCCCAGATGGATCCCGGGTTCCTGCAGTTACCACACCCACACATAGATCCGATGCAACCACCGACACGGAGACGAGCGAATAGGGTGACGGGTGGCTTGCGGCGGCTGCGGTCGCAGGTGGAGGAGTCCACCCGCGTCCAGGAGCTGGGAGTGGTCCCGGTCATGCGTGCCACCCAGGCTGACACCGCACGGGTGGCGTCTGCGGTGGAGGCAATGGGTGCGATGGTGTCAGACATGGGGAACGGGTTGCGAGGCCTGGGGCCTTCCGTGCAGGCGGCGCCTGTGGCCCAGGAAATGGCTGCCCTCTCACAGGAGGCCATGAGCCAGTGCCAGCGCCAGATGGCAGAGGCGCTCAACGCCATAGCCCAGTCTCAGCAGGCCATGGCCCAGTCTCAGCAGGCCATGGCCCAGTCTCAGCAGGCCAGAGCCCAGTCTCTGCAGGCCATGGCCCAGTCTCTGCAGGCCATGGCCCAGTCTCTGCAGGCCATGGCCCAGTCTCAGCAGGCCATCGCTGAGGGCATCGGCGCCAGTGGCCATGTGCGAGCCGGCGTCGCACTGTCACAGACAGGGTTTGACAACCCCCTGGGCTCCATGGCTGCAAACCTGCAGACCCCTGTCGATACCAGCACGGGCCTCCAGGACTGGCAGCGCCAGATGTCGGGGGCGCGTCGGATGGCCAGTCCGTTCGCATCCCCCACCCATGTAGAGGCCTGGGGGCCATCGGGCACCCCGAGGGAGGAGGAGATGGTGTGGTCGGTCCCGGCTCACTCTGTAGGGGAGGTCCTGGTACACCGCGACACCTCGGACTCCCCCCCTTCCGTCCCAGGTGCATCGTGTGGGCAACGGGCAGGACAGGCTGGCAGCTCGCCATCCCAGTCGCCCGGGCCGCAACCTGGCCCATCTAGGCCAGGACGCCACAGGAAACAGCCGCCAAAGGGATCCAGTGTCAGAGGGCAGGAATCACAGGAGTCCACCTCCAGTTCTGCTGTACCGTCTGGGGAACCACGTAGACGTAGTCAAAGGGCCCGTAAGGCCAAACAATTAGACACTGAGTAAGTTGGCACGGGTGCAGGGCACAGATGAGTTTTAGGGGCTAGGGCACGTGCATGAACTCCTTTGGTTATTAAAGTCAATGTTACACCTACCGAAGCTGCCTTTGTGCCCTGTCCAAAGTGTGCGGGCGTGTCATGTACGTTGAGCGCAAGTGTGTGTGTGACGGGTGGTCTTACCTCAGCCCCAGGTGAGTCTGCCCCCTTCTCCCTGGGCCGCCATCAACACCCCCCGGGCAGAGGACGGGACCGTGCGCTGCAGTGTCACAGCCGCATGCAGGGATGGTCCGGGTGGATGGTGGTACTGTGGCCATGGGTCAGACATAGTCCAACGATGTAGAGCCAGGAGCTCATCGCAGGGCGGGTTGTCATCATCCTCCATGGCCTGCGATAGACACGCGTCCACCCGCAACTGGGTGAGCCCGGCCCGTTGTGCCACCGGTGGATCGGCAATTGGGGGGGGGGGAGGGGGGTGGTGTGCATGCGGGTGGGGTGTTTGGGGTTGGGGAGGGGGGTGAGGGTGCTGGGTGGGTGGATGGGTGGGGGGGTGTGGGTGGTCGGCTGTTGCCATGGTGTGCGGTCTGTGGCCATACTACCCGATTCCCACGCCCATCTAGTCAGTGAAGCGGGCGGCTATCAGTCTTTCCCGTGCCCGCTGGGCCAGCCGGTAACGGTGGACAGCCACCCGCCTGTGTCTACCCCGTCTGCCCTGACCATTGCCCCCATCCCCCTCATCTGGGGAGGACTGGGCCTCTTCCTGCTGCTCCTCCACTCCGCCCTCCTCTGCCTGCGGCACATCGCCCCCCTGCTGGGCTATGTTGTGCAGGACGCAGCACACCACAATGATGCGGCCGACCCTATCTGACCGATACTGGAGGGCGCCCCCAGAGAGGTCCAGGCACCTGAAACGCATCTTCAGCACGCCAAAGCACCTCTCGATCACTCCCCTTGTCGCTACATGGGCATCATTGTAGCGGTTCTCCGCCTCATTGCGTGGCCTCCGTATAGGCGTCATCAGCCACGATCGCAATGGGTAGCCCCTGTCGCCCAGCAACCAGCCCCTCAGCCGGGGATGGCGTCCCTCGTACATGCCGGGGATGGATGACCGCGACAACACGAATGAGTCGTGTACACTGCCTGGGTGACGGGCACAGACGTGCAGGATCATCATGCGGTGGTCGCATACCACCTGTACGTTCATCGAATAGGTCCCCTTCCTATTTGTGAATACGGCCCTGTTATCTGCAGGTGGCCGCACGGCGACGTGCATCCCATCGATCGCGCCCTGGACCATGGGGAACCCGGCAACGGCAGAGAAGCCCACGGCCCGGGCATCTTGGCTGGCCCGGTCCACGGGGAAGCGGATGTAGCGGTGCGCCATGGCATAAAGGGCATCTGTCACTGCCCGGATGCACCGATGCACCGATGTCTGCGATATGCCGGACAGGTCCCCACTCGGTGCCTGGAATGACCCCGTTGCATAAAAGTTCAGGGCCACCGTAACCTTGACGGACACGGGGAGAGGGTGTCCCCCGCCAGTGCCACGCGGTGACAGGTGTGCCAGCAGGTGGCAGATGTGTGCCACGGTTTCCCGGCTCATCCGGAGTCTCCTCCTGCATTCCCGGTCCGTGAGGTCCTGGTATGACTGCCGGGGCCGGTACACACGGGGCGCCCTCGGGTGCCTCCGTTGCCGTGAGGCCGCGACGTCCTCCTCCCCCTCCTCGTCCTGTCGGTCAGGTGTCCCTCCAGCCTGGGCGGCTGCCGCCTGCCCCTCTGCGGCAGCCTGCGCCGCCTCTCTGGCACGCTCCTCCTCCTCCTCCTCCTCCTCCTCATCCAGGGCAACATAGACATGAGCGGCTGCCACCACGGCGGCCAACATCGCTGGATGATCTGAAAACATGACGGCCTGGTGGGGGGAGAGGGGAACGACGACATGTCATCATTGCCCATATCCCCTCCTCCCCCCAGCCAGGTGGCATGGACCGCATGGGTCCAACTGTTGGAGGCTGGCACCTGGCCAGGTGGACCAACTCATTTGCCCTCCCATCACCCTCCTCGGCACGGACCCCCTCCACAACCTCCACCCCAGCACGGACCCCACCCCAACCCCCAACCTCCACCCCGGCACGGACCCCCTCCACAACCTCCACCCCAGCACGGACCCCCCCCCCCAACCTCCACCCCGGCACGGACCCCCTCCCCAACCTCCACCCCAGCACGGACCCCCCCAACCCCCAACCTCCACCCCAGCATGGACCCCCCCCCCAACCCCCAACCTCCACCCCAGCACTGACCCCCCCCCAACCCCCAACCTCCACCCCGGCACGGACCCCCTCCACAACCTCCACCCCAGCACGGACCCCCTCCACAACCTCCACCCCAGCACGGACCCCCCCAACCCCCAACCTCCACCCCGGCACGGACCCCCTCCACAACCTCCACCCCAGCACAGACCCCCCCCACCCAACCCCCAACCTCCACCCCGGCACGGACCCCCTCCACAACCTCCACCCCAGCACGGACCCCCCCCAACCCCCAACCTCCACCCCAGCACGGACCCCCCCCCAACCCCCAACCTCCACCCCAGCACGGACCCCCCCCCAACCCCCAACCTCCACCCCGGCACGGACCCCCTCATCAACCTCCACCCCGGCACGGACCCCGTCCACAACCTCCACCCCAGCACGGACCCCCCCCAATCCCCAACCTCCACCCCAGCACGAACACCCCCCCCCCAACCCCCAACCTCCACCCCAGCACGGACCCCCCCCCAACCCCCAACCTCCACCCCGGCACGGACCCCCTCCACAACCTCCACCCCAGCACGGACTCCCCCCCCAACCCCCAACCTCCACCCCAGCACGGACTCCCCCCCAACCCCCAACCTCCACCCCGGCACGGACCCCCTCCACAACCTCCACCCCAGCACGGACCCCCCCCCAACCCCCAACCTCCACCCCGGCACGGACCCCCTCCCCAACCTCCACCCCAGCACGGACCCCCCCCAACCCCCAACCTCCACCCCGGCACGGACCCCCTCCCCAACCTCCACCCCAGCACGGACCCCCCCCCAACCTCCACCCCGGTACGGACCCCCTCCCCAACCTCCACCCCAGCACGGACCCCCTCCCAACCCCCAACCTCCACCCCGGCACGGACCCCCCCATCCCCCAACCTCCACCCCGGCACGGACCTCCCCCCCAACCCCCAACCTCCACCCCGGCACGGACTCCCTCCCGGCACTCCCCCGGAGCCCAGCCTACTCTAACCACCCCCCCCCCCCCCCCCGCCGCACACACACACACACAAGCCGAGACACACCTCTCCTCACGCAATCAGTCTGCGGCCACGCCATTTCCTGCCCAGAGCCAACCCCCCAGGCCGTCACTCACCTCCTCGCTGGTCGGCGTGAGCCTGGAGCACCGGGTCACGCCGATGAAAAGGAGGTTTGATTCAGTCGACGTGAACGGTCATCACGTCGACGGGACTTCGGCCCATCCGGGAGGGAGAATATCGGCAGGCCGAAAATCGGCTGCCTTGCGCAGACCCGAGACATTCTCCGCGGCAGCGGCGCCATTAACGCCCCGCCGACTTTTCTCCCTTCGGAGACTTCGGCGGGGGCGGGATTCACGGCGGCCAACGGCCATTCTCCGACCCGGCGGGGGGTCGGAGAATGACGCCCCAGGTTCTTAACCTTGTCATTTTATTTATTTGAATATGAATTGATTATTGTCCAGCATATATGGAATAACCTCTCTTACTTTGAAAAATCACCTGAGCTTCAGGTAAATCTAGGAAAAAGTTCATAATCATGACATGATTAAAAATAAACGGTGAAAAAAAATTATAATTAATTTTTATATTTTTCAGTTAGCTTTTTCCCTATGTTTCTTGCTGATTATTTACATTTTCAAGGGAGGTGACATCTGTCATTGGAAGTGTAAATATTCCATTTTTGGTACCCAGTATCCACATCCAGTCATCTCCAGGCACATATAGCATTGGCCACAAGTAGGGTTAGGCTCCATTTGGTATGTGAAAAACATACCATGTGGAAATCTCCCATCTCACCCATGTCCCACAGAAAAGTCAGAAAACCGCCGGCAGAAAAACAGGTTGCAATTCTTCCCAAGGTGGGGTTGGTTCTCCCGCTGCCTGGTTGCATGAATGCTCGTTAAAACAGCTGATCGCTGAAATCAGGTCAGCCTACTAATTTTGCATCACGCCAACCGGAAATCACATTGGCATCAAGCCCGTTTGAAAGAAAGTGAACTGCACAAGGTGGGCCTCAGTTCACTCAGGACGTCGAGGTGAGGGCAACATGTATAGCCTACCTGCCACAACGCTCCACCTGTTCCTGTTGCACTGAACGCCACTCGGCTGGGGCAGTCCGGTTCATGCCCTCCAGCTCAATGCTGAACTGGTCTTCATGAACAGCACCATGCTGCAGGCCTCAAGAACACCAATGTACCAAAATTGAACCGAGGGTCGGTGTAAGGTGAAGGCGGGGGAACGATTAAGGTGGTGAACAATGGAAGACAAAGGGAAGACCAATGGGAAAGAAATTGTTCTCTGACAAGGCTCCATGAGATGCTCACAGACAAGGTGGTCAACGGGCTACCACATTGCTCTCTGGAAGAGAATGCACAAAGACTCCAGATGGGGTGTGTAGAGGTCCACGTGGGACACAGACATCTCCCAGGTGATGGGCTCAGGGGACGGTGGTTGAATCGAGGTCAGGCTTCTTCTTGAGGCCGCTTACATTTTTCTCTGGGTTTCAGGTGAATCTGAGGAAGGTGCAGTGCTCTGAAAGCTAGTGTTTGAAACAAACCTGTTGGACTTTAACCTGGTGTTGTAAGACTTCTTACAATTGTTTCATGTATTCACAGGGTCACGGTATATCTTATGTGTCTGATTTATTGCAATACAATGCAGAGATGACATTAGTTCCAAATCTATAACAGATTTGTTCACAATACTTTAAAACATCTCAGAACTTACAGGATTTTCTATACACACATAAGCATGATTTTATAGGGGGTTGGCCGACTTCTCACTCTCACAGAAAGTAGTCGGTGAGCAGTCGACGCATGGGGAAACGCCCACCCTGTATCCATAACATGCTGCCAGGTGGGCTCAACTAGATGGGAGTGGGGGCCACTGTCCCTCAGTGGGATACAGTCCCATCCTCAAGAGCTGGTGGCCAATCTCAATGGCCGGCAGCTCCAGCACTCTGTGTTCAGGAATGGGCACTGTCAGGACTGCAGGTAAGAGCACAAAAATGAGTGATGGCTGCTGCAGAAAGGTAAGCCTTGGGATTTTAGGGAAGAGTGGAATCTTTGAGCCCAGGGAAGTGGGTGAGGAAGATGGGGTGGGTCAGGTTTCAAAGGGCAGGCAGCGAGGAAGGAAGGGGACTGAGATCCGATGCACTCAGGATGCTCCCAATTGAAATGCCCACATTTCCCACCATTTTTCACCTAGGCTAAAAAAGCAGACTGACAAATCCCACCCACCTGCCCATGCCAGCCATATTATGGCATGGACAGCATATTATCCTGGTCAGTAGGCTTACTAACCAGCCTAACTGATCTTTAGTTATTGATTTATTGCAGTCAGGCTGCCAATTTATGTACCCACCCACCTGGTGTATTATGGGGGATCAGCTTAGGGGTGGGCGAGAAGGTGGTAAGCTAGCCAACATATTTAATATGCCCCGCCACCAAAAACATGCTTGACGCAAAACCCATAAACTCCAGGCCATGGTATCAGCCAGAACCAGGCTCTTTCTTGAATCTTCTCTCCAGCAGATTCTCTGTTTAATTAGTACCCTCGTTCCAGTCACAGGCTTAAACAATCAAGTGCAGGTTCATAGATCAGAGAGCAGACTGACATAATCAAACACAGATCACTCAAACCACTGAACATTGTACATTTCACAAGACTCTTAAAGCTATGAAGAAGTGTAGATTTTAATCCAACCCATCAATCACAGCTGAAACCAAAACTGATTTTAAAAGGTGAGATGATGGTGAGTGAATCCACTGTAACGCCCATACCAGCTTTGATTTGGGTGTTCCATGCACATTGAGGTTTGAGGAAATGTCATGGAACGTGTTTGCAAGAGATATTGCTGGGAAATTCCTTGGCGCCTTTCCCACTTTGATGCAGCAACTTCACCAGTAACAAGGGTAAACAGATATTCTGGTAAATTAATGATAGAAGTGAAGATTACAATGCAAGGATGCAAGGATTCTGCTGTCAATGGCTTGGTGCACTGAAAATGAAATTACATAGATAATTAAAGTAAGATAATTGAAACATTGCGTAATAACTGTGCCTTTTCTGATATTACCTCAATTGCTTTATACTTTCAGCTCAGTTGCCTTCATAGTGTCATTAGCTATTAACCTTTAAACTAAATGTGCTTTTTAATATTAATCAGAATTGCTGATAATTGATTTTTAAAATGAGATTGACTGTGAAAATGCTTAGCAGTCATCCACTGGGCCTAATATGTGGTAAGTAAATTAAGTCAAGAACGATATTGCACTTCCATGAACAACACAAACGATTCCTTGACTTACCTTTGGGTATGGACAACATTTATTATCGTCTTGCTGATAAACATCATCTCACAAAAGATTTAACCCTTGGTGGATCAAAGTTGTTAAACATGAAGATTTGTTGATTTTCCTTCCAAGACATTAAACAGTCTCTTATTTTAAATTGCCAGCAGAGTGCATCAGTCAGAAACAGTGGCAAGCTGTCAGCTGCTGAAAAGCATAATTGTTTAAGTATTGTTTATGCATGGGCGGTGGGCAGAAATGGTGTGGAGCACCTGACCAGATAATAATCCCACCCTCACATCAGAGATACAGAATGTGAAATCTGGATCAGTAGCACCATTGGAGGCAGTGCCAAGGATGTGCATCACCCTCTTGGGGTGCATGCTGCACTGCCACACAATTCCAGCCTGGTCCTTGTGCCAGACCTTATTGGGAAGTGCTCTCACTTTAGACAACCCATTCTGGTGCAAGGAGCAACTGAATGCATGCTATTCTGAAATCACGCACCCCTACTGGCTGATGTGAGGCCCAGTAACCAAATTTGGACCACGTCAGCCCATTCAATGGATTCATAGAATTATAGAATTTACAGTGCAGAAGGAGGCCATTCAGCCCATCGAGTCTGCACCGAACCTTGGAAAGAGCACCCTACCCAAGCCCACACCTCCACCATATTCCCATAACCCAGTATCTCCACCTTTTTGGACACTAAGGGCAATTTATCATAGCCATCCACCTAACCAGCACATCTTTGACTGTGGGAAGAAACCGGAGCACACCGAGGAAACCCACGTAGACATGGGAAGAACGTGCAGACTCTGCACAGATAGTGACCCAAGTGGGAATCAAACCTGGGACCCTGGAGATGTGAAGATACAGTGCTAACCACTGTGCTACCGTGACACCCACATCATTCCTCAGAGATCAAACTTTCAGCTGCGTGAGAGGCACAGTTATTGAGCTATTTGAAGGGCCAACTTACAGGTGAGGTAACTGTGCTGAATCTATTGCACTGTGTCTGCAATAATCCTGGGGTGTTATGGTGAGTTCCTGGAAGTGTTTATGCATCGTCACAGGGAGGACAGAGGATCTGGTGACCTGTGCACACAAATTCTGCAGCAGATATGGGAGCTGATGCGGCAGTACCTCAAGATCTACAATGTAACATGGATATAGAGCACAGGCTGTTGAAAGGCAAGATCTGTGCGACGCCCTCTGTCAAATGTGGAACTGGACTCCTCCATGATCCTTCACACCGACAGGAGGCTGCCAGACAGACCAGCCAATGCACCCAGGATCTTGATGTACATGCCAAAAAATGCTCTCCCATTTTCTGTCCTCTGCAGAAGTACTTGTCTGTGACCCTTGCACACTGGTAGTGAGCTGGCACACAATCTGCCCTCTCCTCCAGGCGTCGTCGCAGCTCACTCATGCCCAATGACTTAGTGTATGCAAATCCCAATTCTGCACCAGTTTTTAAGCTATGCACAGTGCCAGTATTCGAGCTGGTGGCTGCGAGTGCCAGATCGAGTGGTGAGTTCTCATCACTGGTGTGGAGTTGCTTTCTTTCTTTTCTTCATGGGTGTGTTGCAGCTGAGGCAGCAAGTATTGGCTGTCTGAAAGTATTGAAGCAGAAAGGGAAGGTTGGGTTGAGAGAGGAAGATTGCGTTGAGAGATGGAGGTAGGGGTGGAAGGCAGGAGCTCCATGGTCTTACAATCTGCAGCTTTTCATTTCAGACCAAATTGTAGGGTAAGGAGGGAGTTGAAATAGGGCATAAATACACCAGCTTACACTCTGAGATTAAGCCTGTCTGTTCAGAACCTTGATGCCATATTTAACCTCGAGACAATTTTCCAATCTCATATTTGTGTCATCGGTAAGACTGCCCATTTCTACCTCCGTAACATTACCGGACATCACCCCTGTCTCAGCTCAGCTGTGTGCTGAAAACGTCATCTATACTTTCGTTACCTCTAGACTCGGCTATTCTCGATTCACTTCTGCTGGTTTCTTACAGGTTTCCCTTTGGAAAATTCAGGTCAGCCAAAAAGCTGCTGCCCCTGTCTTAACTCACAGAAATTCCATTTTCCTGCGATCTCTGTGCTCACTGACCTGCATTGTCTCTCGGTCAAGCAACGTAACGACATTAAAATTCCAGTCCTCATTTTCAAATCCTCCATGGCCTTGCCCCTTTGCTATCTCTCTAATCTCCTCCAGCCCCACAAGCTTCCACATAAATGTATTGATCTAATTTTGGCCTCTTTAGCAACCCGGATTTTAATTGTTGCACCCTTGGCAGCTGCGCCTTCAGTTGCATATGTCCCAAGATCTGGCAATACCCTCCCTACACCTCTCCACCTTGCCACCTCTCTTTCCGTCTTTAAAATAATCTTTAAATCCTACCTCTTGTTGTCTGGCCTAATATCTGTTTATGTGGCTTAGTGTAATGCACTGTTTTATGACGTTCCTGTGAAGCACCTTGGGATGTTTCATTACTTTAAAGGTGCAATATAAATATAACTTGTTGTCATCCTTTACTCTCGATGGCTGGCATGGTAGCGCAGTGGTTAGCATTGTGGCCTCACAGGGACCTGGTTTCGATTCCGGCCTTGGGTGTTGAGTATTGCACGTTCTCCCCGTGTGTGCGTGGGTTTCCTCCGGGTGCTCCGGTTTCCTCCCACAGTCCAAAAATGTGCAGGTTAGGTGGATTGGCCATGCTAAATTGCCTCTCAGTGTCCAAAAGGTTAGGTGGAGTTATGGGGAAAGGGTGGGGGCGTCGGCCTGAGTGGGGTGCTCTTTTGGAGCATGGGTGCAGACTCAATGGGCCGATTGGTCTCCTTCTGCACTGTCGAGATTCTATGAAGATGCCTGATGCCACAGGCTCTGCTGCAGCCAGCACAGCATTTCAGTACTCTTTCTCCTCCATGACATAGAGTGGATGGAGTCATTCCACCCTGCCACAGGACAGCGTGAGACATGACATGCCACAAACACACCGCCGGCTTTCATTTCTAAAACTCAACTTGCCACAAATTGAAATTGCAGCATCATCTAATTAAATCAAACTGGACACCGGAATCGCTGGCGGGATTCTCCGTTTTGCCGGCGCCCGGAGGTTTTCCCGACGGCTTGGGGCTGCCCCACATTGGGAAACCCCTTTGACCGGCCAGCGTAACGGAGAATCCCGACGGCGGGTCGGGGCAGAAATGTGGCGCGGCAGGGCGGAGAATCCAGTCCCATGTTTCTCATTCTAGCAAGGACCATAAAATTCCCCCGTACGGAGATTGTGGCATCTAGGAGCCCTCGCAAAACGCGAGTCATTGGGAATCAGGGGGGAAACTCTCCACTGGCTGGAGTCATACCTGGCACAAAGGAAGATGGTTGTGATTGTCGAAGATCAATCATCCCATTCCCAGGACATTGCTGCAGGAGATGCTCAGGGGAATGTCCCGGGCCCAACCGTCTTCAACTGCTTCATTGATAACCACCCTCCATCATAAGGTCAGAAGTGGGGATGTTTGTGGATGATTGCACAATGTTCTGCATCATCCGTGACTCCTCACATACTAAAACAGCCCGTTTCCATATGTAGCAAGATCTGGATAACTTTCAAGCTTGGCCTGATAAGTGGCAAATAACATTTGTGCCACACAATTGCCAGATATTGACAATCTCCAACAAGAGAGGATCTAACCTCTTAACATTCAACAGTGTTAGCATTGTGGAATCTACCACTATTTGGGGGGTTATTATTGACCTAAAATAGAACTGGATCAGTCATATAATTGCTGTATCTACAAGAACAGGTCAGAGGCCAGGATATTTTCATTGCGTAATTCAGCTTTTGCCTCACAAAACCTGTCCACAAGTCAGGAGAGTGATGGAACACTCCCCGTTTGTCTGAATGAGTGCAGGTCCAACAACATTCAAGGGCACATAATTCAGGCCACATCAGCCATTTGATTGACAATCTATCTACCACCTTCAATATTCACTCCCTTCACTGCCACCACACATTATTATCTATAAAAATGAACTGTATAGACTTGTCAAGCCTCCTGCATCTTGTAAACCCACCTGATCTCTCACATCAAGAGGAACAAAAGTAGCAGATGCCTGGGAATACCATCACTTGCAAATCACACACCATCTTCACTTAAATCGCCATTCCTTCACTGTCTCTGGCCGGTAATGAGCCAGACTTGATTAAAGATCTTAAAGTAAGGGAACACTTAGGAGGCAGTGATCATAATATGGCAGAATTCAATCTCCAATTTGAAAGAAAGAAGGTAGAATCAGATGTAAAGGTGTTACAGTTAAATAAAGGGGCGAAATTCTCCTACCCGCCCCGCCACATTTCTGCGCCGACCGGCCGGCGGGAGTCTCCGTAACACTGGCCGGTCAATGGGGATTCCCATTGTGGGGCAGCCCCACGCCGTCGGGAAACCCCCGGGCGCCGGCAAAACGGAGACTCCCGCCGGCGGAGAATGACGCCCAAGGTAACGACAGGGGCATGAGGGAGGAACTGACGAAAATCGACTGGGAGCAGAGCCTAGTGGGAAAGACAGTAGAACAGCAATGGCAGGAGTTTCTGGGAGTAATTGAAGACACAGTACAGATGTTCATCCCAAAGAAAAGAAAGGTTATCAGAAGGGGGATTAGGCAGCCATGGCTGACAAAGGAAGTTAGGGAATTCATCAAAGCAAAAGAGAAAGCCTATAATGTGGCAAAGAGTAGTGGGGAGTCAGAAGATTGGGAAGGCTACAAAAACAAACAGAGGATAACAAAGAGAGAAATAAGGAAAGAGAGGATCAATTATGAAGGTAGGCTAGCTAGTAACATTAGGAATGATAGTAAAAGTTTCTTTAAATACATTAAAAACAAATGGGAAGCAAAAGTAGACATTGGGCTGCTCCAAAATGACGCTGGTAATCTAGTGATGGGAGACAAGGAAATAGCTGAGGAACTAAATAAGTACTTTGCGTCAGTCTTCACAGTGGAAGACATGAGTAATATCCCAACCATTCAGGAGAGTCAGGGGGCAGAGTTGAATATGGTAGCCATTACAAAGGAGAAAGTGCTAGAGAAACTAAGAGGTCTAAAAATTGATAAATCTCCGGGCCCAGATGGGCTACATCCTAGAGTTCTAAAGGAGATAGCTGAAGAAATAGTGGAGGTGTTAGTTATGATCTTTCAAAAGTCACTGGAGTCAGGGAAAGGCCCAGAGGATTGGAACATCACTGTTGTAACCCCCTTGTTCAAGAAGGGAACAAGGAAAAAGATGGAAAATTATAGGCCAATTAGCCTAACCTCGGTTGTTGGCAAGATTCTAGAATCCATTGTTAAGGATGAGATTTCTAAATTCTTGGAAGTGCAGGGTCGGATTAGGACAATTCAGCATGGATCTAGTAAGGGGAGGTCATGCCTGACAAACCTGTTAGAGTTCTTTGAAGAGATAACAAATAGGTTAGACCAAGGAGAGCCAATGGATGTTATCCAAAGGGGCAGCACGGTAGCATTGTGGATAGCACAATTGCTTCACAGCTCCAGGGTCCCAGGTTCGATTCCCGGCTTGGGTCACTGTCTGTGCGGAGTCTGCACATCCTCCCCGTGTGTGCGTGGGTTTCCTCCGGGTGCTCCGGTTTCCTCCCACAGTCCAAAGATGCGCAGGTTAGGTGGATTGTAGGAAAAGCAGGAATGTACTTCTGAAGCTTTATAAAGCATTAGTTAGGCCCCATTTAGAATACTGTGAGCAATTTTGGGCCCCACACCTCAGGAAGGACATACTGGCACTGGAGTGGGTCCAGCGGAGATTCACACGGATGATCCCAGGAATGGTAGGCCTAACATACGATGAACGTCTGAGGATCCTGGGATTATATTCATTGGAGTTTTGGAGGTTATGGGGAGATCTAATAGAAACTTACAAGATAATGAATGGCTTAGATAGGGTGGACGTAGGGAAGTTGTTTCCATTAGCAGGGGAGACTAGGACCCGGGGGAACAGCCTTAGAATAAAAGGGAGTCACTTTAGAACAGAGATGAGGAGAAATTTCTTCAGCCAGAGAGTGGTGGGTCTGTGGAATTCGTTGCCACAGAGGGCGGTGGAGGCCGGGACGTTGAGTGTCTTTAAGACAGAAGTTGATAAATTCTTGATTTCTCGAGGAATTAAGGGCTATGGAGAGAGAGCGGGTAAATGGAGTTGAAATCAGCCATGATTGAATGGTGGAGTGGACTCGATGGGCCGAATGGCCTTACTTCCGCTCCTATGTCTTATGGTCTTATAGGATTCTCTGAATATGGGGCTATGTCCCCACACCCGCCGGAAAACGGGCGCGAATCACAAACCGGATTTTTTTCAAGAAGTCCGGAGTGATTCTCCAGTTTAAAGAGGGATAGCAGGGCCCCGCCGTGCGCTGCGCAGTTCCTGCTGCCAATACGGGGCGCCGGCCTTTTTCACGCTGGCCCCGGCCTTTTCCACGCTGGCACAACATGGCGGAGCCACACACGGGCCAGCGGGGAAGACGTTAGGCCCCACCCGGATCGCGCACATCCGCCGATCGGTAGCCCCCCGATTCCAGGCATGTCCGTCATGGAGGCTCCCCCCGGAGTCTGATCCCCCCGCCCCCCCTCCCCACCCCACCAGGATAGTCAGCGCGGCCGCGAGTCCGAGCTCCCGCCAGGTGGAACCAGGTTGGAACCATGGCGGCGGGACCTGGCCGAAACCCGGCTGTTTGATCGTGGAACATCGCCGCGGGGACCTCTTTCAAAGGCCCCCGACCGGTGCCGCGCCGACCGCGTGCACGCGGCTGGAGGCGATTCTCCGGTCTGTGGAGAATCGCGTCCCGGCGCCGTGGGTCTGGGACCCCATTCTCCACCCCCGCGCCGAGTGCAATTTCGGCGTGGAGGCTCGGAGAATCCTGGCTCACGGGTCCAAAAGCGTAGAATTCCCTTCCTAACAGCACTGTGGTTGTATGGAACATGGAATTACAGCGATTCAAGAAAGGACTCGCAACGACATTCTCAAGAGCAATTAGAGATGGGCAATAAATGCTGGCCTAGCCATCCCATGAATGAATAACAATTGTGTTGGCCCCCAAACTTAGCAATATCGTATGTCCACTTGGGTTATTGACATCCTGGGCGAGATTCTCCGACCCCCCGCCGGGTCGGAGAATCGCCAGGGGCTGGCGTGAATCTCGCCCCCGCCGGTTGCCCAATTCTCCAGCACCGGAGATTCGGCGGGGGCAGGAATCGCGCCATGCCGGTTGGCGGGCCCCCCCCCCCCGCGATTCTCCGGCCCGAATGGGCCAAAGTCCCGCTGCTAGAATGCCTGTCCCGCCGGCATGGATTAAACCACCTCTCTTACCGGCGGGACAAGGCGGCGCGGGCGGGCTCCGGGGTCCTGGGAATCTGCGTGGCAATCTGGCCCCAGGGGGTGCCCCCAACGTGGCCTGGCCCGTGATCGGGGCCCAATGATCCGCGGGCGGGCCTGTGCCGTGGGCACTCTTTTCCTTCCGCCTTCGCCACGGTCTCCACCATGGCGGAGGTGGAAGAGAATCCCTCCACAGCGCATGCACGGGGATGCCGTGAGCGGCCGCTAACGCTCCCACGCATGCGCCGCCCGGCAATGTCAATTCCGCGCCAGCTGGCGGGGCACCAAAGGCCTTTTCCGCCAGCTGGTGGGGCCGGAATCAGTCCGGCGCGGGCCTAGCCCCTCAAGGTTAGGGCTCGGCCCCCCAAGATGCGGAGGATTCCGCACCTTTGGGGCGGCACGATGCCGGACTGATTGGCGCCGTTTTTGGTGGCGGTCGGCGGACATCGCGCCGATACTGGAGAATTTCGCCCCCTGAATGCAAATTTCCTTAAAGTTCAATGCTCTGCGACATATTTCTAGCAGTGGGAATTGTATCTTTTGGAATAAGCATGTAATGCAGTCAAAAGATGATTTCTGCCCACAATTGCTCCTTAAGAGGGGGGTGGAGATTGAACAATGATGTTGAGCTTTTACATTGTATGTGGATACCATTATTTTTGCCAAATTGGTTGAGTAATTGGAGCTGAACCAGCATTCATTGTAGAGAAAATCCCAGAGGAATCACCTGATTTTGACACACGTTTGTTCTATATACACAGCACAATGAGGATTACATTCAGTGCCTTCTTTTCACTGGTTGAGGAAAATGAGCAGGGATGAGCTACCAGTGATTTAAACTGACGTCAAAGGACTATTGTCCCGATAGTTGTTAATGCGACCAATTTGGCATGTAGTTTACGGTATTTGGTGATAAGCAGTGATAGGAAGCTACAGTTAGACAGGGAGGCTGTATCCCAGTTATGTTTTTTCCTATCGGAAGATTATCGGCCAACTACAATTCAAAGAACAAAGTAGTTTATCACTGAAGAAATCATGGATCTCCAATGTTTATGCTTCTGGCTCCTTCCATCTAGCACTGGGCCATCTTTAATATGATCCAGTTTGCTGCCCGCAAGTAAAGTAGATGACTGATACTTTATTCAAGAGAGCTAAACCCTTCACAGCGCTCACTAAGGCACAGTACAATCAACAATGTAGAGACATAGAAAACATAGAAAAAATAGGAGCAGAAGGAGGCCATTCAGCCCCTCAATCCCATTCCGCCATTCATTATGATCAAGGCTGATCATCCAACTCAATAGCCTAATCCCACTTTCCCCCAAATCCTTCGCCCAAAGTGCTATATCTAAATGCTTCTTGAAACCATACAATGTTTTGGACTCAACTACTTCCTGTGTTGATGAATTCCACAGGCTCACCACGCTCTGGGTGAAGAAATTTCCCCTCATCTCTGTCCTAAATGGTCTACCCCGTATCCTCAGGCTGTGTCCCCTGGTTCTGGACACACCCATCATTGGGAACATCCTTCCTGCATCTACCCTGTCCTGTCCTGTTAGAATTTTATAGGTTTCTATGAGATCCCCCTCCATTCTTCTGAATTCCAGCGAATATAATCCTAACCGATTCAATCGCTCCTTGTACGTCAATCCTGCCATCCCAGGAATCAGTCTGGTAAACGTTCGCTGCATTCCCTCCAAAGCTAAAACATCCTTCCTCAGATAAGGAGACCAAAACTGCACACAATATTCTCAGGTGTGGCCGCACCAAGGCCCTGTATAATTCCAGCAAGACAACCCTGCTCTTGTACTCGAATCCTCTCACAATGAAGTCCAGCGACAGAAAGTCCATCAACATGGTTTGCTTTCCACAAATATACGTACCCTTAAGCGAGCCTTGGGCAGAGGCACAACTCTGCGGATCATTATCTGGCATCTTGAAGCAATGCTTCGGTTATCTAAAGATAACACGACAATACAATCTCCTTCGGGCCCTCAGCATAATTATCATGTACTTCATGTTCCATGATATGTCTCCGCAAAGAGCGTTAATAATGGAGAATGAAGAGTAGAATCCAAAAGGCATCGCCATGTAGAATGAAGGCAAGAAAAATGAAGAAGTAGACCCTGAAAAACTTCAATACAGCCTGGAACATTTATGTGTCAGATATTGATACACAAACTATACTTCGATAAGTGCCTCAGTGTCCAATGAAGAGAACCAATTGTGGACGAGCATCTTCAGCCACATCGACCACAGCAATTTTTCTCCCATAATTGTCCACCTTTTCCATTTGTTACTTTTAAGGGAGAGTGTTCATAACTCTGATACATGGAAATGTACTTGTCCAGCTTGCTTGTGTAGACACCATCACTGATTAAAGCACCAATTTAAGATAACACCCTACCAAAGGAAACAACTTTCTTCTTGAGTTCTCTGTCCAGAAGTAAGTCTGAGCTAAAATACCACAATCTCCACCGAAGGTAGGGCAAGGGGCCAGGTCCTGAATCCACCCCAGCTGAAATGGGAGTCAAATCCCATGCCACAGCACCAATCTGGTCCACATTGACTGTCTGGCTAACTGAACCCCCAAGGGATCCGATTTGCAGTGACAACATGCACTTTTACATGCATGTCGTGATCTGGAGTTATGGATAGCGATCGTAGTGGGACTTGTAGCCACCTGGGTTGGCCAACTCCCAACGTAAAATGGAGAACAGCAAAGGCTGAAGGGAAATTCAGCCAACACAAGAAGAAACTAGCAGGTGCAAGTTTACTGTGTATTCAACTCTGCAAAAGCCCAGACAGCATCGATACAAGCAGCCTTCTGCATAATAATGGAGTAGCCATCTACATACTAATGTGCGATCCCCGGGAATAATCGAAACATTTGGGATAAACAAGGCCAAGCCAGACTCCTCAGCATCAGCAGGAGCCAACACAAAAGAGGTTAACGGACACACCAAGACCGCCCCTCGATCAGGGAACTGCTCCAGTATTGGAGAAATCGAACCAAGCGATTGGAACGAAGTCCAATCACTTGGAACCAGGTACAGGGTCCGCCCCGAAAGGCGGGAAGCCCCTGGGGACTATAAAGTTAAGCCCCCAAGTTCAAATCGGCCTTCTTGACCGGGTCACTCAGCAAAGCGAACCAACCCTAGACAGTGACCTGCTCAGCTGCCGCCAAAACACCGTAAGTCTCAAGTCAACGCTTGCTACGAGATAGGCGCTCCTAGCTACCAGTGCAGACCGGCTATTGAATCCTGCAGACTCAGAACCCGAGCGAAAGGCCATTTGTTCCCCTGACCTGGTGGGCCAGTCCGAAGCTAAGTATAGGCCTGTTAGTTGTAGAAGTAGCTTAGAAGTAGAATTTATGCATGGGTAGCGATTTACTGTGTATAATAAATGTGCTTTGATTTGAATCTTACTAATTGGTGTATTGAGTTATTGATCATTACTTGAACTTGAACCTCGTGGCGGTATCATAAAGATACCTGGTGACTCGAGAGCAAAGGTTATAAAACAGAGCCAATTGAACCAACCAAAAGTTAGCAACAGACTTGAACTTAGAGTTTACGTCTCAGATGCAGTGACACTACCCACTGCACCACAAGACCTGCGTCAAATAATAATGTTGAAAAATAGGGCAAGGCCTCAATAACATGAGCTAATTGCACTAGTTTCTCTGTGCCTTTAAACAGAACCAGTAATATTACATTAAACACGGTTTTTATTCATTCATATCATTATACTTTTGGACAGAGGAGAGGCAATTTGACAAATTTGTTGCTGTTTAAGTACTGACAAAGCAGTTGCCTTTCCGAAAATGCAAGTCTTTCAATTCAATTCATACTGATAATCTAGCTCATCAGTCATTTTCTCCAGTAACCATAGAATCAGAGAATTTACAGTGCAGAAGGAGGCCATTCAGACAATCGAGTCTGCACCAGCCCTTTTTGGAAAGAGCACCCTACCTAAGTCCACAATCCCACTATATCCCCGTAACCCAGTAACCCCACCCAATCTTTTTGGACACGAAGGGCAATTTATGATTTTGCATATTTGAATCTGCCTAGTGATTCTGCATTGCAACAATGTGTGATGTTATATTTTTCTCCGTATTATAAACTATAAAATAGTCTGTACTGGGGTGGTCCAAACTAAAGCTCGCGGCTCAAGCCCCTAATAACCTAACTCATGATACCCAGACAACCAACTCCCAACAGCTGTTCCTTCCTATTTAGCCATTGCTTGCAATTTGCAGGCCTGGAGATTGGACTTGTTGTAGGAATTAATGTAGGACATTACCAGTGCGGTAGACAATGGGGAGCCAATGGATGTGGTATATCTGGATTTCCAGAAAGCTTTTGACAAGGTGCCACAGAAAAGGTGACTGCATAAGATAAAGATTCATGGCATTAAGGGGAAAGTAGGAGCATGGATAGAGGATTGGTTAATTAATAGAAAGCAAAGAGTGGGGATTAATGGGTGTTTCTCTGGTTGGCAATCAGTAGCTAGTGGTGTCCCTCAGGGATCAGTGTTGGGTCTACAATTGTTCACAATTTACATAGATGATTTGGAGTTGGGGACCAAAGGCAATGGGCGCAATTCTCCCATCGGGAGGCTAGGTGCCGACGCCGGAGTGAAAACTGGAGTGTTTCACTCAGGCATCGGAGCACGCTCCCAGCCCCCTATTCTCCTGCCCCCGGGGGGCTAGGTGCTGTGTCGCGTCATTTACGCGCACCAGGCCTTGGCGTCACGTAAATGACGCAGCCGGAGTCGCGTAAATGATGTCACCCGCGCATGCGCGGTTGCCATCCTCCCCGAGGCCGCCCCGCAAGAAGATGTCGGATGGATCTTGCGGGGCGGCGGAGGAAAGGAGGTCCTCCTTCAGAGAGGCTGGCCCACCGATTGGTGGGCACCGATCACGGGCCAGACCCCATTTGAGGCCTCCCCCCGGTGCAGGAACCCCCCTCCCCCCCACAGGCCGCCTCCCCCAGCGTTCGCGCGCTGTTCCCGCCGGCAGAGACCAGGGGCGTCATTCTCCGACCCCCCGCCGGGTCGGAGAATGGCCGTTGGCCGCCGTGAATCCCGCCCCCGCTCCCGCCGAAGTCTCCGGTACCGGAGATTGGGCGGGGGCGGGAATAGGGCCGCGCCGGTTGGCGGGACCCCCCGCTGGATTCTCCGGCCCGGATGGGCCGAAGTCCCGCCCAGAAATTGCCTGTCCCGCTGGCGTAAATTAAACCTGGTATTTACCGGCGGGACCAGACGGCGTGGGCGGGCTCTGGGGTCCTGGGGGGCGCGGGGCGATCTGACCCTGGGGGATGCCCCCACGGTGGCCTGGCCCGCGATCGGGGCCCACCGATCCGCGGGCGGGCCTGTGCCGTGGGGGCACTCTTTCCCTTCCGCCTCCGCCACGGCCTCCACCATGGCAGAGGCGGAAGTGACTCTCCCCACTGCACATGCGCGGGAAACTTTCAGCGGCCGCTGATGCTCCCACGCATGCGCCGCATTTCCGCGCCAGCTGGCGGGGCAACAAACGCCATTTCCGCCAGCTGGCGGGGCAACAAACGCCATTTCCGCCAGCTGGCGGGGCGGAAATCCCTCCGGCGCCGGCCTAGCCCCTCAATGTTGGGGCTCTGCCCCCAAAGATGCGGAGCATTCCGCACCTTTGGGCCGGCGCGATGCCCGTCTGATTGGCGCCGTTTTTGGCGCCAGTCGGCGGACGTCGCGCCGTTGGGGGAGAATTTCGCCCCTGGTGTGGATGGCACCAGCGGAAACCCATCATATTGGGCAGGCCGCTCGGCCCATCCGGGCCGGAGAATCACCGCTCACCCGTTGCAAACGGCGATTCTCCGAGCGGCCAGCCGTGATACTCGCTGCTCCGGTTTGGGGGGGGGGTGGGAGAATCGCGTGCGGGTGTCGGGGCAGCGTGGCAGGACACGCGCGGCGCCCCTGTAATTCTCCCACCCGGCGTTGGGGGGGGGGGGGGGGGTCGAATTCCGCCCAATGTGTCCAAGTTTGCAGATGCCACTAAGATGAGTGGTGAAGCTGAAAGTGCAGAGGATACTGGAAGTCTGCAGATGGATTTGCATAGGTTAAGTGGATGGGCTAGGGTCAGGCACATGGAATACAATGTTGACAAATGTGAGATTATCCATTTTGGTAGGAATAACAGCAAAAGGGATTATTATTTAAATGGTAAAATATTAAAACATGCTGCTGTGCAGAGGGACCTGGGTGTGCTAGTGCATGAGTTGCAAAAAGTTGGTTTACAGGTGATGAAGAAGGCAAATGGATCTTTGTCCTTCATTGCTGGAGGGATGGAGTTTAAGACTAGGGAGGTGAAGCTGCAACTGTATAAGGTGTTAGTGAGGCCACACCTGGAGTATTGTGTTCGGTTTTGGTCTCCTTACCTGAGAAAGGACGTACTGGCACTGGAGGGTGTGCAGAGGAGATTCACTAGGTTAATCCCAGAGCTGAAGGGGTTGGATTACGAGGAGAGGTTGAGTAGACTGGGACTGTACTCGTTGGAATTTAGAAGGATGCGGGGGGATCTTATAGAAACATATAAAATTATGAAGGGAATAGATAGGATAGATGCGGGCAGGTTGTTTCCACTGGCGGGTGAAAGCAGAACTAGGGAGCATAGCCTCAAAATAAGGGGAAGTAGATTTAGGACTGAGTTTAGGAGGAACCTCTTCACCCAAAGGATTGCGAATCTATGGAATTCCCTGTCCAGTGAAGCAGTTGAGGCTCCTTCATTAAATATTTTCAAGATAAAGATAGATAGTTTTTTGGAGAATAAGGGAATAAAGGGTTATGATGGGGTGGGATTCTGCGGGAATCGATGGGGCGGGGCGGGCAACTCCGGCGCGAAGGAGTGGCGTGAACCACTCCGGCGTCAGGCCGCCCCGAAGATGCGCCCCCCCGAGGACCCCGGAGGCCTCCGGCGCAGCCAAGTCCCGCCGGTAAGGACCTGTTGTAATTTACGCCGGCGGCACCACCTAAAACGGGCAGCCACTCGGCCCATCGTGGGCCAGAGAATCGCCGGGGGGGGGGGGGCGCTACCAGCAGCCGCTGACCGGCGCGATTCCCGCCCCTGCCAATTCTCCGGCACCGGAGAATTTGGTAGCCGGCAGAGGCGGGATTCACGCCCCCCCCCCCCCCCCCCCCCCCACCCCAGGCGATTCTCCAACCCGGCAGGGGGTCGGAGAATCCCGCCCGGTGTTCCGGCCGGAAAGTGGAGCTGAGTCCACAAAAAGTCAGCCATGATCTCATTGAATGGCGGAGCAGGCTCGAGGGGCCAGATGGCCGACTCCTGCTCCTAGTTCTTATGTTCTTATGTTCTTGGTAGTGGAGAAATCTGAAATCAGAACAACAAGAATGTTTGCATTAACAACTTGAGATATAAAGAAAATTAATGTTTTATTCTCGATATTCGCCATCAAGACACCCTGGTGCGTTTGTGGCAACCACAAACCTTGGATATGTCTGGCCTATTTGGCTTGTAAATTTTTTGGAAAGGACATAGTGGCATAACAAGAGAGAAAAGTGCTTCAGCCCTAACATTGAACCTTTTACATTCTATCTGCAGTGATTACTAAGGACACCATTAAACACTCAAAACCAGAGCCCTCTGTCCAACAGTCGGACCAGTTAAAATCAGGAGTTGAGCCAAGTAGGCTAAGTAAGTGGGGTGCGATTTTCCGTCAGCTGACACCGAAATCGGGAACAGCGATTGGGCGGAAAATCGGATTTGCCGCCGAAATCGTGGCAGGCGCTGGGTTCATACCAAATCTCAATTCACTGGTGCCTCGACAGCGGCGTCAATGCGTTCCCCTCTGAATGACATTCCAGTATTCGCCAGGGCCTCCATGATTCTCTGCCTCCAGCGGAGAGGTGCACTTGTGCTTTTAAAAATCGGGAAACAGGCAGCATGGCTGATGAAGGAGAGAGCAGGAAGGACATGCAGATGTGCGGCCATGGGCTGCCGGTTCTGACACTGGCCGGGCTGGCTGAGGTGGGACGCGTGCCCGACAAAATCATGCCCATGGAGCCACCAGGGGCATGATTGAGCAGTGCTTCGGCATCCTGAAGATGCGGCTCAGGTGCCTGGACCGCGCTGGAGGGGCCCTCCAGTATAGCAGTGGGAGGGACGCCCGCATACTGCTGGCCTGCTGCACCATCTACAACATCGCACAGCAGAGGGGCGATGTGCTGGAGGAGGATGAACGTCTGATGAGGAGGATTTAGGGGAGAGCAAGGATGGGCAGGTCATGTAGCCCAGGCAGGCACAGGAGAGCGAACAACATGTGCGCCAGGGCCAACACACGCGGGACATTCTAATCGCTTCCCGGTTCACCAATTGCGGGGTCCCACCCCAACACCCAACCACCCCGCACCTGAAGCCCCATCGGGATGGGCCTGGCTGCTGCTCGGGTGTCCCAGGTGGCGTGGTGCAGCCCTGTTCTGCCCACTGCCCATGTGATGCACCAGGACAGGAGGGGGAGTCTGCGGTGCTGCTGTGTTCCGGCACCTCCCCTGGGGGAGTCGCCCGCATGGGTCCCATTGCCTCCTCCTCCATCGGGGTGCCCGATGGCCCCTGGGATACTCCATGCGACGAGAGTGCGAGCGGAGCTAACCCCTGAGGCTCCCTGCCGCAATGCACTGCCAGTCCTAGAGGCCTTCTGCTATCTTGAGCAGGGTCTGCCTGCTCGCGGCTATGGAGCACAGGGAGTGGATCACCTCCCTCTGGGACTGCGTCATCTCCCTCTGGGACTGGGTCACCTCCCTCTATGTCTGTGCCACATTGGCCAGCGCCTGGGCAATGCCGGCGACGCTCCCAGCCATGACCTGCCGCGACTGGGCCACGCTCAGGTTCACCGCTGCAATGTCCAGGTAGCCCTGGCACATGGCTGCCTGTGAGAGGACAGCCCTGTTCTGGGCCTTACACAGATAGCCCCAGAACCAAAACCCTCACCCCCAAGACCTCCACTGCGAAGGCCACCCATGCGTTGTTGGCCTGGGTGGCAGGTATGATCGGAACCACCTCCTGCCCCTGCATGGGGTTTGGCCCCTCATGCAGTCCCTGGTTCGGCAACTGCATCGCCATATCAATGGGACCAGAGGCCCGAAACCCGTCTGGACGGCAGCTAGTCCCTGGGGTCGGGCAGCTGTGACGGGAAATCCGTGTCATCCCCGGACTCGAGCTGCGGCGTGTCCTGGGATCCTGGTCAATGGCTCCCGGCTGTGTCAGTGTCGTCCTCATCGCTGCTCGGCACCTGGGTTCTGGGGGTGGCTGTGTTTATGGGCGGGGGTCACCCGAAGTGCCCGCCCCCTCACCAGCAGCGCCTGCAATACACAAGACAAGATGCATGATTGCATCGCGGGCCGGGGGGTAGTGAGGGTGGTGTTTTGGGGAAGGGGTATGTGGTTGGGAGGGGGCAGGAAGGTCTAGGGGTTGTGGTGGTGGAGCAGGAGTGTGGGGGTAGGGTGAGTGCGGTGTGGGTGTGATGGTGGTGTGGAGCTGGTGGTGACACACATGGGGAACCGCAACTCAGCGGGGTCTCACTTCCTCGCCCGATGCCGTCCACCACCCCGGCGACTGCCCCTTCCTCAGGCTCGCCGACCACATCCAGTGCCCTTTGCTGTGCTGTGGTGAGCAGCCGCAGGTCTGGTAATCCCCCCTCCAGTCTTCTCCCAATCCCAGCGGTTATGGGCAGCCGTCGCCTGGAGGGGTGGGGGGGGGATCAGAAATTGCACAGCGTTAGACCATCCCACAACACATGTAGCCGCGGGGTGAGTAGCTAATGGCTTCAGTGGCCAGGACAGCCAGCAATGGCAGCCAGTATGAGTGCCGGCATGTGGTGCAGGGTGGGGGTTCGGGCACCCTCTGGTGGATGGGGTTGGGGTTATGGGTGTGGGATGGAGGTTGGTGCCAGGGGCACGGTGCTGCCTACTTACCCTGGCTGCCCTGAGGAGGTTGTGCAGTTTTTCCTGGCACTGCTGGCCAGTCTGGACGGTGTTGACAACAGCACTGACCACCTCTGCCACCTGCGTCCAGGCCCGGTGAACGGTTGTGGTTGCCAGCATCCTTTCCCCCCCCCCCCCCCCAGGTACAGGGTCGCCCGCCTCTCCTCCACGGCATCGAGCAGTGTCCCCAGTTCCGCATAGGTGAACCTCGGGGCCGTGCGTCTTGCTGCCATCCTGTTGGTTGGGATGGTGTGTGTGGGAAGTGAAGTGTCGATACACGGCTGTGGTATCTCAATCACGGACCTTGCGAATCCGGCACCGTTTCTCATTGGAACCGATTGTGTTCCATGTGGCGCCGATGCTAGCCGCTCAACGGTTGCTGAATCAGTCCAGATGCGGCGCCGGTTCAGCTGTCGTAGAAGTCCCCGAATGCTGCCCCGGCTTCAACGCTTAGTCTCAGCAACGGAGAATCCGGCCAGTGGAGTTTGTGCATGAGGTGTGCAGCCTCACGAGGGACAGAACTTTATGCTTTCCCCAAGGCGGGTTTCCGAGGCACGGGGAACGTAAAATGAAATGGACAGGATTCTACCCAAACTCAGATACAATTTCACGCTTTAGTGG
Source organism: Scyliorhinus torazame (assembly GCF_047496885.1). NCBI lineage: Eukaryota > Metazoa > Chordata > Chondrichthyes > Carcharhiniformes > Scyliorhinidae > Scyliorhinus > Scyliorhinus torazame. The sequence continues at coordinate 349,313,707 of NC_092708.1, forward strand.
TGGACAGGGCATCGTGCTGGAAATGCGACCATTCACCCACTAAGGCCCTGGAGTGACCATTTCATGGCCCAGCTTCAAGCTTTAGGCTGGTGGGAGCAGTGGCGGACCTACATTTTTGGGGCCCTGAAGCTCGCAACCAGCAATGAGTTCTGGATAACCACTGTTATCTTCTTCAATGGGGTTGTTCCACAACAGATCACCACAAATTGTTTAAAAATGTAACCACTACATCTCAGATTTTGATACTGGATTATCTCACATGTCAAAGTCACTGGTGTGAATAAAGATTTTGTATGCCTTATAGTTTTCGAGTTATGGGGGATGAAAATTAGGGAAATGTTATACACATGCATGATGCATCATAGAATGATGAAATAAAACATAGAAAAGATCACAGTCAATATAATCTTTTATTTTAGACACCTATGAGAATACATACGACATGAAGTACATTTTACAAAATACCCTTTTTTCTGTTTTTTCTAGCAACATATTCACGTACAGTTTTGTCACATGAGAGCTTCCTTGCAATGTCATTTTCTAGAGACAATATGCAGAAAGAATTTAAACGCTCTTCAGTCATGGTAGACCAAAATTTGTTCTTTATAAAGGATAGCTTTGAAAAATTCCTTTCTGCTTCACAGCTCGTGATCGGCATTGTCAAGTACAGCTTAAGCGCAGTAGTAATATTGGGGAACACTTCAATTTGGTGTTGCTCACAAATAAGCTGAAAAAACTCTGCGCATTGCATTTTAGATGGCGTGTTTTCTTCTGTGTTCTGGGATTTCCTAAGTTGCAAATATTCTTTGAACTGATAACACTCATTTACTAATTTTTGGTCAATATCATCTTTGTAATATGCGGCAAAATTCTCCTACCCGCCCCGCCACATTTCTGCCCCGACCCGCCGGCGGGATGCTCTGTTACACCGGCCGGTCAATGGGGTTTCCCATTGTGGGGCAGCCCCACGCCGTCGGGAAACCCCCGGGCGCCGGCAAAACGGAGACTCCCGCCGGCGGGGAATGACGCCCATAATATAAGTTTAATACTGTCCTCATCAATTTCAGAATTGTTCACCAATTCTGAGAGGAACTTGAACCTTTTCGCAATCTGCTCATATGGGTCAATCCTCTTGCGTAACTGGATCACCAAGCAGTCATAGAGTTGATATAGAACTTCTATCCTAAATTTGTCAGCTCCTCTCAAAGAAGCAATACCACTTGTTCCATCTGAAAATTTCCTTGTAACAATGCGTTTGGAAGCATCAGAATAACTTGAGGTGATATCTTCACACAATCCTTTTGCTTCTGATTCATAGTGTGCAATCCTAGTGGCTGAATTTTCTCTGAGTTCTTTAACAAACGAAAGTAAAGATGATAGCAGAAGATAACCTTCAAATACATCAAAACCAAGGGTTTGGAGTTTCTTACCTGTTTTGTTGAAACGCTCCAGGACTTCTTCCCAAACGACTGTTAGAATAGCATACTCCAGCCTTACCAACTTGTAGTATAAATTTTTTGCATCTCGTTTACGTTCAGGCTTCTCTTCTGAGTCTTCAAAAATATGTTTGAGAGTTTGTAAAAAGTTTAGGTCTACTTTCTGAGAACGTTTTTTTTTAAAAACCCTTCTCAGAAAGTAAAGCGCCATTTTTAAAGATTTATAATAAATAAGCTAAATAGGCTATTCTAGACTATGTTCAAGCTAGCCTACGCTACTTTTGAGTAGGGGTTATTAAAATATTGTATCCTTATGAACATTTTATTGAAAAAAATTCTTGTCTAGATCGCTATCACGAGTGCTATCACGTTGGAAATTCACGTTAGCATTGTGATTGCCTTTTCAACGGCTCCCCTTTTTTGTTACGACACGTAATCTACTGTTTGTATTTCTGTCATAAATGTTAATCGTGTTTTAAATTATTTATAATTATTTTATATTAAATATATTTAGAATGAAACATCCTGAATTTGAATGTTTTTTCATTTACAGCTAGCCTACATGATACTTTAATACCCTTTTAATTTTTATTTTAACTATTATTTTGTCTTGACTTACACTATATTATTAATATTTTATTTTTTTAAACCCTTCCCATACAGTAGACCCAAAATGTTTAAGCAATGTGGACTAAAGTCGCTTCTGGGGCTCCTCTGGGATTAGGACCTCAAGTCCGCCTACCATCAGCTCCCCATCCGCCCAAGTGACCGCAAGTACACAGCCTTCGAGGCAGACGGGCGATTATACCATTTCCTAAGGGTCCCATTTGGCGTCACAAACGGGGTCTCGGTCTTCCAACGAGAGATGGACCGAATGGTTGATCAACACGGGTTACGGGCCACGTTCCCGTATCTCGACAATGTAACCATCTGCGGCCACGATCAGCAGGACCACGACGCCAACCTCCAAAATTCCTCCAGACCGCTAAAGCCTTGAACCTCACGTACAACGAGGACAAGTGCGTTTTTAGCACAAACCGGCTAGCCATCCTGGGCTACGTAGTGCGCAATGGGATAATAGGCTCCGACCCCGAACGTATGCGCGCCCTCATGGAATTTCCCCTCCCGCACTGCTCAAAAGCCCTAAAACGCTGCCTGGGGTTCTTTTCATACTACGCCCAGTGGGTCCCCCAGTACGCAGACAAGGCCCGCCCCCTAATACAGACCACGACCTTCCCTCTGTCGACAGAGGCTTGCCAGGCCTTCAGCTGCATCAAAGCGGATATCGCAAAGGCCGCGATGCGCGCCATCGACGAGTCCCTCCCTTTCCAGGTCGAGAGCGACGCCTCCGACGTAGCTCTAGCGGCCACCCTTAACCAAGCGGGCAGACCCATGGCCTTTTTCTCCCGAACCCTCCACGCTTCAGAAATCCGCCACTCCTCAGTGGAAAAGGAAGTCCAAGCCATAGTGGAAGCGGTGCGACATTGGAGGCATTACCTGGCCGGCAGGAGATTCACTCTCCTCACGGACCAACGGTCGGTAGCCTTCATGTTCGATAATGCACAGCGGGGCAAAATCAAAAACGACAAGATCTTAAGGTGGAGGATCGAGCTCTCCACCTTCAACTACGAGATCTTGTATCGTCCCGGAAAGCTGAACGAGCCGTCCGATGCCCTATCCCGCGGCACATGTGCCAACGCACAAATTAACCGCCTCCAAACCCTCCATGAGGACCTCTGCCACCCGGGGGTCACTCGGTTCTACCACTTTATTAAGTCCCGCAACCTCCCATACTCTTTAGAGGAGGTCCGTACAGTCACAAGGAACTGCCACATCTGCGCAGAGTGCAAACCGCATTTTTTCAGGCCGGATGGTGCGCACCTGATTAAGGCTTCCCGCCCCTTTGAACGCCTTAGTCTGGATTTCAAAGGACCCCTCCCCTCCACCGACCGCAACATATACTTCCTTAATGTGGTGGACGAGTACTCCCGCTTTCCATTCGCCATCCCCTGCCCTGACATGACCGCGGCCACAGTCATTAAAGCCCTGAACACCATATTCACACTGTTCGGTTGCCCCGCATACGTCCACAGCGACAGGGGGTCCTCCTTCATGAGTGACGAGCTGCGCCAGTTCCTGCTCAGCAACGGTATAGCCTCGAGCAGGACGACCAGCTACAACCCCCGGGGGAACGGGCAAGTAGAGAGGGAGAACGGCACGGTCTGGAAGACCGTACTACTGGCCCTATGGTCCAGGGACCTCCCAGTTTCACGGTGGCAGGAGGTCCTCCCGGACGCCCTCCACTCCATCCGGTCACTACTGTGTACTAGCACTAACCAAACGCCTCATGAGCGCCTCCTCGTCTTCCCCAGGAAGTCCTCCTCTGGAACGTCGCTGCCGGCCTGGCTGGCGGCCCCAGGACCCATCTTGCTCCGAAAACATGTGCGGGCGCACAAGTCGGACCCGTTGGTCGAAAGGGTTCACCTCCTTCACGCGAACCCGCAGTACGCTTACATGGAGTACCCCGACGGCCGACAGGACACGGTCTCCCTGCGAGATCTGGCGCCCGCCGGCAACACACACACCCCCCCGACACCAATCACCCCCTTCCTGCCACCGCCGCACCCCGCGATCGCCCCCTTCCCAGGAGGTTCGGTCCTCCTCCCAGGCCCGGCCAGGAGTGAAGCCCAAGCTGAAACCGTAAGGCTCCCGGAGGGGACAACACCGGAACAGGCACCACCACCACCACCGGGGCCGAGGCGATCGACACGGACGACCAGACCGCCCGACCGACTCGTGCCGTCGATCTAACACTACAATATGTGGACTTTTAACGAGAACATTTTGTCTTTTTTCCTGACGATTACTGTAAATAGTTCGAAACAAAAAAAAACCTGGTACATACTGTAATAACATGCAAATGTTTTCCTCCCAGGACCAGCCTTGTAAACCCTTACCACCATGCGAAGCATCACCCCGCCGGGTTCATTTTTTACAAGGGGTGAATGTGGTAGTATGCATTAGGGGTCATGTTGGACTGTGAAGCCGTGATGTCATTGGCTGACAGATCCCGGGTCCTGGTTGGACGTTGACCTCTAGCTCCGCCCCGAAGGCAGAGTATAAGTACCAGGAGTCCTCCCCCGCAGGCAGTCTACTACTGAACTGCGGGGGAACAGTCACGCTTAATAAAGCCTCATCGACTTCACTCTATTCGTCTCTCGGAGTCTTTGTGCGCTACAGGGGCCCTGAAGCTTAAGCTTCATTAGTTTCATAGTAGATCCGGATCTGGGCGGGAGTGTGCAGGTTGGGTATGAAAGTGACATATAAAATTTTCCCCATAGGTGGCCTCACTCAGAAGGTCCCGTCAGAGTTGGGCGCTGTCCCCTCCCCCACCGGGAGGTTGGAGCTCCACCCCCTTGGCCTTCCCCCCCCACCCCCCCCCCCCCACCCCCTGTATTCTTATGGGGTTGGACTTGGAAACAGTTTCAGTCTCCTACTGTATGTATCAGACACACTGCTGACTTTGAAAAAGTTCAAACTTGTTTCCATCCATTCGCCCCTCTACTACTCCAGCATTACTTTGCTAAAAGGATGACATTCTCTTAATTCCATCCATGGCCTTTCAAAGTGAACACCTTTTTGTTACAGAAAAGATGGAGCAACTGCATGTCCTTTTTGTTATTACCCACAAGCAACCAACATTACAGTGATGACAATTCAAAAATACAGCATTGACATAAAGAGCCTTGAGGCAGCCTGACTTTGTGAAAGGTATTATATTAATTCAAGTGCTGCTTTCTGATTTTAGTAGAGATGGAATGACTTGCTGCCCTATAGCATACGCCGAGTGCTTGCTAATTATGTATCAAATATATCCAAATGCTGATTCAGTGACATCAAGTGTGAGACTGGCTATGCTGATAACAACTTGCTACCAAGGTATAAAATATTGTGTTGCAAGACTGATAGAAAAAGAATTTTCCATATGTAGTCAACTCATTGAACCTCTACAGTAATCATTAGCTGTCCCTTTAAACTGCATGTGCAATGTAATTCTCCCAGCAGAAATCACTAAAGCTAATGTAAGCTAGTAAATCATAGCTACCACTAATTAGACCAAATGTTGTTTGCAGCTATTGCGGATTTAATGGCATAGGTTTGGTGCATTACCTTGTCAACGATGCTCAGACTCATAGCATTATTTCCTCAATATTATTAGTCACAGATTTCAATTTCTTTGCTGCCCAAATCTAAAATACCCAAATTATCTCCTGGAAATGAATTCCTTCAGCGAGTGCAGAAACTGAGATGAAAAAGGTTAACCCCAGCTGAAAAACCATTCATTAAGATCTTCATGTTGCACATAAATGATGATGTTGGCCCAGAATTTGCATTGACAATCGTGGTGGAGCTGACAGTGCTCGCCGCTGTAATGGGGTGAAACAGATGGTGATTTCCAGTGACTACATATGCCCAGTTAAATGTGGAAATACAGAGGATGCTGTCAGAGATACTACCCCCCCCCCCCCCCCCCCGCCAAAGGATACACTACAACAATCCTTGCAGATTGATTGGCGCTGAAGTCAATGCAATAGTGGAGGGTTGTGTCTTTGCCCAGTTGACCCACACTAAAGACATCAGAAAAAGTTCGGGCTGGTGCATTCAGGACAATATAAATATCTAATGACATAAATTATGTCAAACAACCTCTCTGGTCCTGAGAATTTAATTTTAAAAGTGTAGATTCTCATTCCTTCAGGAGTTAACTTCTGAAGAAGATCTTTCGAATTGTTTCTTTCAGCAAACTTTCCATACCCTTTTCTCAATCTTTATTTTGCTTTCTAAATAATAGATTAAGTCACAGGTCTACATTTTTACCACGACTGGTGGTAAACAACTGATGGCAAGAGGGGCTCCATAAATAGGGCAGCACGGTAGCATTGTGAATAGCACAATTGCTTCACAGCTCCAGGGTCCCAGGTCCCAGGTTCGATTCCGGCTTGGGTCACTGTCTGTGCGGAGTCTGCACAGCCTCCCCGTGTGTGCGTGGGTTTCCTCCAGGTGCTCCGGTTTCCTCACACAGTCCAAAGATGTGCAGGTTAGGTGGATTGGCCATGCTAAATGGCCCTTAGTGTTGGTTATGGGGATAGGGTGGAGGTGCTGTCCTTGGGTAGGGTACACTTTCCAAGAGCCAGTGCAGACTCGATGGGCCGAATGGCCTCCTTCTGCACTGTAAATTCTATGATAAATACCTCCGACTGCAATGATGGTAAAGTTCAGGAAGTCAGTGCAAAAGATCAGATTGAAATATCTGCAACCATCTTCAGCCAGTGGTATTGAGTAGAGTGTGAGTGTGGGGGTCTCTCAAATGGTTGGACTCATTACTAGCACAAAAAGGTTGGTTGTGGTTTTGGGAGGCCAATTATCTCAGCACCAGAACATTTCAGCACTAGCAGAAGGAGTTCCTCAGGGTAGCCTCAGGATAGGCAAAGCAATCGTATGTTGCTTCACGAATGAGCTACCCTCCGTCATAAGGTCAGAATTGGGGATGTTCGCTGATAATTGTTGATGATTGTAAGTGGTTCAGTTTAACATCTTGTCTCTCAGTTCAGTACTGTTTTGAAGGGAGACGTGAGCCCACAGTGCTATTGTTACGATCCCAGCTGATGTTATTACCGGACAAGACAGATCCCAGGAGGGAGCCTGGCTCGATAGATCTGAACTATTATTTTTTTATTTAGAGAGACAGATGGGCAGAGTCGCTGGACTGCCAATAAACTTTTAACAAAAGAATAAAACATTTATTAAACAAGAAAAGATAAAACATAAAACACCATTCCTTCACCCAGCTATATGTTTACAGATATATGTCGATCTGCAAGGATAACAAAAGTTACAAGATATATCTTATACTCTAATGCTCTCAGTAAGTGCACAGTCTATGTAAAACAATAGGCAAACTGTGGTCAGACACACCAGACTCTGAAACCGAGTGACAGATGACACATTTTCTGTGGATTTCCCATCAATTTCAGCAACCCCCCCCCGCGCCAGGCCAGATCCTTGTCACACCTGTGAGCTGACTGGATTCACTGGACTTCCACATGGCAGCACGGCCGCACAGTGGTTAGCACAGCTGCTTCACAACTCCAGGGCCCCAGGTTTGATTCCCTGCTTGGGTCACTTTCTGTATGGAGTCTGCACATTCTCCCCGTGTGTGCGTGTGTTTCCTCTGGGTGCTTCGGTTTCCTCCCACAGTCCAAAGATGTGCAGGTTAGGTGGATTGGCCATGATAAATTGCCCTTAGTGTCCAAAAACGTTAGGTGGGGTTACTGGATTACGGAGATACGGTGGATGCGTGGGCTTGAGTAGGGTGCTCTTTCCAAGAGCTGGTGCAGACTCGATGGACCGAATGGCCTCCTTCTGCACTGTAACTTCTGTGATTCTATGATCTATGATCTATGATGAGGTTTTCCAATATCCGCTCCAGAAGGGCACACACGAAGCTAAACTGAAATTTTAACCCTTTATTTCCGTACAAGTACGGAAATACAAATTAAATTCAAACTTCAACTTATTTCTAACACGCACAATATAAATAGAAATTATCTCTATTTCCTATCAGCTGCCCATGGAGCTGCAGCTGAGCTGCACTTCTTTTGCCCTAATTCACATTAACTCTCGCAGTTAGCTGTCTTCTTCATTCTTTATCTTCTTCAGTTTCTTCTGTTGCACCTTCTAAACCACAGTGTATATTTAACCCGTATACGACGGACAAATGACCACACACGTTGCTTAATACAATAATCATTTATTATAAACACGCAAAGTTAATATTAGTCAATCACACACACATACAAGTTTAACTCCAAACTAATACACCAGAAAGACCGTAACTTAACTTCCAGGTGGCTGACAAGTACAGAGCAGATATGGCCTTATCCATAATCTTGTAGGCTGGTGGTGCTGGATGACTGTTGCTGGTTGTCTGTGTCCTCGGCTCTGGTCCCTCTATGGATGGTCCCCTCTTTGGCTGGTGAAGGGTTTACCGTTGTTGTCGGCTGTCGAAAGCTGCAGTCGAGGGAGCGAGTGGTGAGCTGCGCCCATCTTTTAACCGTTGGGATTTTCGCACGCATTTGGACGGTCCCAGGTGAAGGTCCAATGGATCGATCAGGCCTCGATCACCCTGATCGATTTTAACCAATTGGGGATGGACACCTTGATGGCTGGGCGGGTCCCAATCGGCAATGGCCGTTAGTGTCCGAGACATGTAGGCCTTCCCAAATAAGGAAAGCAGGCGCCACTGAGTCTGCCGCTCAGATTCTACCTGGAGCCCATTGTCCTCGGATGGCCTTTTAATGGCCTTTTCCCTGTGTCAACGTCTGCATGAGTCTGAGCTGCAGCTTTTGTACATTTGCCGGCTGCAGCCTGTCTCTGCTCAGGCTTTGGCCAAATTTCCCATCGATCCCTGTGGGCGGCCGTTTAAGGTGACCACACTTCAATAAGTAGCTAAGAATGCTGATTGATATTGGTGTGTTGGTGTTTCCTTCTCATTTCTCCACCATGTTCCTGTTAACCCTGTTGACGTTATTGCTGAATAGGTTAGATCCCAGATCGATCCTGGATTGGGAGATCATGGGCGAAACTCTCCTACCCGCCCCGCCACATTTCTGCCCCGACCCGCCGGCGGGATGCTCCGTAACACCGGCCGGTCAATGGGGTTTCCAGTGCATGCGCAGTGGGGAGAGCCTCTTCCGCCTCCGCCATGGTGGAGGCCGTGGCGGAGGCGGAAGGGAAAGAGTGCCCCCACGGCACAGGCCCGCCCGCGGATCGGTGGGCCCCGATCGCGGGCCAGGCCAACGTGGGGGCACCCCCCGGGGTCAGATCGCCCCGCGCCCTCCCCCCAGGACCCCGGAGCCCGCCCACGCCGCCTGGTCCCGCCGGTAAATACCAGGTTTGATTTACGTCGGCGGGACAGGCAATTTCCGGGCGGGACTTCGGCCCATCCGGGCCGGAGAATTGAACGGGGGGTCCCGCCAACCGGCGTGGCCCGATTCCCACCCCCGCCCAATCTCCGGTACCGGAGACTTCGGCGGGGGCGGGATTCACGGCGGCCAACGGCCATTCTCCGACCCGGCGGGGGGTCGGAGAATGACGCCCCAGCTTCTCCGACCCCCCGCCGGGTCGGGGAATCGCCAGGCGGTGGCATGAATCCCGTCCCCGCCGGCCGCCGAATTCTCCGGCACCAAAAATTCGGCGGGGGCGGGATTAGCGCTGCGCCGGTCGGCGGGATCCCCCCGGCGATTCTCCAGCCCGCGATGGGCCGAACTCCCGCTGCTGTAATGCCAGTCCCGCCGACGTGAATCAAACCACCTACCTTATCGGTGGGACTGGCGGTGCGGGCGGGCTCCGGGGTTCCGGGGGGGCGCAGGGCGAGCTGGCCCCGGGGGGTTGCCCCCACGGTGGCCTGGCCCGCAATCGGGGCCTACCGATCCACGGGCGGGCCTGTGCCTTGGCGGCACTCTTTTCCTTCCGCCTCGGCCACAGCCTCCACGATGGCCGATGCGGAAGTGACCCCCCCCCCCCGCGCATGCGCGGGGATGACGTCAGCAGCCGCTGACGCTCCTGCGCGTGCGCGAACTTCCGCCGACCGGCTAAGTCCTTTCGGCCCCGGCTGGCGTGGCGCCAAAGGCCTTTCCCGCCAGCTGGCGCCGCGCCAACTACTCTGCCGCGGGGCTAGCCCCTCAAGGTGAGGGCTTGGCCCCTAAAGGTGCGGAGAAATCCGTACCTTTGGGGCGGCCCGACGCCGGAGTAGTTCATGCCACTCCATCCCGCCGGGACCCCCCGCCCCGCCGGGTAGGGGAGAATCCCACCCAACCTAACCCACTTTCATTCTCTTTGTGAGATTTCAAAATAAATGCGAGGTTATTAATCTGAACCTCTTACCTGTAAAGAGTTGCACACTCTGGATTCTGACAAATGCAAACGCAACAAAAACTCATTGAGTGGCTACACAATAACTTCTTTCCAGCAGCAATCGTTTCTGCTCTGAAGACAGGTTGGGCCAAAATAGACTAGGTAGATTGTACTATAATCAAATAACACATTGTTCACTGAATATAATTTGTATGGTAATTAATGTACATTTAAACTGTCCATCACCAGCCTTTCCCAATGGAGACTTTGCTGAATAAAACAACTGTATGCTACAAATTATAGCTTCTAACAATTTGTTGAATAGCAAATTACATGGGTGATTTGCAAATGCAGAATATTAATAACTGCTAGAATTTACTATGTTGTACATGCTAATGTTTCTTTTAGCAGTTTTTGTTTCTCTCCAGTCACAGTTTCTCTGGAGGCAGTAAGAGGTAGGACTCGGAATTGATTTTTCTATTTTCTCCTCGGCCAAGATTAATAATTGCAAAAAGCCAGACTGCTGTGATCAAATTGAGCAGAAATTGAGAAATAAACTTTGGTCCTTCTGGTATGTCCAATTTTTACGCCACACTGTACAGTGGAAATGGTTGCGAAACCATCCTGCAGTTGTTGATGCCACTTTTGATGGATGATATCTCTCATTTGGAGGACGGAACGGATCGGCCATTTGATCACAAAGCTGTCAAAAGGCTCCACAGAAAAGTAAATTTTAACCATTAGATTGTTCCTAGGTCAAAGCAATGCCTATCTCTCCTGACCGGTTGGTTCAGTTCATCGCGGTGTTGAAGTAAACAAAATATAGCATGATTGCAGTATTATTAATTGCTAACATCTAGCAGTTACTTGATGTGCAATTTTAATTCTACTCAAACTGTTGCCTCTCCTAGCCCATTCTCCCAACTGTCCCATTTTCTCTTCTCTCCCTCGTTCTCTCTCTCCGACCCATTCTATCTCAGTTATCACCTGAGCTGTTTTTTGCTTTGTGGATCTTTACTTTTTTTGGTTCCTTTATCCAAGTCTCGTGTTTCAAAATATTTCAGACCTGCACCACCCAACCACCAGCCCCCCCCCCCCCCCCCCCTCCCCCGCCCTCCTCCCTCCACAACCTGCCCCTTCCCCTGCGGTGTGTTTTGCAGACGTGGGATCTTCTGGTGCTACCACCGTCAACAAGCTTTCCTGTTGTTTGCACCATCCCCCGCTGGAGAGCCCGCAGTGGGGAGGGTCACTGTCGGTGGGACCAGAAGTTCCTGCCAGCAGGAACGACTGGAAAATCACACCCATTGTTCTTTCTGTTTAGCAGTCGTCCATAGCAGAGAAGGAAAGATCTTAGGATTCGAGGGGAATTGAGGCAAACGTGATTCAGGTTGAAGGCCAGCCATGATTTTCCTAAAAGGCAGCAGGGCAGGCTGAAGGATCCATATAACTTTTCCTATTAATTATGTTTTTAGGTTTGCTGGATCTGGAAAGCAAGTAGAAACACTAGGCCCGATTTTAACCCCTCATGCTTCAAGAGAATGGTATGTGTGTGTGGGATGGGAGAAGGGGGAGTTACAATATTGGTGGCATGGTGTTTACCTTGTCAACGTTGCACTCAGTATTGGCATCAGATGCTCTGCGGTCAGGCAAGGTGTAATCAAATTCAGAGTGTAGCCCCCTCAGCCTTTTCCCGACCAAATGTTTCTTTGTGTGCTGGGTATGGTGTTTTTAAACATGTTTATGCTTTTACTTGAATCACAGAATCATAGGATTCCTGCAGTGTAGGAGGACATTTGGCTCACCAAGTCTGCACCGACCCTCCGAAAGAGCATCCTATCTAGGCTCACTCCCCTGCCCCCCGTAAGCTGCACATCTTTGGGCATTATAAAACAATTTAGCGTGGTCAATCCACCTAACCTGCACATCTTTGGACTGTGGGAGGAAACCGGAGCACCCGGAGGAAACCCACGCACACACGGGGAGAACGTGCAGACTTCAGACAGACAGTGACCCAAGCCGGAATTGAACCAGGGGCGGCATTCTGTGGGAATCGATGGGGCGGGCAGAAACGGCGCAGTGGAGTGGCGGGAACCACTCCGGCGTCGCGCCGCCCCAAAGGTGCAGAATCCTCCGCACCTTCACCGGGAATGGCGGATGACCACGGCCTCCGGTGCGGAAGGAATAGAGTGCCCCCGCGGCACAGGCCCGCCCGCGGATCAGTGTGCCCTGACCACAGGCCGGGCCACCATGGCGGCACCTCCCGGGGCCAGAACCCCCCGCGACCCCCCAATAACCCCAGAGGCCGCCCGGCCCGCCGGTAAGGGACCAACTTCAATTTACGTACGCCGGCAGGACCTGCATAGAACGGGCGGGACTTCGGCCCATCGTGGGTCGGAGAATCGCCGGGGGGAGCCCGCCGACCGGCGCGGAGAATTCGGTAGCCGGCGGGGGCGGGATTCACGCCACACCCCCCGCGATTCTCCGACCCGGCGGGGGGGGGTTGGTGAATCCCGCCCCAGATCCCTGGTACTTTGAGTCGGCAGTGGAAACCATTATGACAGACATACAACAGAGAGGAAACCATCTCCCTTTGTGTATAACCTCACTATGACAGCCTATTCTGAGAAGATGATGATTCCATTGCCCATTTTTAACGCTATTTGCTTTCAGTCTTATTAGATTAGTTTTGCTGGATTAAGAATTCTCAGATTTATGGTGAAATGAAGCTCATAGTGCTGGCCTTGTACTCAAATGTTTACTTCCCAGCATGAAAGCTCGGTGTACTGAACATGACACTTCACTTCTGTTAATTTCTCATGCACAGCCCAGCATGCTGTGAGTTAAAGGGCCATTTTCACTTTCGACAGGGCAAACACTAAATTAATAAAACCACCTTTCGTCAGCTCTTAGCTTACTCTCGGTCAACATGGTGTGGACACACATTGGGAAGACAACGTAAGAATGGAGTTTACTTATTGAAATGAATGGAGAAATGAACATTTCTGTACCTCAGCCTATTTCGAACAGAGAAGCTGGTCAATTCAATCTGAGGAATGATGTTCTTTTTTAAGAAGTTGTGAAGCAGGGCATTATGGAAGGTGAGCTGTCAGACCAAAACAAAAAGCATGTTTTAGAAATTATAAAATACTAATACTTCAGATGATTCTGTTGTAGCTCTTCACACAAAAGGCAGAGAGGATGTTTCAAATCCATAAGGGAGTCGACTCAATTTTGTTTTTTAAATTTAGAGTACCCAATTAATTTTTTCCAATTAAGGGGCAATTTAGCGTGGCCAATCCACCTAACCTGCACATCTTTGGGTCGTGCGGGTGAAACCCACGCAAGCACGGGGAGAATGTGCAAACTCCACACGGACAGTGACCCAGAGCCGGGATCAAACCTGGGACCTCGGCGCCGTGAGGCAGCAGCGCTAACCTCTACGCCACCGTGCTGCCCTAAGGGAGTCGACTCAATTGACCATTAAATCGGACTGTCCGTTATGGATGCGCATCTCAACAAGATTTTTCCTCTTAGTTGTGCCAAGGTGATCTTTAATGCAAATATTGTGAAGAGGAATATCCTCCCTTCCATGTTAAATCTGTTTTGACATGTCCTAAACACATGGGACGGAATTCTCTGGCTGCTGCGATTTACTTTCCTCCGTCTGCAGCGCAGCCCCGCCTGCCGGCAGCGTGGGGGAACTTCAGTGGGAAATCCTATTGACAAATCATGGGAAGACAGAATTCCGCCACGAGCGAATGGCGCACCGGCGAGAAACACGCGACTGAGGAACTGGATAATCCAGCCCCCCTCTTACCTTTTACCCATCTTCTCATTGTTGATACCCTACTAACCTCATGTATCCTCATGTATTCATCATATGTTCCATGTTTATCATGTATGGAGTGATCTGCCTGGACTCTACACAGAACAATACCTTTCACTGTACCTCAGTATATGTGACAATAAATCTGACCCACATTCAAATGGAAACATGGGGCGTCATTCTCCGACCCCCCGCCGGGTCGGAGAATGGCCGTTGGCCGCCGTGAATCCCGCCCCTGCCGAAGTCTCCGGTACTGGAGATTGGGCGGGGGTGGGAATCGGGCCGCGCCGGTTGGCGGGACCCCCCGCTGGATTCTCCGGCCCGGCTAGGCCGAAGTCCCGCCCAGAAATTGCCTGTCCCGCCGGCGTAAATCAAACCTGGTATTTACCGGCGGGACCAGGCGCCGTGAGTGGGCTCCGGGGTCCTGGGGGGGGCGCGGGGCAATCTGACCCCGGGGGGTGCCCCCACGGTGGCCTGGCCCGCGATCGGGGCCCACCGATCCGCGGGCGGGCCTGTGCTGTGAGGGCACTCTTTCCCTTCCGCCTCCGCTACGGCCTCCACCATGGCGGAGGCGGAAGAGACTCTCCCCACTGCGCATGCGCGGGAAACTGACAGCGGCCGTTGATGCTCCCGCGCATGCGCCGCATTTCCGCGCCAGCTGGCGGGGCAACAAACGCCATTTCCACCAGCTGGCGGGGCGGAAATCCCTCCAGCGTCGGCCTAGCCCCTCAATGTTGGGGCTAGGCCGCCAAAGATGCGGAGCATTCTGCACCTTTGGGCCGGCGCGATGCCCGTCTGATTGGCGCCGTGTTTGGCGCCAGTCGGCGGACATCGCGCCGTTGGGGGAGAATTTCGCCCATGGTTCTTTCTGCTTATTTACGTGTATAGTTGCATGTATCTCAGTTATAGGAGGCCCTTGTGATAGACACAGATGTTGAAGAGGAAGAGACTGATGAGCTAGAAACATAGTCACTGCTCTCACACGTGCAGCCACCAGCTCAGATTCGGACACAAACATTAGAAGGTAGTTCAGAGATGTATCTGTATGTGGTGAAGACACTGAGCCTAAGTGGCTGGCAGGAGACACGGATAGTGCAAGTGCCAGGTCGCTGGAGGAAGAAAGCGAGTTCTGCTGCAGAGGATCCAGATGACGATGTTGATGGAGCAGGTTGCAGAAATTGTGTTGGGTATGCACAATGATATGTTTGGTGCATTGGATGGCCTTCCAACTCTGCAGGAGGCGGTGTGCTGCTCACTGGTGATGGGATTGTGTGCTCCCGCCGCTGTCAGTGGGAATTCCCAATGAAACCAGCCCATGCCAGCAGGCGGGATGCACTGCCATTGTGATCAGAGAATTCCGCCACCAGCGACCGTCCTAAATGTATGTTACCTGAGGCATTTGGACACAGGGAAGGCCCAAATCAAACCCAGAACTGGGCACTTCAGAAAAAACGATTCTTGACTTTCCCACTTGCTTCAGGATTGCCAATATTCTGAAGCAGAACAAGTCAACACATCACTTTATTCCTTGGGAACAATAGTGGATGATATTATAATAAGACAGGGCATCAATGATACTGCTGATAGATTGGAACCCGGGTTCAATTTTTGCCTTTGGTGACTGTCAGTGTGGAGTTTGCACATTCTCCCCCTGTCTGCATGGGCTTCCTCCACGTGCTCCGGTTTCCTCACACAGTCCAAAGCTGTGCGGGCTAGGTGGATTGGCCATGCTAAAATTTCCCCTTAATCCAGGTTAGGTTATGGGAGTTGGGTGGATAGGGGAGTGGACCTGGTTAGAGTGCTTTTTCGGAACGCCGGTGCAAACTCAATGGGCCAAATGGCTTCCTTCTGCACTGCAGAGATTCTATGATTCTGATCATACATGCTGGATATATATATCATCGGACATAGCACCAACTCCAAACTAGATATTAGAGTGAGCGTAACGGTTGTATCAGACAACAAGCCATTGTTGCCCATCCATTACTTTCAGCCATTGGAAATCAGCTGTGTGATCCATGCAAGGTTCTACCAAACGTCAGGGGAAAGCGAAAGCAAAATATTGCAGATGCTGAAAATCTGAAATGAATTCAGAAAACGCTTTAAAACCCAACTGTATGACAGCATCTGCGGAGAGAGTAGCAGAGCCAACATTTTGATTCCATTACCCTCTTCATCTGGGGAAAGTTACAGGCAACACTTGTCATGGGAGCGTCCCTTTAAGAAATGGTTTTGTCTTACCACATGGCTTCAGTGATGTCATTGTGCGGGCGGAGCTGGGCTGTGGCTCTGGGTTTTTACTTTCATTTTTGAGTTGGTTTTACTTTCGCTTTGGGTTTGAACTGGTCTTGTTCTGCACAGGTTCAAAGAAGGTTTTTTCCTCTATCTGTATTTTAAAAGCTTTTTCCAGACTGCTTTATAACTTGAAAAGAAATAACTGTTTTCTGGAAGAAATTTAAACCTGCTGTTTTGGAAAGGAAACAGGAGCATCCAAACCAAGTCTTGAGTGCTGTGTGGCTGGGCCACCCCTTTGAAAAAGGTTTTCTGACTTATGGGATCTTGTTATAAAATTGGAACAGCTGAAGGGGGAATTTATTAAGGGTTATACATAGAGTATTATAGCTGTGTGGGGTATTTATGTTGGTAGTTGATAAAAATGCTGACTGTGTGTGTATATAAAAATGTTAACTACATTCGTAGAATAAACTTTGTTTTTGATTAAAAGTGCTTAAGGCCTCTGCTGAATAACACCCGAAATGTAGGCCCTTGAGCTCCCCATAACCAAAATCAATAAACAGTTGTCGGTCAGGTGAACTCCATGATATACTTTGGAGTTTTCTAAACCCAGGCACATAACACTCCAGTACAAGAGAGAGCAAATATTGCAAACATTGTGTGTTCTGCAGAATCAGGAATTCTCTTTTTTAAGTAGAAGAGCTTCTGTGGACCTCAACCTTATCAGGCACCTGGAATAGGTCAATTGCCAAGTATCCAAGGGTGATTTTAGAAATTAATCCCCCAAACTATCCAACTGTAATGAAGATCTACTTTGCAACTTCAGTACTGACTTTTTGACACTCTTTGATATTTCAGCCATTTTGTAGGACGACGTCCAGAAGGAGATAATCCACTCATGCACAGAAATCACGCAGCGGAACAAAATCAAACCAGAATAAACACAAAAATGAGAATGATCACTCACCACTTTAAAGTGGAAGCTGAAAATCTGAAGATGTTATACTCTGTTCAAGTACCACATTCATTCAAGACTGGTGATCCCTTTAGAAAGTACATCTACACATATCCATCCACCAAACGTGGGCACCCAGAATGCTCAGAGTCAAGGACAAAAACCCAGACATGGAATTAAGCCCACCTTTTCTACAAAGAAAGTGAATTTATTGATAAGCCAGATCTGTTGGCAATTGAGAGAAACAAAGACATTGATCAAGTGGATTCCTCACAGATTCCCATCCAACACAGGAATAAAGTACCTTTTTGTGTAGCATGTTACTATTCACTGGTGTATTTTGTTTAGTTTGGGCTGATGTAATTATTTAAGATCTCGGGCGGGATTCTCCGACCCCGCGCCAGGTCGGAGAATCGCCGGGGGGGGGCGGCGTGAATCCCGCCCCAGCCGGCTGCCGAATTCTCCAGTGCTGGGGATTTGGCGGATGCGGGAATCGAGGCACGTCGGTAGGCAGCCGCTAGCAGCGGCACCCCCCGCCAATTCTCCGGCCCGCAATGGGCCGAGTCGCTGTCCGTTTTCGGCGGGTCCCGCCGACCTATCTTACGACAGGTACTTACCGGCAGGACCTGGCTCCGCGGGCGGCCTCCGGGGTCCTTGGGGGGACGTGGGGGGATCAGGCCCCGGGGAGTGCTCCCACGGTGCCTGGCCCGCGATCGGAGCCCACCGATCCTCGGGTGGGCCTGTGCCATGGGGGCACTCTATTCCTCCATGCCGGCTGATGCATTGGTCCGCGATGGCCGGCGCGGAGATGAACCCCACCTGCGCATATGCTGGGATGATGCCAGCACATGCTGGCGCTCCCACGCTTGCGCCAACTCGCGCTCCTTCGGGGCGGCCTGATGCCGGAGTGGTTCACGCCACTCCTTCGCGTCGGAGTTGCCCGCCCCGCCAGTTTCTGAAGTATCCCGCCCCTCAGCTGACATCAGTGGCGGGATTCTCCAACCCCCCCGCCGGACCGGGGAATCGGCGGGGGATGGCGTGAATCCCGCCCTGCCGCCCCGACGGCGGCTGCCGGATTCTCCGGCGCCGGTTTTTCGGCGGGAGTGGGAATCGCACCGCTCCGGTCGGAGGCCGTTGGCAGCGCCCCCCCCCCCCCCCCCCGGTGATTCTCTGGCCCGCGATGGGCCGAGTGGCTGCCCGTTTTCGGCGGGTCCCACCGGCGTAAAATATACCAGGTCTGTACCGGCGGGACCTGGCTCTGTGGGCGGCCTGCGGAGTCCTCGGGGGGGGGGTGCGCGGGGGTATCTGGCCCTGGGAGGTCCCCAGGGTGGCCTTGCCTGTGATCGGGGTACACCGATCTGCGGGCGGGCCTGTGCCGTGGGGACACTCTTTCTCTCCGCGCCGGCCGGTGTAACGGTCCGCGATGGTCGGCGCGGAGTAGAACCCCCCTGCGCATGCGCTGGGATGACGCCAGTGGCGGCGTGGGCCAAGCTCTTCGGCGTCGGCTAGCGATGTGCCAACCCCACCGGCACCGGCCTAGCCCCTGAAGGTGCGGAGGATTCCGGGCGGCCCGACACCGGAGTGCTTCACGCCACTCCTCGGCGCCGGTAAGGCCCGCCCCGTCGGTTCGAGGAGAATCCCGCCCCAGGTATTCCCATTGTCTGACCCCTGGCTTAGCTCATACTCTGTCACCTAGCATGACTGTAGACGTTACAATATCTCATACATTCAATTCTCAGTCCTTCACCTTCTTCGACTACATTCATTTGTTGACATCATTTATAGCCCTGTTACATAAAAGATAATCGTGTCGCAGTAATTACATTGCTGACCAACAAAATGGCGAAAATTACTTGGTCCCTGAAAAGGTGTCATTAGCTCTGGGTTGTCCATGCCTATTCGTAAGATACTGATCCTGGAGGATAAGACCAGGCAGACCATGGATATCAGGATGTGAATAACATGTCATACATCTGTGACAAAATTACGTATAGTATTTACTCTTTAATGTTTTTAAACTAATTAATGTGCTGTCATTTTCTCTCTCTACTTTTGCCTTTCATCTCTTTCCCAATGTGTATTAAATACTTAACACATCTGTTATGGGAAAATATTCTTTCCATTTTGGATTAAGCACATTTTCCTTCTTACTGTGGTTCGGTGATCTCCAAATTTGTATTCATAGGGTCTTCCCTTTGCGCCAATATGCTGTTTTGATCCTCTTTATTGAGAATACCATGTTCTTTGCCACATATTCATTTACAAAGACTGTTTGTTCCACCATTTGTTCCAACCATTTGGACCTGCTTGGGTCTTGTTGTTATTGTCTTATTGTTGTTAGTGGGGGCCCGGGGTCCTCATGAGTGTCCTGGTCAATGCCTGATAAGGAAATATGGCTGTGGTTCTGTGAGGAGTGGATCCCAAAGCCATGATCCACAGTGATCATGGGCGGGATTCTCTGATAATCGGCGCGATGGTCCGAACCCAGCGCCAAAAACGGTGCGAATCACTTCGCCGTCGGGCCCCCCGAAACGTCGCAAATTCTCCGGCCCGGAATGGGATAACAGCGGTATGATGCCATTCGTGACGCGTCACCCGTCATGGACGCGCGCGTTGCAGAACAAAAGATGCCCCCCACCCCCCGGAGACCAGTCAAAATGGCCACCCTCCGCCAGTGCCGAGGTTCCAGGAGCGGGACATCGAGGCGCTCCTGGACCAAGTGGAGCAGAGGAGGGAGGCCCTGTACCCCGGACACAGCCGCAGAGTCGCACCACACCTCAGCCGGCGCCTGTGGAGGGAGGTGGCAGAGGCCGTCAGCGCCGTGGCTGTAACAGCCAGGACAGGCATCCAGTGCCACAAGACGGTCAATGACCTTGTCAGGGCAGCCAGGGAGAGTACCCCTCCCCCCACCTCCAATGGGCGGCACAGCCCTAGGTACAACTGACATGGCTGCACCCACCCATGCAGGCTGCAGGATGGGTTGTGAACCTCTGCCAACATACACATAACTACTGGTCCACATGTATATGTCTGCCTAACACTGTTGCCCTTTATCCCTGCCACCCACCCGCCGCCCAATGGAGAAGCGCGCTCACAACAACCGGGAGCGTGAGAAGACCGGAGGGTGTCCACCTGAACTGCGACCGCTCACCATTCATGAAGAGAGGGCCCTGGAACTGGCAGGCGGACACGAGGACCGGGAGGTTGCGGATGCAGAGGTCGGGGGTGCACCACCAAGTGAGACTGCCCACGACCTGCCCCTCTTTATGACTCCCCCATATCCCCCATATCCCCCTTCCCCCATATCCCCCTTATCCCCCATATCCCCATACCCCCTTCCCCCATATCCCCCATATCCCCTTCCCCCATATCCCCCTCCCCCATATCCCCTTCCCCATATCTCCCTTCCCCCATATCCCCCTTCCCCCATATCCCCCAAATCCCCCTTCCCCATATCCCCTTCCCCATATCCCCTTCCCCATATCCCCTTCCCCGATATCCCCATATCCCCTTCCCAATATACCCCATCTCCCCCTTCTCTCATATCCCCATATCCCCCTTCCCCATATCCCCTATATCCCCCTTCCCCGATATCTCCGATATCCCCCATATCCCCATCCCCCATATCCCCTTCCCCCATATCCCCCTTCCCCATATCCCATTCCCTGATATCCCCCATATTCCCCTTCCACCATACCCCCTTCCACCATATCCCCCATATCCCACTTACCCCATATCCCCATATCCCCTTCTCCATATTCCCCATATCCCACCTCCCCCATATCCCCCTTCCTCCATATCCCCTTTCCCCATATCCCAAATATTCCCCTTCCCCCATATCCCGATGTCCCCATTCATCCAAATCCCTCTTCCCCCATATCCCCCAGATCCCCCTTCCCCATATCCCCCTTCCCCATATCCACCTTCCCCCATATCCCCCTTCCCCCATATCCCCCATATCCGCCTTCCCCCATATCCCACTTCCCCCATATCCTCCATATCCCCATTCCCCATATCCCCCTTCGCCCATATCCCCCTTATCAATCATATCCCCCATATCCCCCTTCCCCCATATCCCCATTTCTCCATTTCCCCATATCCCCCAGATCCCCCATATCCCCCTTGCCCCTGATCCCCATATGCGTGTCTAACCATGCATGCTGTATTGTGCATTGCAGGACCAAACGTCGACGCACCCGTCCCTGCGGATGCTGACCGTCCCCAGGACAATCCGGGATGGCCACGAGCCAGGGCAGACCCGGCCCATCAGGCATACAATGTCCCCAGGACGATCCAGGGCGGCCATGAGCCAGGAATAGACCCGGCCCATCAGGCATACGCCGCCCCCAGGACGATCCAGGGCGACCACGAGCCAGGGACAGACCCAGAGCACGAGGGAGATGACGCCCCCATCTCATGCGAGTGCGGCGGCTCCGGCGTGCCAGACCCAGCGACGAGGGGGGCAGCCACAGGAACAGGCCCCCGTTGCAGCTGACCCAGGACACACCCACCCAGGGCACACCCACCCAGGACACACCCACCCAGGGCACGCCCACCCAGGGCACGCCCACCCAGGACACGCCCACCCAGGGCACGTCCACCCAGGGCACGCCCACCCAGGACACACCTACCCAGGACACACCTACCCAGGACACACCCACCCAGGACACATCCACCCAGGACCCACCCACCCAGGACCCACCCACCCAGGACACACCCACCCAGGACACGCCCACCCAGGGCACGCCCACCCAGGGCACGCCCACCCAGGACACGCCCACCCAGGACACGCCCACCCAGGACACGCCCACCCAGGAGCCGCCCACCCAGGACCCACCCACACAGGACACATTTACCCAGGGCACCCCCACCCAGAACGCTGGCGCACAGGACACTGACGCCGAGGTACACTGATGCACATGGCACCCATACACGGGACGGATGGACAAGAACCACCACTCCAGGGGACCATGGACTTTGGGTCGGATGAAAAGCACGACACTACGCTACTGCTATCTCCAACACCCTCCACCATCGCAGAGACACTCACCTCGATTGGGCACTTCAATGATGAGGCATCTGGGACACTCACTGGTGCACACAACACAGCCGTCCCGGTACAGCAGGTGGAGGCAGGAGCAGCCGAGGGCCGGGCGGTCGGAGGGCATCCCGGCGCAGGCAACCATCTGTCGCCCAGACGGGTCCCAGGTTCCTGGAGTTACCACAGCCACCCATACACCCGATGCAGTCACAGACCAAGGGACGTTCGAAGGGGGTGCCGGCCGGCTTGCGGCAGCTGCAGATGAAGGTGGAAGAGTCCACCCGCGTGCAGGAGCAGGGAGTGGTGCCGGTCATACATGCCACAAAGGCCGAAACCGCAAGTAAGGTGTCCGCAGTGGAGGCAATGGGGGTGACAGTGTCAGACATGGGGAGCAGTATGCAAGGCCTGGGGCTTTCTGTGCAGGCGGCGTCTGTGGCCCAGGACATGGCTGCCCTCTCACAGGGAGCCATGCAGCAGATCGCAGAGGCGCTCAACGCCGTGGCCCAGTCCCTGCAGGCCGTGGCCCAGTCTCAGCAGCAATGGCCCAGTCTCAGCAGGCAATCGATGAGGGCATCGGCGCTATTGCCCAAGTGCTTACCGGTGTCGCCCAGACACAGACAGGGATGGCCAACTCCCTGAGCTCCATGGCTGCAAACTTGCAGACCCTTGTTGATACCAGGGCGGGCCTCCAGGACTGGCAGCGCCAGGTGTAGGGAGGGCGTCGGATGTTCGGTCCGTTCGCATCCCTGACCCATGTAGAGGCCCCGGGGGCCATCGAGCACCCCGAGGGAGGAGGAGGTGGTGTGGTCCGTCCCGGCTCCCTCTGTAGGGGAGGTCCCGGTACACCGCGACACCTCGGACTCCCCCACTTCCGTCCCAGGTGCATCGGGTGGGCAACGGGCAGGACCGTCTGGCAGCTCGCCATCCCAGTCACCCCAGCCGCAGCCTGGCCCATCTAGGCCGGGCCGCCCCAGGAAAGGGCTGCCAAAGGGGTAACAGGGCAGGAATCACAGGAGTCCACCTCCAGTTCTGCTGTACCGTCTGGGGAACCAGCTAGACGTAGTCAAAGGGCCCAAAAGGCCAAACAATTAAACATTGAGTAAGTTGGCACGGGTGCAGAGCACAGATTAGTTATAGGGGCTAGGGCACGTGTATGAACTGTTTGTTATTGAAATCACTTTCATACCTACAGAAGCTGCCTTTGTGCTCTGTCTGATGCGTGCTGGGGTGTGGTGTGAGGTGAGCGCCAGTGTGTGTGTGAGGGGTGATAGAACGTCGGACTCAGGTGAGTATGCCCCCACTCCCCCCGGGTCGCCCTCGCCATCGCCCCATCGCCCCAGGCAGACGTCGGGACCGTGCGTGCAGGGACGGTCCGGGTGGAGGGTGGTGCTGTGGCCATGTGTCAGATATTGTCCAATGATGTAGAGCCCAGAGCTCATCGCAGGGCGGGTTGCCATCATCCTCCATGGCCTGCAATAGACACGCTTCCACCGGCGACCGTGTGAGCCGGGCCCGTTGTGCCGCTGGTGGATGTGCAATGGAGGGGTGGTATGCATGCGGGTGGGGTGAGGGTGGTTGGTGTTGGGTGGGTGGGGTGAGGGTGGTCGGCTGGTGCCGTAGTGTGCCGTCTGTGCCCATACTCGGCGATTCCACACCCCCCTGGCACGTGAACCAGGCGGCTATCAGCCTGTCCTGTGCCCGTTGGCCCAGCCGGTAACGGTGGGCAGCCTCCCGTCCATGTGCAGCCCGTCTATCCTGACCATATGCCCCCATCCTTCTCATCTGGGGAGGTTTGAGTCTCGTCTTGCTGCTCCTCCCCTTCCCCCTCCTCTGCCTGCAGCACATCGCCCCTCTGCTGGGCTATGTTGCGCAGGACGCATCAGACCACAACCATGTTGCCGACCCTATCTGACGGGTACTGAAGGGCCCCTCCAGAGCGGTCCAGGTACCTCAAACGCATCTTCAGCAACTCAAAGCACCTCTCTATCACACCCTTGGTCACTGCATGGGCATCGTTGTAGCAGTTCTCTGCATCAGTCCATGGCCTCCGTATAGGCTTCATCAGCCACAACCGCAACGGGTAACCCCTGTTGCCAAGCAACCAGCCCCTCAGCCGGGGGGGGCATCCCTCGAACATGTTGGGGATGAAAGATTGCGCCAATACCAATGAGTCATGTACACTGCCAGGGTGCCGGGTGCAGACGTGCAGGATCATCACGCGGGGCAGCACGGTAGCATTGTGGATAGCACAATTGCTTCACAGCTCCAGGGTCCCAGGTTTGATTCCGGCTTGGGTCACTGTCTGTGCGGAGTCTGCACATCCTCCCTGTGTGTGCGTGGGTTTCCTCCGGGTGCTCCGGTTTCCTCCCACAGTCCAAAGATGTGCAGGTTAGGTGGATTGGCCATGATAAATTGCCCTTCGTGTCCAAAATTGCCCTTAGTGTGGGGTGGGGTTACTGGGTTATGGGGATAGAATGGAGGTGTTGACCTTGGGTAGGGTGCTCTTTCCAAGAGCCGGTGCAGACTCGATGGGCCGAATGGCCTCCTTCTGCACTGTAAATTCTATGATGCGGTGGTCATGGAATAGGTCCCCTTCCTATTCGTGAATACGACCCTGTTATCCGCAGGTGGCCGCACGGCAACGTGCTTCCTATCGATCGCCCCCTGGACCACTGGCATCCTGGCCGCTGTAGCGAAGCCCGCTGCCCGGGCACCCTGTCTGGCCCGGTCCACAGGGAACCCGGTCCGCAATGGCTTATAGGGCATCTGTCACTGCACGGATGCACCGGTGCACCGATGCCTGCGAGATGCCGGACAGGACCCCACTTAGTGCCTGGAATGACCCCGTGGCATAAAAGTTCACGGCCATCAAAACCTTGATGGCCACCGGGAGAGGGTGCCACGCGGTGCCAGGTGTGCCACCAGGTGGTAGATATGGGCAATATGACTTACGAGAGAGACGAATAGAGATGAAGTCGATGAGGCTTTATTCAGCGCGACTTCTTCCCCGCAGTTCAGCAACAGACTGGAGCGGCGGGGAGAAGCCCGGGTTCTTATACTCCACCTTCAGGGCGGAGCTAGGGGTCAACAGCCAACCAGGACCCGGGATCTGTCAGCCAATAGCATCACGGCTTCACAGTCCCACATGACCCCTAATACATACTACCACATTCACCCCTTGTTAAAAATGAACCCGGCGGGGTGGTGGTTCGCATGGTGGTAGGGGTTTACAAGGCTGGTCCTGGGAGGAAAAATTTTTGGCATGTCATTACAATCTTAGCCCTACACTGGGCTATGTACAAGGTTTGTGAACTATTTACAATATTCGTAAGAGGAAAAGAACATTTCCGTTACAGTCCAACACATTCTTGTGTTACACCGATGCCACGAGTCGAGCGGGCGGTCTGGTCTTCCTTGTCGATCGCCTCAGCCCCGGTGGTGGTGCAGGTGCTTGTTCCAGCGTTGTCGTCTCCGGGAGCGTTTCGGTGTCTGTTTCTGTTTCACTCCTGGTCGGACACGGGAGGAGGACCGATCCTCCCGGGAACGGGGCGGTCGCGGGGTGCGCCGGTGGCAGGGAGGGGGTGATCGGTGTCGGGGGGGTGTGTGTGTTGCCGGCGGGCGCCAGGTCTCGCAGGGAGACAGTGTCCTGTCGGCCGTCGGGGTACGCCACGTAGGCGTACTGCGGGTTCGCGTGGAGGAGGTGAACACTCTCAACCAACGGGTCCGACTTGTGCGCTCGCACATGTTTCCAGAGCAAGATGGGTCCTGGGGCCGCCAGCCAGGTCGGCAGCGACGTTCCGGAGGAGGACTTCCTGGGGAAGACAAGGAGGCGCTCATGAGGCGTTTGGTTAGTGGTGGTACACAGCAGCGACCGGATGGAGTGGAGAGCGTCCGGGAGGACCTCCTGCCACCGTGAAACTGGGAGATCCCTGGACCGTAGGGCCAGTAGGACGGTCTTCCAGACCGTGCCGTTCTCCCTCTCTACTTGCCCGTTCCCCCGGGGGTTGTAGCTGGTCGTCCTGCTCGAGGCTATACCCTTGTTGAGCAGGAACTGGCGCAGCTCGTCACTCATGAAGGAGGACCCCCTGTCGCTATGGATATATGCGGGGCAACCGAACAGTGTGAATATGGTGCTAAGGGCTTTAATGACTGTGGCCGCTGTCATGTCAGGGCAGGGGATGGCGAAAGGGAAACGGGAGCACTCGTCCACCACGTTCAGGAAGTATGTGTTGCGGTCGGTGGAGGGGAGGGGCCCTTTGAAATCCAGACTGAGGCGTTCAAGGGGGCGGGAAGCCTTGATCAGGTGCGCTCTATCCGGCCTGAAAAAGTGCGGTTTGCACACTGCGCAGATGTGGCAGTTCCTGGTGACTGTACGGACCTCCTCCACAGAGTAGGGGAGGTTGCGGGACTTTATAAAATGGTAGAACCAAGTGACCCCCGGGTGGCAGAGGTCCTCGTGGAGGGCTTGGAGACGGTCTATTTGTGCGTTGGCACATGTGCCGCGGGATAGGGCATCGGACGGCTCGTTCAGCTTTCCGGGATGGTACAGGATGATCTCGTAGTTGAAGGTGGAGAGCTCGATCCTCCACCTTAAGATCTTGTCATTTTTAATTTAGCCCCGCTGTGCATTATCGAACATGAAGGCTACCGACCGTTGGTCAGTGAGGAGAGTGAATCTCCAGCCGGCCAGGTAATGCCTCCAATGTCGCACAGCTTCCACTATGGCTTGGGCTTCCTTTTCCACTGAGGAGTGGCGGATTTCTGAGGCGTGGAGGGTTTGGGAGAAGAAGGCCACGGGTCTGCCCGCTTCGTTAAGGGTGGCCGCTAGAGCTACGTCGGAGGCGTCGCTCTCGACCTGGAAGGGGAGGGACTCGTCGATGGCGCGCATCGTGGCCTTTGCGATATCCGCTTTGATGCGGCTGAAGGCCTGGCGAGCCTCTGTCGACAGGGGGAAGGTAGTGGTCTGTATTAGCGGGCGGGCCTTGTCTGCGCACTGGGGGACCCACTGGGCGTAATATGAAAAGAACCCCAGGCAGCGTTTCAGGGCTTTGGAGCAGTGGGGGAGGGGAAATTCCATGAGGGGGCGCATGCGTTCGGGGTCGGGGCCTATTATCCCATTGCGCACTACGTATCCCAGGATAGCCAGCCGGTTTGTGCTAAAGACGCACTTTTCCTCATTGTATGTGAGGTTCAAGGCGTTAGCGGTCTGGAGGAATTTTTGGAGGTTGGCGTCGTGGTCCTGCTGATCGTGGCCGCAGATGGTTACGTTGTCGAGATACGGGAACGTGGCCTACAACCCGTGTTGATCAACCATTCGGTCCATCTCCCGTTGGAAGACCGAGACCCCGTTTGTGACGCCAAATGGGAACCTTAGGAAGTGGTATAGACGCCCGTCTGCCTCGAAGGCTGTGTACTTGCGGTCACCTGGGCGGATGGGGAGCTGGTGGTAGGCGGACTTGCGGTCCACGGTGGAGAAAACCTTATATTGGGCAATCCGATTTACCATGTCGGATATGCGGGGGAGAGGGTATGCATCTAGCTGTGTGTACCTGTTGATGGTCTGGCTATAGTCTATGACCATCCTTTGCTTCTCCCCGGTCTTTACTACTACCACCTGTGCTCTCCAGGGACTATTGCTGGCCTGGATTATGCCTTCCTTCAGCAACCGCTGGACTTCAGACCGAATAAATATCCGGTCCTGGGCGCTGTACCGTCTGCTCCTAGTGGCGACGGGTTTGCAATCCGGGGTGAGGTTTGCAAACAAGGATGGCGGTTCAACTTTGAGGGTTGCGAGGCCGCAGATAGTGAGTGGGGGTATTGGGCCGCCGAATTGAAACGTTAGGCTCTGCAGGTTGCACTGGAAATCTAATCCCAGTAATGTGGGCACGCAGAGTTGGGGAAGGACGTAGAGCCTGTAGTTTTTAAACTCCCTCCCTTGCACCGTTAAGGTCACTATGCAGAACCCTTTGATCTCTACGGAGTGGGATCCTGCAGCTAGGGAAATCTTTTGCGTACTGGGACGGATGGTCAAAAAACAGCGTCTTACCGTGTTGGGGTGGATGAAGCTTTCGGTGCTCCCGGAGTCGATCAGGCATGGTGTCCGTTGATCAGCACCGTTGTTGTCGTCGTCTGGAGCGTCCGGGGCCGTACTTGATCCAGCGTCACCGAGGCCAGTCATGGTCGTAGTGTCTCAGCGTCTTCTTCGGACCCCGTGGAGCCGTCGAAGCTGAGGTCCTTTGTTGTCATCCAAGATGGCGGCGTCCATGAATCACACGCGGCCGGGGGTAGACAAAATGGCCGTCCCCACGGATCGCACGTGGTCGGGGGTGGACAAAATGGCCACCCCCATGCATCGCACATGGCTGGGGGGTCACAAGATGGCGGCGCCCATCCTCCCCTCGTGGTGGCCGGGACCCAAAATGGTGGCGCCCGCGGGTCGCACATGGGGCGCTGGGGGGGTTGGGGAGCGTTTGGGATGCGCTGGGCTCTTTCTTCTCCGGGGACAGCGGCGACCCCCTGGGACCGGCACACAGCCGCGAAATGGCCCTTTTGCCACAGCTCTTGCAAATCGCTGCGCGGGCCGGGCAGCGCTGCCGGGGGTGTTTCGCCTGCCCGCAGAAATAGCAGCGGGCCCCCCCGGGATCATCTTGCGTCTTAACCGCGCAAGCCTGTGAGGGGGGGGAGGTTTGTCGCGACGGGGGTCCACGGAGCCCAAGGGGCTGCCGCGCGGTCGGGGCCGTAGGCGCGGGCGTTTTGTGAGGCCACATCTAGGGAAGCTGCGATGGCCCGTGCCTCTGAGAGTCCTAGCAACTCTTTTTCTAAAAGTCTTTGGCGGATTTGGGGAGAGTTCATACCTGCCACAAACGCATCGCGAACTAACATGTCCGTGTGTTCAGTCGCGTTTACCGGCGGGCAGCTGCAGCCCCGTCCCAAAATTAGCAGCGCGGCGTAGAACTCCTCTAACGATTCTCCGGGACGTTGCCGTCTCGTTGCGAGTTGGTAGCGTGCGTAGACCAGGTTCACGGGGCGAACGTAGATGCTCTTCAGTGCTGCGAGCGCCGTCGGGAAATCCTCTGCGTCTTCTATGAGAGGGTAAATTTCCGGGCTTACCCTTGAGTGCAGGACCTGCAGTTTCTGGTCTTCTGTGATCCGGCCAGGGGCCGTTCGGAGGTAGCATTCGAAACAAGCTTGCCAGTGTTTAAAAACTGCTGCCGAGTTCACTGCGTGGGGGCTGATCCGCAGGCATTCCGGGGCGATCCTGAGCTCCATAGTCCTTTAAGTTACGCTTAATAAATTGTAGCACACAATGACTTACAAGAGAGACGAATAGAGATGAAGTCGATGAGGCTTTATTAAGCGTGACTTGTTCCCCGCAGTTCAGCAACAGACTGGAGCGGCGGGGAGAAGCCCGGGTTCTTATACTCCGCCTTCAGGGCGGAGCTAGGGGTCAACAACCAACCAGGACCCGGGATCTGTCAGCCAATAGCATCATGGCTTCACAGTCCCACATGACCCCTAATACATACTACCACAGTGATGACCAAACATAACGGCCTGCAGGGGGTGGGGGTGGGGGGATAGACGTCATGTCATCATTGTCCATACCCTCCCCCACCCCCCCCCACCCCAGCCCTCAGCCAGGTGCCATGGGCTGCATGGTCGCGACTGTTGGAAGCTGGCACCGGATAACCTCCCCAAACCCACCCCTCCCCGGCATTCGCCCTCTCCCCCTCCTCCCCGGCACTCGCTCCCTCCTCCCCGGCACTCGCCCATTCCTCCCCGGCACTCCCCCCCCCTCCCTCCCCGGCACTCGCCACCCCCCCTCCCTGGCACTCGCCCTCTCCTCCCCTGCACTCGCCCTCTCCTCCCCTGCACTCGCCCTCTCCTTCCCGGCACTCGCCCCCCCCCTCCCCGGCACTCGCCCACCCTCCCCGGCACTCGCCCCCCCCTCCCCTGCACTCGCCCTCTCCTCCCCTGCACTCGCCCTCTCCTTCCCGGCACTCGCCCCCCCCCTCCCCGGCACTCGCCCCCCCCCTCCCCTGCACTCGCCCTCTCCTCCCCTGCACTCGCCCTCTCCTCCCCGGCACTCGCCCACTCCTCTCCGGCACTCGCCCACTCCTCCCCGGCACTCCACCCCCCTCCCCTGCACTCGCCCTCTCCTCCCCTGCACTCGCCCTCTCCTCCCCGGCACTCGCCCACTCCTCTCCGGCACTCGCCCTCTCCTCCCCTGCACTCGCCCTCTCCTCCCCTGCACTCGCCCTCTCCTTCCCGGCACTCGCGCCCCCCCCCCCCCAGCACTCGCCCATTACTCCCCGGCACTCGCCCCTCCGCCCCCCCCCCCCGTGCAATTGCCCTCTCCTCCCCAGCACTCGCCCCCCCCCCTCCTGTGCACTCGCCCTCTCCTGTAGCCGCCTCGTCACTTCTCCTGCAGCCATCCCACGCCGAGACCTAGCTCCACGCTGGCCAGCGTCAACCATCACAACTGACCCGTCGGGACTTTGGCCCATCCGGCCGGGAGAATTCGGGCGGCCCAGATCCCATAGCGTCGCGCCGGTCCTCGCCATTCTCCGAGGCTGGTGGCGCGACTCGCGTCAGCGGGATTTTTGGGGGCCGGAGAATTCGGCAGCCGGCGGAGGCGGCATTCACGCCGTCCCCCGGCACGTCTTCGACCCGCCGGGGGGGTGAGAGAATCCTGCCCCACAGGTTAGCCCATTGAGGGGGGACGATCAGTACATGGGGCGAAATTATCCGGTATCGGCGCGATGTCCGCCGACTGGCGCCCAAAACAGCGCAAATCAGTCGGGCATCGTGCCACCCCAAAGGTGTGGAATCCTCCGCATCTTTGGGGGCCGAGCCCCAACCTTAAGGGGCTAGGCCCGCGCCGGACGGATTTCCGCCCCGCCAGCTGGCGGGAAAGGCCTTTGGTGCCCCGCCAGCTGGCGCAAAACTGACATCTCCAGGCGGCGCATGCGTGGGAGCGTTAGCGGCCGCTGACGGCATTCCCGCGCATGCGCAGTGGAGGGAGTCTCTTCCGCCTCTGCCATGGTGGAGACCGTGGTGAAGGCAGAACGAAAAGAGTGCCCCCACGGCACAGGCCCGCCCGCGGATCGGTGGGCCCCGATCGCGGGCCAGGCCACCGTGGGGGCACCCCCCCCCGGTGCCAGATCGCCCCGCGCCCCCCCCAGGACCCCGGAGCCCGCCCGCGCCGCCTTGTCCCGTCGGTAAGGTAGGTGGTTTCATCTACGCCGGCGGGACAGGCATTTTTAGCGGCGGGACTTCGGCCCATCCGGTCCGGAGAATCGTGGAGGGGGGGCCCGCCAACCGGCGCGGCGCGATTCCCGCCCCGCCGAATATCCGGTGCGGGAGAATTCGGCAACCGGCGGGGGTGGGATTCACGCCAGCCCCCAACGATTCTCCGACCCAGCGGGGGGTCGGAGAATCTCGCCCATGATGTGTTCAACATTGGTTTTAAAGTTCCATTCTGTCTTTCCACTTCTCTGAGAGATTGTGGGTGGCTACTGACATGAAATGTGTGTAATTCCCAAAACTCTTTTTGTATTTTGGTTATAGATTCTCCTGTAAAATGTGAGCTTTAGTCACATTCCTCTTGCAATAGTCATCCCCACCTACAGATTTACAAATCACTTCATTCCCTAAAAGTGTCAGTTCTATGGGGAAAAGCTTCAATCCACTTGGTATATTGATCTATCACAACCAATGCATATTCATAGTTGCTTGGGTTTTTTGGCAACAGTTCAATGAAATCAATTGGAAAATGAGGGCATAACCCTTCAGGATGTAGAGCACTTTTCATAAGGGCTCTGATGGAGCAGGTGCAGCTGGGGGCATGGTGGGCAACTTAATCCATAAAAGTTGACTGTGTCCCTTATGTCTGGACACCACGTTAAATCAGCAGTTTTCTGATAAGTTATCTCTGTTGAATAGTGGCTGCTATTTGAATGTGAGTACAACAGGTCCTACTCCCCAAGGTGTTGAATGGGGGAGTCACCTATCTTAGTGTGCCATTCAATAGTAGCAGCATAAGGTTCCTACTGTTGCTGCAGACAAACAAAATCTAACAAATCATTCACAATTGTTGCTGCCACTTCAGCACGTTTGACTGCGGTTTCTGTATCTCATTTTCCTTACCTTGCAGCTTCACTGGCTGCTTTGTCAGCTTTTGCATTGCCTTCTCTATGGGGGTTGTCTTAGGAAGCTATTTTGCCACCGTATCAGCATCAACTACAATTTCTATGGGCTGTCCATATCTTTCTCCACAAAATATCATGGATTAAAGGTTTACCTTTTGTAGTGCACAAAGACTCACGAGAGACGAATAGAGATGAAGTCGATGAGGCTTTATTAAGCGTGACTTGTTCCCCGCAGTTCAGTAGCTGACTGGCCTGCGGGGGAGAACTCCAGGTTCTTATACTCCGCCTTCAGGGCGGAGCTAGAGGTCAACAGCCAACCAGGACCCGGGATCTGTCAGCCAATGACATCACGGCTTCACAGTCCCACATGACCCCTAATGCATACTACCACACCTTTGTATTTACAGGGTTAACCTGGGACTGAGTACAGTACTGCGAACACAGAGGTATAAGAAAGCTGATAGCCCATTACTCGGGTCCGTGTGGTGTTGGTCAGAGATGTGCTAAGACCTAAGATGGAGACAAGTCCACCCCTGTACCCTTTACCGTATAGAATTACAAGTCGTTAATAAAGACTTGTTGTTAACATACAGAAGACCACAGATACGTCTTTAACAGGCCTTCTCCCCTAACCGACGGGGCGGGCGGTCCCGATGCCGAGGAGTGGCGTGAACCACTCCGGCGTCAGGCTGCCTGGAAGGTGCGGAATCCGCTGCACCTTCAGCTGCTAGGCCGGCGCCGGCGGGGTTGGCGCCGCGCCAACCTGCGCGGAAGGTGCTTGGCACCGCGCCAACCGGCGGCGAAGGGTCTCTGCCGGCTGCCGCGAGTTGGCGCATGTGCGGGAGCACCAGCATGTGCTGGCGTCATCCCAGCACATGCGCAGGGAGGTTCATCTCCGCACCGGCCATGGCGGAGGTCCACAGCAGCCGGTGCGGAGGGAAAGAGTGCCCCCACGGCACAGGCCCACCCGCGGATCGGTGGGCGCGCCCCCCCCGAGGACCCCAGAGGCCGCCTGCAGAGCCAGGTCCCGCCGGTAAGTACCAGGTCTAATTTACACTGCCGTGACCAGCCTAAAATGGGCGGCCGCTCGGCTCATCGCGGGCCGGAGAATCACCGGGGGGGAGAGCCGCGGCCAGCGGCCGCCGACTGGCGCGGCGCGATTCCCGCCCCCGCCAAAACCCTGGTGCCGGAGAATTTGTCTGTAACCAGCACCACCCCAACAACCTTCACTGGTGCAGTATGCATTTTGCAATATGAGGAAAAAGCGTGTTGATGGCATCAACACTATCAGACCAAATATGTACTGCTTGGTTGGAAATGAATTTGAAGGCTGTTTAGAAGGCAACTATCTTTGAATACTGAGAAGAATGTTTAGTAAATCAGCCTTTAATGACTCTCCCCAGTAATATTACAGCATAATCTGCATGTGGTAAACCTTGAATGTCATAACAGGGACTATCCATGTGCACATCTGGAGCATCCTTGACGGGTTCTTTCATGACTAGATGTGACTCAAAGGCAATTAAATGTCATGGGAATTTGTCTCCCTCATAAGCCTTTTTGTTGTGATATCAATGTCTCGGTGCAGTAATTCCATCCACTTACCCAACTGTTGCGATGAGACGAAATAATCTCTGGCCGTCATCAGTAAATTCAGTGGTGAGTGTAAAGAGATGCCCAGAATACAGTTAGTAGTTGCCGTCCACACACTGAAAAGTCTGCCTCATGCAGATGTGTTTGCAATCGGTCGCAGCCTCCTGGTGTATTCCTGGCAAAGTACAGCAGTTAGACTTGGTTCTACAGAAACAAACTCGAGATGGAAAGATAGAGCAGGGGCAGGCAAAGTTGGACTAACTGCTTCTGTAGCTGCTTTTTAAAGGCGTGTTGCAGCATCAGTACAGCACTCTGTCCAATCAGGCTGAATATTGTCCTCTGGGACGTTTAAAAAGCTCAGACAGAGGCTTTGCCATTTCAAAAAATTCGGAATGACAACTGACCAGACCCAAGAATGATGGGAGAGCAGGTTTAATTTTAGAAAGAGGCAGCCACTTTACTAACCTCTATTTTGAAAGAGTCAGGATTAGTTTCCTTTCTAAAGATTAACTCCCGGACACGTCCCTTGTCCTTTTAATAATTGAACCTTTTGCAGGTTAATTTTGCTCGGGTCAGGATCGTTAGCTGATTTGTCTAATAGAAACTATAATATTTATTTGTGGCCCCAGTTGTTGTAAAGTTATCAACTGTGCACTGAGACAATCAATGGACTTAGAAAAGTCTTTCACAACTCCTGCCATTCATTTGTGAAATATCGCAGGGATATTGTGGAATCACTGTGGCAAAAGAATCCAAGTATAACTCTGATCTTTGAATGCAAAAGACAATTTGTACTGATCTTCCTTTCTTTTTTTAAAATAAATTTCGAGTACCCAATTATTTTTCTCCAATTAAGGGGCAATTTAGCGTGGCCAATCCACCTAGCCTGCACACCATTGGGTTGTGGGGGTGAAACCCACGCAGGCATGGAGGGGGAATGTGCAAACTCCACACGGACAGTGACCCACGACTGGAATTCGAACCCGGGTCCTCAGTCCCAGTGCTAACCACTGCGCCACATGCCGCCCCTGATCTTCCTTTCTAATGGGAATACTGCAAAATCCATTAGAAATGTCCACGGTTGGAAAAAGTATTTCGAACCAACTGGAATTTTTGGCAAATGGGTGGGTGCTTCTTGCCCAGGCTAGCGTTCAGGCTAGTGTTTCCGAATTCAGTTGTGAGAAATGAATGATTGCGACAGGTGAATTTGTGTCAATGAACGGGTTCTCTTGCTGGCCCCCTTTTAAAATGACAGGTATGAGCGGCCTGCTGTCACAACCAGTGGAGAGCCCACTGTGGACCATTCAGAGGGGCCCACGCCCCTTCACTGGGAACCTAGCTGGGTTTGGGTTGCCGCCGGCAGACTCACTTAGGGTTTGCCCACCACTTCTCCGTTAGAAAACTGTCCTTTGAAAAAGGACATCACATTGGACAATTCTCGAGCTGAGCATTTGGTTAAACTCACCCTCCATTTTAGAGAGCATAAAATTTGCTGGGGTAAATGTAGCTTTCGGAAGTTATACTGATTTTGTTGACTTTACTAGTTTGCTCATTTTGCTGAGTTGCCTTCCCCACTCGAGGGGGAAACTGGTAAAAATGGGTTATTCCTCCAGTCTCAGATGCAATGGTCTACTTTACTGCAATGGAAACAGGACATGCTGGCTCCTCACTGAGCATGTGGATGTTGGGTGTTTCCTTGAGCCTTCCACGATTGCAGCATTTGTTCAAGCAGGAATATTTAATGGGTGCCCTTGTTGCTATTGCATTCGTTTTCAGTTGCTCCAAGGATCGGTCACTTGGGAGCACCCTTTAAATTAAGGTGATTTTCTCCCTGCTGCCGGTGTTCTGGGGGTTACACAAAGGGAATCATACAAGTCCTCCAGTCTATTACAAAAAGTACCATATGGTTTGTTAGGAAGCTGCCTAGTCTGGTTTATCTTTTCATTCAGATTCATGTTGGCAATTCCAGTTCAGGGTCTGCGTTTTCTTTGAGCTTCCTTGTGCAGGCAATCAAAAGAATGCATTTTAGATCACCATCCTCCAACACTGAATTAATGCTTTGAAGAGGCTGCCCATTGCATGTCCACTTTGAGGAGGTTGTTAATTCTCTAAAGCAGGCTTCAATTTCAGTTTAAGAGAGAGGAACTGATGGTTCCTCCTCATTGACTAATGAGACCCTGTGGGTCTCAGGCATCTGTCTGAGATACCATTGAAACAGAAGCTGGGGCTGGTGCATCCCCACTGGGGAGTGGGGGCATATGTAGCTGGAGGGGAAATGCATATCGGTGCACTGGGAGAATCTCAAACTTTGGCTTCTCCAGCGGTGGTGACACACCTGGATATGCACAATCCGAAACACACATCTCTAACATGAATGCTTGTGGGCTGTTTAGCACAGGGCTAAATCGCTGGCTTTGAAAGCACACCAAGGCAGGCCAGCAGCACGGTTTAATTCCCGTAACAGCCTCCCCGAACAGGCGCCGGAATGTGGCGACTAAGGGCTTTTCACAGTAACTTCATTGAAGCCTACTTGTGACAATAAGCGATTTTCATTTCATAACCAGAATGTACTTTCCCCGGGTGTTATCATAGAATTTACAGTGCAGAAGGAGGCCATTCGGCCCATCGGGTCTGCACTGGCTCTTGGAAAGAGCACCCTACCCAAGCCCACACCTCCACCCTATCCCCATTACCCAGTAACCCCACCTATCCCCATTACCCGGTAACCCCACCCAACACTAAGGGCAATTTTGGACACTAAGGACAATTCAGCATGGCCAATCCACCTAACCCGCACATCTTTGGACTGTGGGAGGAAACCGGAGCACCCGGTGGAAACCCACGCACACACGGGGAGAACGTGCAGAGTCCGCACAGACAGTGGCCCAAGCCGGGAATCGAACCTGGGACCCTGGAGCTGTGAATAATTGTGCTAACCACAATGCTACCGTGCTGCCCATACCGTTATGGAGGGAGGTAAGTGTGTGAACCAAATCCCAAAAAGGGAAACTTGACAGGTCATCGCAACAATTTTCTATTTGTGTTTTACCATAAGAAAGCATGTGTGCTGAAGTCAGGGACCAGAAACTCCAGTAGCAATTTGTGACATTATAAATATTAAATTAAAACATTTATCGACAAAAGAAAATAAACTTAAAATTAGTCCTGCAGATCATTCCC
Source organism: Scyliorhinus torazame (assembly GCF_047496885.1). Lineage (NCBI taxonomy): Eukaryota > Metazoa > Chordata > Chondrichthyes > Carcharhiniformes > Scyliorhinidae > Scyliorhinus > Scyliorhinus torazame. The sequence continues at coordinate 349,351,040 of NC_092708.1, forward strand.
CCAAAAGATTCTTACTTGCTCAGACTCACAAATAAACAAACCTTTGGGCAACAGTCCTTTAAAGATATTTAATCTATAACATTCCAATAATATTACCACAAGGAACAACCCACTGTGGCTGTTGGGAAGGGACATCCCAGGACTTCTTCCCCCAAACCCTCCCACACAGCTGTGGAATTAACATAGAATTTACAGTGCAGAAGGAGGCCATTCGGCCCATCGAGACTCACCAGCTCTTGGAAAGAGCACCCTACCCAAGGTCAACACCTCCACCCGATCCCCATAACCCAGTAACCCCACCCAACACTAAGGGCAATTTTGGACACTAAGGGCAATTTATCATGGCCAATCCACCTAACCTGCACATCTTTGGACTGTGGGAGGAAACCGGAGCACCCGGAGGAAACTCACGCACACACGGGGAGGATGTGCAGACTCCACACAGACATTAAAACCAAAACCCTGCTTTCTGGGTCAAACAGATTCTTCTCTGGGATGGCTGAAGGCTGCTCACTTCACTTCTTCACAGTTCCTTCCCAGCGTAGCACACTCTCTTCGGGATATCTTACATGGTCGCACACCAGCATAGCTCTCAACCTCTCTTTAAGTCTGCTTTCTCTCTAGACACATGCATGGCTGTGCTGTCCTTTGAAATATTCTCTAAAGGTGCCTCTAGCATCCCATAATTCAAATTTAAACAAATTGTTTTGTTCTTTGCATTCAGCAAGCCGCTGTTTAAACTCTTCAGCCTCAGCAATAGCAGCCCGATCACAGCTTTGCTGACACAACAAAGATGTTGTACAATCAGCATCTCCCTCCAAAACATAATTGTCATTTGGCTGATTCTTTAAAATGCAGTTCATCGCCTTTTCTAACCACTGTTTGAATTATTCGATCTCTTGATCTTTGCTCCGATGATCTTCCCTGTTGAATGCAACCCTCGCTGCCGCAAAACCTGCGGCGGGGGTGCGCCATTGGGGGGACAGTAAGATCCCGCCAGCGCGAACGGCCAGAAAATCCCGCCCAAGTTGTTGGTTCTACAGAACATGTTAGTGCCTTTGCTTTTCTCCCAATTTACAAATCAAATGTTTTTGTCTTGCCCTGCCGTGATCAGTTTTTATTGTCTTAATTTAGTTTCATTCTTAATCGTTCAAGCTTAATTATCTAATTACACGATGACAAAATAGCCCAATAAAAATGTTTTAGTTTGGACAAGGCACAGCTATATGGAAAAGACAGGTTCTTAAAAAGCTGAATAAAAAGAAACAAATGATTTTACAAGGAAAATGTATACTTAACAGCACAAAGCAGACTTTTCCAGCTTCAATCCGATGATCAGGCCACAGAAGTCAAACATTTTCTCAGGACCCTTTATTGATAGCAATTCTTTTATATTCTGCCTCAGGATCATCCTGTCCGTGACTAACTAGCCAAAATATCGCTCAAAACCTTTACTTGTAACCCCTAACTTATCATGAACTCATCTCGGATCAAGTCTGTTGTAATTTCAAGATTGGGCAAATTATTATTGAATTGTTTTAATTGGAGTTTGACTGCCTACCGACATTGTCCATCCCAAAGAACAATGTGCCTTTCACAATTCCTTTTCCTACCTGACTTTGCACAATTGTCTATTATCCAGTCTCATCCTCAGGGTTATCAAGGCCAGAGAAATGCTGAACCAGCACACAGTGGGGGAAAGTCTCCGTTTGGAAGACTAAAGTGTTGGCATCGAGACTGAGTTGTGTGGGTTTTGCGTTCCCGTGTCAGAATTATTGGGGCCCAATTGGCGCTGGAGAGCTTGTCAGACTGGAGCTGCTTATAAGCACTCCTCTCCCAAAACACTGTCATTCCAGCCAAGAAGATGACCCACTGAAGAGCAGCACCACGCTTCACAGACGTGGAGCTCGATACCATGTTGGATGCAGGGGAGGAGAGGTGGGCCACCTCCTTCCCCATGGTGGACAGGAGGCTCCCACCCGCAGTTGTCAACCTGGCCTAGGCGGAGGTGGCTGAGGCGGTCACTGCCGTGAGCCTCACCAGAAGTGTGGGACAGCCTTGAACAGCTTACCCAGTGAAAAACCCATCAGCGCTCATCATCTCCATAACCGCTCCCCCGCCACCATTTCAAAGAATATAAGGACCCGTGATGTGGAATGGCCAGTACACACGCAGGGATCACCCAGCCGGACAGTGGAATGTGATCCTGAAGGCAGAAATCAGACTTTGTCAAATGATGAGGAGCTCCAGAACTCATCTCACAGCGATTCGTCATCATCCTCCGTCCCATGGGCAAGACCCGCTGATACTTCCTGCCCAGGGCCAACACTTTGTGGTGGTGCTGGTGGAACCTTGGGGTGGGGAGGGAAACTGGGGTGGTGGGGTGGAGTGAAAGGAGGAGGAACATGGAAGGATGTGAGCGGCTATGGGGAAGGCAGCACCACTTGGAAGAGGATGGGGTGGGAGAGTATGGAGAGGTGGGGCAGGGTGGCAGTGCTGGTGGTAGCCAGGCCTCCTAGTAGGCAAATCTGGAGGTGATGAAGCTGTCTCATGTGTGGCAACCCTAGAGCACATGTTGGGCAGCCCTCCGTGCCAGCCTGGACTCCATGGTTGGTTCTTTATGGCCATCCTCCTCATCCTCCTTGTCAGATGAGGCCCGGCGTTCATCCTCCTCCTCCAGCATGTCACCCCTCTGCTGCATGATGTTGTGCAGGGCGCAGCAGGCCAGCATGATGTTAGCAATCCTCCTGGAACTATATTGGAGAGCCCTACGTGTGCGGTACAGGCATCAGAGGCGCATCTTCAGGACACTGATTCGCCACTCAATGGCGCTCCTGGTTGCTGTGTGGGCATTGTTATAATGGTCCTCCACATTGTCTAGGGCCTCTTGGCAGGTGTCATTCGCCAAAACCTCAATGGGCAACCCTTGTTGCCCAAGAGCCAATCCCACAATCAAGGGAGAACCTGTTCGGTATTTTGGACATTCTGAATTCTCCCTCTGTGTACCCAAACAGGCGCCGGAATATGGCGACTAGGGCATTTTCACAGTAACTTCATTGCAGTGTTAATGTAAGCCTACTTGTGACAATAAAGATTATTCTAAAGATTATCATGGCTCATTTAAATGTCACTATCTGGATCAGCCCAGTGAGGACATGATCCAAATCATATCGGGAACCACAAGTTGAGTGACTCATATTCGGTGGGTCTCTCCCAGTATTCACCCAGCGCACCCGGCTATGCACCGGGCACAATGCGGTTGCTGAAGCAAGGCCATAATCAATTGGGCCAAGTCTTTACACATCATGGGTTGGCAGGAGGAATGCCATGGAACCAAACAGCAAACAACATGGCTAGATGGTTTATTCTGGGAGCGAGAACTAGCAGGTTTTTTTGCTGAGCAGCTCATGGCATATATATCTGAGATGAAGGATTCTTTGTGCACTTTCCGCTTCAACTTAGCATTAAATTCTGGAGTTTAATTCATATACAATATGGAACAAATGTCTTGTAGAACGCCAATATGTGATTAAACATGAATTTCTATAAACATTATGAGCTATTGAACCGTTTGAACTGTATCAGCAAGACATACAAAGGTGACAACATTATTTGGTATTGTGTTCCCCTTACACTTTGTATTGTAAGTCGTTTTCTATGATTAACTGACAAGTTGTTGCATGACATGAGATACCACCATCACCGCTGGGGGAGATTGTGTCAGTCCAGGCTTATTGCTGTCAAGATAAAAATAAGATTACTTACAGACATGTGTCATAAAATGAATTTACTTGAAGCTGTATAGATTCTGCAGGGATTACTCCTAGCTGAGCTTTGAAGAAATGTCGAGCCGTCAGCCATTCTGGGACCATGAGAATTCCCATCCCCCATGTGCCAACCGGCAGTCACCTCTGTATAGCAGCCAATCGATTTGCCACCCTCTAAAACTAATGAGCTGCCTCATAATATCAGTTTACATAGATTAACATAGAATTTACAGTGCAGAAGGAGGCCATTCGGCCCGATCCCCATAACCCAGTAACCCCACCCAACACTAAGGGCAATTTTGGACACTAAGGGCAATTTATCATGGCCAATCCACCTAACCTGCACATCTTTGGACTGTGGGAGGAAACCGGATCACCCGGAGGAAACCCACGCACACACGGGGAGGATGTGCAGATTCCGCACAGACAGCGACCCAAGCCAGAATCGAACTTGGGACCCTGGAGCTGTGAAGCAATTGTGCTATCCACAACGCTACCGTGCTGCCTGTTTAGTTCCCACAGTTCTCCAGATATATGTAAATTAATGAGCTGAGGGCTCAAAGTCCCACGGGCCTCCACCGCCTGGTGCACACCACAACTTAAAACCAGTCCCAGGGTCAGATGCTCCCAGAAGGATCTTTAAAAATAGCGGCCGGGACCTAGATGTGTCAGATCTGCTCCCATTTCCAACAGAAGAGATGGTGGCAACGTGATAATGCCATGGGACTAGTAATACCAAGGCCAGGCTAATGGTGAGTTCAATGCCAATCAGAACAGCTGGTGGATTTTGAATTCAATAAATAAAATCCACAATATAAGGCTAGTCTCAGTAATGATGACCATGAAAGTATCAACGATTGTCGTAATGGCCCATCTGATTCACCAATACCCTTTAGGGAAGGAAATCTGCTGCCCTTACCCGGGCTAGCCGACATGTTACTCCAGACCACCAGTAGCATGGTTGACTGTGCTGGCTTTGCCATTAACGTCCGCATCCTGAGAAATAATTTTTAGAAAATCATATTTTTCCCAGGAGAGGAAATCGGGGTGGAGGGTTGGGGTGAGCGGGGGCGGGGTATGATGTTGAGGGGGAGGTGTTGAGGGAGGGGCGTTGTGGGGAGGGGTTGTCGAGGGAGTTGAGGGGGCTGTTGGGGGGGGGGGGGGTCAGATGGGGTGGTTGGGTTGGGGGGCATGATTCATTCAAAAGGGAAACTTAAACTCAGCGCTGCCATTTGAACTCAGTGCTGAGTTCAAACGCACGCCATTTTGGCTGTTGCAAGCGCATTAACCCACAGTAACCACAAAGGAAATCTAAGAATCAATTGAATAGGTTCCTATCATCTATCACAGATGTTTCAGATGCTGAATTAAATGAGACTGAAGTTATTGTAGTTGACAAGCCAAAATGTTCAACAAAATCATCAAATAAAAAGACTGCAATCAGAAAAATATTAGATACAGACTTGGACCCTGAATTATATTCTGGGCCTAGTCATAAAAAAACAACTAAAACAGCCTAATTGGTTGCACTCTCTTGATACTGAAGCAGAATTCTGGACTAAGAAAGAACTACATTTCCTGCACAGATCTGTTGCAGCATTACCAAAACATAAACCTGGTCTGTGGGAGGCGGCTGCAGCATCTGTTGGAACGTGTCCTGCTGAGGCGTGCCAGCAAAAGTACACATCTTCAACTGAAATTGTCCAAAAGTACCTGATGTGAGGCAGAAGAAAAAATGTTCCAGTAACGAAAACGAGAAAGAGGGACCTGTGAAAATTGTTGTTCGGATTGGAACATCAAAAAGAAAGCCACAAGTTAAGGCCCTTCATGGAACATTTACCGAAAGATGACCATGAAGACCTTTTTAATGACACAGTTTTACAACATAAAAGAATAAAGCTTCCCAGCTTTCCAAGCAGTCAAGAGGATCATGATGACTTCACGCTTCAGACAAATCCATCTTCAGTAATCTTCCCTTTGGCAAAAGTACTGCAGTAGAATCACATCAGTCCTCGAATGTTGGGACCCACTGAGAGTGCAAATAATGACAAATATGCTTATCAACAGCAAGCAAAATGCAAGAAGAAGAATTGGTCCAAAGTTCATAAAGCGAGCATTTTGTGTGACATCATCTGAATCAAAATATTCATCTTTAATAGAAGATGCACAAAAATCAAATGCAGGAAAGCTTTTCCAGAATGGAGAAAACCCTCAATCAGATGAGGAGAAAGAGGACGAAGATTACTACTTTTCAGATACTGAATAGGTTTTAATTTATAATTAAGTTAAACTTCCTGAAGTTGAAGTACCCAAATTGTGTCTATAAGACTGCGGAGTCTTGTTAAATTTGGATGGTGAATCACGTTTGTCATCCTGTTCAATATTTCAAAAGTTTACGTTGCTCCGGTATATGGTTTTTAAACACAATAAATAAGTATATAAATGTGTAAAAGTTTTAAGTGTTCTGTATTGAGTTTAAATTACAAACAAAATGGTGTTGACTCCAATTTAAACTCAACAATTCCTCAGCCAGTGCTTAGTTTATGTTGTGTTTACTGTTGTGTTTACAGTGGTGGTTTTATTATAATTATGCTAAACATGTACTAGATTCTCCATGCTCAAGTAGAAGACGGAGGCACCTGAACAGTATGATGCATCATGTGATGAGCTTTTTCTGCAGTTTCACAGCTTACCCCACTTTATATACACCTAAAAGGCGCAGTATATTTTGGGCAGGATTGTTAATAAAACAATTCTCTCTCTAACCACCTTGAGATATGTTTATATGTTAATATTTCAAGATTGTGAAAAGGGAAAATTTGCCAAGCCATGTGCTCCTGGATTTTACCCAGTATGGGAGTTACAAATTTGAGGAGTGGACATAAAAGCTCTTAAAGGATGCATAAGTTCTGTTTGACTGTCCTTTGATCTTTTAAAAAATCTGGGGCAAAATTCTCCGGAAACGGCGCGATGTCCGCCGACTGGCGCCCAAAATGGCGCAAATCAGACGGGCATCGCGCCGCCCCAAAGGTGCGGAATGCTCCGCATCTTTCGGGGCCGAGCCCCAACCTTAAGGGTCTAGGTCGGCGCCGGACGAATTTCCGCCCCACCAGCTGGCAGAAAAGGCCTTTGGTGCTCCGCCAGCTGGCGCGGAAATGACATCTCCGGGCGGCGCATGCACCTGAGCGTCAGCGGCCGCTGACGGCATTCCCGCACATGCGCAGTGGAGGGAGTCTCTTCTGCCTCCGCCATGGTGGAGACCGTGGCGGAGGCGGAAGGGAAAGAGTGCCCCCACGGCACAGGCCCTCCCGCGAATCGGTGGGCCCCGATCGCGGGCCAGGCCACTGTGGGGGCACCCCCCGGGGCCAGATCACCCCGCACCCCCCCCCCAGGACCCCGGAGCCTGCCCGCGCCGCCTTGTCCCGCCGGTAAGGTAGGTGGTTTAATTTACGCCGGCGGGAAAGGCATTTTAGCGGCGGGACTTCGGCCCATCTGGGCCGGAGAATCGCGCGGGGGGGCTTGCCAACCGGCACGGCGTGATTCCCACCCCCGCCGAATATCCGGTGCTGGAGACTTCGGCAACTGCGGGGGCGGGATTCACGCCAGCCCCTGGCGATTCTCCGAACCGGCGGGGGGTCGGAGAATCTCGCCCCTGTTCTTTAAACCATCAAGAACAGCTATTAGTGATTGTATAAAAAAACGTCCGCTGGATTGCTTTTGTTGAAAGGTTATATGGTGCAGCACCTACTCGAGCAATTTCAATAGAGTTATTTGTTGACCTTTCCTTAAAACCTATTCTTTATCAATTATTTTCTGAGTTCCTAAAGCTACAGGGTCTCTCAGTTCACAGTTGGATTGGCAGTTAAAGAGATTTCAATTATTAGGGGTATGAACGGAAATTTATTAGTTTCTTTGTTTTTATAAGAGATTAATCACTTGAGGAAATGTAAAAGCTTTCATGCTTTCATGAATAGGAGTTTTCTCACAAACAAGTCTGTATTGTGAGAGCTTTAATAGATATTTAGATGCATATTTTGTTTCATCTCCACATGGCTCCTGAGGCCTGCCCATGGTGGATGCTGATTGATAGACTCTGGACACCAACCCATAAACCCCAGAGTGAAAATCTCACAATTCATGGAACTCTTTACCAACAGGAAAGTCAGGAAAATTTGTAACTCAAGCTATGTGCCTTAGTAGCCATAATCTAGCCCCCAGTTGTTCGTTTACCAGTCTGAGCATCCCTCATCTTGACTAACAGTAAAGGACTTCATTAAAAGGAAAGCAGTCGCCTCTTTGGAAATATTATGGCAGCGGAATAATCTGGCTTACAAGTTCTCAACTCATCTATAAAAACAACTCTCGGAAAAATGACTCTGCTGAACAGCACATCAAAATGTTGTTTGATATAAAGCCTAGATTTTACCGAGCCATTATTGCTGTAAGCTCCATGTAGCAGAACAAAAATTGTTTGCAGCAGATAATTCTGTAAGTTTCTATTCTGGCATGGTAGCTTTTATATTGATGATAAATTACATTTAAAAATAATCATTATACAGGTAAAGAAGCTTAAGATTCTCTTAGTTTTTTTCTTATCTCATTGTCATTCAGCAACGTAACAAAGGCAAAAGGCTACATCGCATTTCATTCCAGTCTTTTATAAAAGCCATCATGAGGCAATGATGAGATAACTATGTGTTGGCAATGCATTGAATGCAATATATTACTGTAAAGTAAGGGAAGAACATGGAACAGATATTGGGATGAATCCTTTCAGGGGCGGATGTGTAGAGAACAGGGCAAGACTTTCTGTCGGAAAACAAAGAAATCTGAGTTTCCCAAACGCAGTGGAGTATTGTCTCCACGGCATGTATAGTTTTGTTTTGACAGGTTCCCTGCTTTACTCTTATACAACATTCCTTCCCAGAACCGTGAAAGCAACCAAAATAAGACCATAAGACATAGGAGCAGAATTCGGCCATTCAGCCCATCACGCCTGCTCCACCATTCAATCATGGCTGATATGTTTCTCATCCCCATTCTCCTGACTTCTCCCCATAACCCCTGCTCCCCTTATTAATCAAGGACCTATCTATCTCTATCTTAAAGACACTCAGTGAATTGCCCTCCACAGCTTTCTGTGGCAAAAGGTTCCACAGATGCACCACACTCTGGCGGAAGAAATTCCTCTGCATCTCAATGTTAAATGATCATCCCTTCAGTCTCAGGCTGTGGCCACGGGTTCTAGTTTTTCCTGCAAGTGGAAACATCCTCTCCACGTTCACTGTATCACGGCCTCTCTGTATCCTGTAAGTTTCAATAAGATCCCCCCCACCCCGTCACATCCTTCTAAACTCCAATGAGTACAGACCCAGAGTCTTCAACCGCTCCTAATATGATCGAGTATGCCAAGCATAATTGTGATTTGGCTTCCAAAGGGGTGGGGAGCACTCTGGAGGAGTCCGTAACCAAGACTGAAATTAAGTTCCCTGTTGCTATTACTGGCAGCTCCCAGAGCTAACATGGGAAAGGAATCTGGAGTGGGATTCTCCGCAATCGGTGCGATGTCCGTCGACTGGCGCCAAAAATGGCGCGAATCAGTCCGGCATCATGCCGCCCCAAAGGTGCGGAATTCTCTGCATCTTGAGGGGCCGAGCACTCACCTTGAGGGGCTAGTCTCGCGCCAGACTGATTTCCGCCCCGCCAGCTGGCGGGAAAGGCCTTTGGTGCCCCGCCAGCTGGCGCGGAAATGACTTTGCCGTGCGGCGCATGCGCGGGAGCGTCAGCGGCCGCTCACAGCATTCCCGCGCATGCGCAGTGGAGGGGGTCTCTTCGGCCTCCGCCATAGTGGAGACCATGGCGAAGGCGGAAGGAAAAGAGTGCCCCCACGGCACAGGCCCGCCCGCGGATTGGTGGGCCCCGATCGCGGGCCAGGCCACCGTGGGGGCACCCCCCGGGGCCAGATCACCCCGCGCCCCCCCCCCAGGCGCCGCCTTGTCCCGCCGGTAAGAGAGGTGGTTTGATTCTCGACGGCGGGACAGGCATTCCAGCAGCGGGACTTCGGCCCATCGCGGGCCGGAGAATCGCCGGGGGGGGCGGGCGCAAAACGGCGCGGCGCGATTCCCATCCATTTAAAGCTTTCAAAAGAATCACAGGCATTATCTTCTTGCTTCGGCAAACAGCTCAACAATAACTTTTAAAAGTCAAAGTCTGAAAATGAAATATGAAAAAGAGAGAGCGAGAGAGTTAATCAAAAATTAATCTAAAACTAAACGTCAAAACCTCAAAAACACTCCCAAAACACACTCCCCCAAAACACACAAAGACACACACACACAAAAAACACACTAAAAATGGTGGCCCAAAACTTTTCAGTTATACCCTTTCATATCTGTCTTAAGTCATCTAATCACACCCCAATATAATCCTAATTGGTTTGGATTAGACTCAAACACATCTTCAATGTGCAACATTAGCTTTAATTGTTTCATGTCTGAATACTTGTGCATGTTATGGAATGCGATTCTGTGCTATTATTTTTTACCAGCTTAAACTGGTCTTCTGCTGACTTAGCTGTTATCTGCATTGTGAATAATGGTGCCTTCATATTACTGTGACATTGTTATGGTGTAGCTCTGTCCTTGGATTGATATCTGGTACGGCTTGTGTTTTAATGTCACACTGTCTTGCAAGTGTGTTTGTTAGAACAACGGACCTCAGTAAAAGTGAATTATGCTGTATAATGCTGTTTTGTGTATCTATTGAAGCTATATGTTTTGAGATGACCTAAGGTTATAAGTGAATTTAAAATGGGTATTTAAAACTGGGGCTTAATATTTATGCTTAAACAGCAATCTTTTACCTATACTAGTTGTATTAGAAATACCTGGCTTCTACAGTCTGATATGTTGATTCCAACGCGCTCAGTTTAACGGCGACAAAAATGTGGTCACAGTTGCAAAGCTGACATCAGTACGGATAAAATAAAAGAAACAAATTGTCATGACAGAAAAGTAAACTTCAAAATTACTGCAATTGTATCGGGCATTTGTGAGGCTGCACCTGGAGTATTGTGTGCAGTTTGGGGTCCTTATCTGAGGAATGTTGTTCTTGCTGTGGAGGGAGTGCAGCGAAGGTTTACTAGGTTGATTCCTGGGATGGCGGGACTGTCATATGAGGAGAGATTAAATCGATTAGGATTATATTCATTGGAGTTTAGAAGAGTGAGAAGGGATCTCAAAGAAACCTGTCCAATTCTAACAGTATTAGCCAGGGTAGATTCAGAAAGAATGTTCCCGATGGTGGGTAGTCCAGAACTAGGGGTCAAAGTTTGAGGATAAGGGGTAAACCTTTTAGGACTGAGGTGAGGAGAAATTTCTTCACCCAGAGAGTGGTGAATCTGTGAAATTCATTATCACAAAAGGGAGCTGAGGCCAAAACATTGTGTAATTTCAAGAAGGAATTAGGTATAGCTCTTGGGGCTAAAAGGATCAAGGGTTATGGGGGGGTCGGCGGAACCGGGATATTAAACATGATGACCAGCCATGATCATAATGAATGCTGGAGCAGGCTCGAAGGGCCGAATGGCCTCCTCCTGCTTCTATTTTCTATGTGTGTTTCTGTGTAAAACAATACAGATTTACAGCAGTCCTGTAAATTCTGGTGTTCCACATACACATAATTTGCCACATTCATTGTCAGACTGATTGACATATAAATTGACAGTAATATTGTACAATAACTATGAATATTTATGACTATATCAAAGGCGCAATGAGCTGTTATGAAAAAATATTTTGTGTTGTATATTACCTGCTGCAACAATATTTGAAAGAATGATTTCTTTTTTAATTGTGCTTTTCATCTACAAGGTTGTCCAACTAATTGGGCCAGTTTTAGTGCATTCAGGCTTCTTAAAAACTGAAGAGATAAAAAGCAATTTTAGAGGGATTTTGATTGATTTTCACAAGCAGATAAGTACCACAGATAACTCAAGCAGAATAATGAAAACAAGGATAGCTAACTAGAACTAAACATAAAAATATAGAAAATAGCAACAGTCCTTCATTCGGCCCTCCAAGCCTGCTCCGCCATTCAATATGATCATGGGTGCTCCTCTAGCTCAATGCCATACTCCCGTGCTCTCCCCATACCCCTTGGCACCTTTAGAGTCTAGATATCTATCTACTTCCTTCTTAAATATATTCAGTGACTTGGTCTCCACAGCCTTCTGTGGTAGAGATTCTCACAGGTCCACCACCCTCTGAGTGAAGAGGTTTCTGCTCATCTCAGCCCTAAATGGCCTGCCCCGTATCCTGAGACCAGGACCCTTGTTCTCGACACTCTGCCCTCCAGCCAGAAGAAACAAAATCCTTGCATCCAGTCCTGTCGGCATTTTATGTTTCAATCAGATCCCCTCTCATTCTTCTGAACTCCAGTGAATCCCAGTCAACCCAATCTCCCCTCATACGTCAAACCTGCCATCCCAGGAATCAGTCTGGTGAACCTTCACTACACTCGTTCTAAGCCAAGTACATCCTTTCTTAGGTAAGGAGACCAAATCTGCACACACTAATCCAGGGGTGTGATCTAATGGGAGCAGCACTAAGTGCGGCAGTGGGCGCGACGTCCCGGGTGCTTCCCGACGGCCGACCCGGCGTGACCATGAGCAGGATCTAACATTAATTAGGGCCGGAAATTATCTCCTTGGGCTTCATGAAAGAAATGGCCAGTCTACTAGGTGGTTGGCCTGGACAGTGCCAGGCAGCTTCCCGCGAACAAGGGGGAGCAGCACATAAACCGCTCCCTATGAACACCCTCCAGACAGCCCTCAGCCATGCCACCACAGAGACCTGCTCCATGCTTCGGCACACTGGCCTGGCCAGGCTGGACACTGTGGAGGTGAGACCGGATGCCCTGTTCCCCCGAGGTGTTCGGAGGATCAGCCACAGGCTTGCTAATGCCTCCTGGGAGGCTGTGGCAGCGGCCATTGGTTCGGACAGCGTAACCCAGAGGACCTCAGCCCAGTGCAGGAAGAAGGCCAATGACCTCCACGGGTAAGTTGACACCGGCCCACTGGCATCGGTCCCACCTGCCACCCTCTGACCCCTCCCCCGACCGCGACACCCCACCCACGGGCCGACGGCTGGCTCCTCACAACACCCTCCCCCCAGCATAATACCGTGTCTGTGCCATGTATCAATGCCATTCTCCGTCCAGGAACTGCAGCTGTGCAGGCCCTCCCACACGGCCCAATCTCACTGTATCCAAATCCTGGCATCCACATATTCCACTGGCGCTCAAGCTGCAGTTGAACATCCTTGATCTCCAGCGTGTTTAACCCGCGGTGATATGCCAGTTACATGCAGCACTCACCACACCAGCAACAAAAGCATTTCTTCAGCGGCGTCATCAGGTGGCCCATTCGGATCAATGTCACGCACCAGGTCCCGCAGGGTCTTCTTGCTCCAAACTGGATTGTCTTCTGGCTTCATACATCCCCTGAGCTGGTGTTCCAGGAAACAATTGTCCCTCTTATCTGCTACAGTAAAGGAAGGAAACAGCAACAGCAGGCTCCAGGCGTTTGCAGTCACCAGCAGGAGCAAGCAGCAAACACAACCTGCAAATAGTTTAATTTATTGACAGTATCAAAATACAACAGACAATACAATGCAGACGCCAATCACTTGGCACACAGAACACTCTCAACTCCCCCTCCCCCACCAACCTGACCTACATCAGCGGAAAGATTCACCAGCCCAGCCCACCAGAAAAGGCCACTCCAACATGGAGCATGGCAGAGGAGGCAGTCTTCAGAAGGCAGTGGATCAGCTGAACCAGAGACTGGATGCCCAGGACGAAAAAGTTAAGGAGCTGGGAGAGGCGGTGGAGGAGCAGGCGGACGCGCAGACGATTGCTGCACTAGAAGTCGACGGGTTGAAGGAGAGACAGAGAAGACTGCTGGACAGAGTAGAGGAGCTGGAAAATAGAGCCTGTAGACAAAATCTGAGGATCATCGGCCTCCCGGAGGGGGCGGAGGGAGCTGATGCCACAGCGATCGTGGCGGACCTGTTGATGCAGCTGAAGGGGGCTGAAGCCTGTCCGCGACCGCCGGAGCTGGAGGGTGCACACAGGGTCAGGCGAGACAGGTGCGTCCGGGGGGCTCCCCCCGTCCGATGGTGATTAGGTTCCACAGGTTTGTGGAGAAGGAGTGGGTGCTGCAGTGGGCAAAGAGCGCTAAGAGCAGCACGTGGAATAACAGTGTCCTTCGCATTTACCAGGACCGAAGCCAGGAGATGGCCAGGCGGCGAGCAGCCTTTAAACAAGTTAAGGAGGTGTTGTTCAAAAATCACGTGAAGTTTGGTCTGCTCTTCCCGGCCCGTCTTTGGGTTACGGATCAGGGCCAACACAAACTACTTCTCAGAGCCCGAAGAAGCAATGGACTTTGTGAGGGATCAGGGGCTGGTCTCGAAAAAAGGACCTACGGACGCAAGCTGGGGTCCGAGAATTACTGGTGGAAGGGACGCCTACTGTACCTGGACTTGTGGTCGACTGTTTACTGCTTTAAAGGTGCCTTGTGGTGTATTTTTTGTGGGCAGCTTTTGCCTGTGGGGGAGGGTATCCCCCCCCCCCCCCCCCCTCGTATGGTCTTTTTCCTTTTCTCTGTTGTTTCTTTTTCTCTCCTTTTTTTTTCTTCTGTTGTGGTGGGTACCTTTTGTTGGGCTCTCTGAGTGCGCTGGAGCGTGTATTGTAACAAAAGGGTGGCCGGTCAGCAATTGGGATTAAAGATGTTGGTTGGGGCTTTTGTTTCATTTATGGCTATGGTTTTTATGTTTGTTTCGGATGGGGGATGTACGGGTTCTGGGTTATTGCGGTGTTATATATATATATTTTTAGGTGCTCAGAAAGGGACGTGGGTTAACACTTTTCTGTGTACAGGAACTGTATTGTACCTGGAGCAGCCTCGCGTTGCTGTTTGATGTTTGAAGTGTTGGGTACTCTGATACACAGACGAACCAACACGGTTGCGAATGGTACAACGCAGTATTATTTCATTGAACTATAAACATAGTAAACTCTGGTATACAGCACATGGTGAATCTCTGAGTGGCTGGCAATGAGGTCTGTGCCCTGAGCTCTCTCCTGCTCGAGTGCCCAGGAAGTGTTGTGTTCCCTGCTTTGGACTGTGTATGCTCTTGTCCGTGATTGGCTGTCGTATTTTGTGGGTTGATTGGTCCGTTGATCTGTCCATCATTATGTGTGTATGTATGTGCTGTGATGTTCACCTGAATATCATGACATCCCCCCTTTTTTACAGGATTATGTGCCTACGTGTTTATAAATAGAGATGTGTACTGAGTGTAGCTAAATGTGTGTGTGTGCAATATTTACAGCATGTACATGGGGCTTAACTATATACAAGGGGCGATGTCGGGTGTGACATAACAACGAGGTTGAACCATAAACAAAGAACGGGGAAATGTTGAACGATAAAACAAATTCCTGTAACGATAAGAACATAAACATATTAACAAAGTGGTTGCATGAGTTCAATGTATAAACAGTCTCATAAGTCCAGTCTACTAGGTGGGCGACGGATTCGGGTTGACCGCCTCAAGGGTAGGTCTGGAACCACCGGCTGAGGAACGGGCCTGGCCACGTGCGACGATGGAAGGGTCATGGTAGCAGGCAGCTCCACAAAGTCGAAATCAGGAACAACAGGAGGGCACGGTGTCGGTGTAAGGTCTCGTAGCGAACGTGGAAGCAGGCGAAGAGCCCAGCGATTTTGCCTACGAAGGGATCCATCAGGCATGTGAAACAGGAACAAGCGGGCAGCCACGCGTCGGAGAACTTCGGCAGGTGCTGGCCAGCCACCTTCTAGTAGGTGGATGCGAACTTCGTCTCCAGGGGCCAGGGCGGGAAGATCAGTTGCCCGTGTGTCATATGGCCTCTTCTGGCGACCGCGCTGCAGTTGCATCCTGTGCAGTACCGGAGCATGGTCGATTGTCGGCACCAGAATGGAAGGCACAGGAGTCCTGAGGGCGCGACCCATCAGCAGCTGGGCTGGTGAGAGACCGGTGGCTAGTGGGGCCGAGCGATAGGCCAGCAGGGTGAGGCAGAAATCTGATCCGGCAGCAGCAGCCTTACAGAGGAGCCGCTTGACAATGTGAACGCCCTTCTCCGCCTTTCCGTTGGACTGGGGGTGCAGAGGGCTAGGCGTCACGTGTGTGAAGCCATGTGAGGCAGCAAACGGTGACCATTCCTGGCTGGCGAAATAGGGCCCATTGTCCGACATGACCATCATCGGAATGCCATGGCTAGCGAAGCTGTCTTTGCAGGCCCTTATGACAGCGGACGACGTCAAATCGTGCAGGCGTATGACCTCTGGGTAGTTGGAAAAGTAGTCAATGATGATGATATAGTCCCTGCCGAGCGCGTGAAAGAGGTCCACACCCACCTTCGCCCATGGGGACGTCACCAGCTCATGGGGCAGAAGCGTTTCAGGAGGTTGTGCCGGCTGAAACCTTAGGCAGGTTGGGCAGTTGAGCACCATATTGGCAATATCATCACTGATGCCCGGCCAGCATACCGCCTCTCGGGCCCTCCTTCTGCACTTCTCGACCCCCAGGTGGCCTTCGTGTAGTTGGTCGAGAACCAGCTTGTGCATGCTGTGCGGAATCATAATCCGGTCCAGCTTCAGAAGGACACCATCAATGACGGCCAAGTCGTCTCGGACATTGTAGAACTGTGGGCACTGCCCTTTGAGCCACCCTCCCATCATGTGGCACATCACACATTGTAGAAGGGGGTCGGCCGCAGTCTCTCTGCGAATACGAGCCAGACTGGAGTCGTCAGCTGGCAGATTTGCCGATGTGAAGGCCAACTGCGCCTCGACCTGACATACGAACCCCCTCGAATCTGGCGGCGTGCTCACTGCTCTCGATATGGCATCCGCAATGATAAGGTCCTTCGCTGGGGTGTAGACCAGTTGGAAGTCATACCTCCTGAGTTTAAGTAGGATGCGCTGGAGGCGAGGGGATCATCTCGTTCAGGTCCTTGTTTATGATGCTGAGCAGGGGGCGGTGGTCAGTTTCAACAGTGAACCGAGGAAGATCATACACATAATCATGGAACTTGTCTAAACTGGTTAGCAAGCCCAGGCATTCCTTTTCGATCTGCGCGTAGCGCTGCTCTGTGGGGGTCATGGCCCGTGAGGCATAGGCGACCGGGGCCCATGACGCAGTGTCATCCTGCTGCAGGGGCACTGCCCCAATGCCAGACTGGCTGGCATCAGTCAAGTTTTTAGTGGCACGAGACGTGTCGAAAAACGCCAGTACCGGTGGAGTGGTGAGCTTGAGTTTGAGCTCCTCCCATTCCTGCTGGTGTGTGTGCTGCCACTGGAACTCCGTGGACTTTTTGACGAGGTGGCGCAGAGCTGTCGTGTGGGAGGCAAGGTTGGGAATGAACTTCCCCAGGAAGTTGACCATGCCTAAGAAGCATATTTCTGCTTTCTTGTCTGCCGGCTGCAGCATGGCTGTGATGGCACTCACCTTGTCTGCATCCGGATGGACCCCTGACCAGGTTATGTGGTCCCCCAGGAACTTCAGCTCGGTTTGGCCGAAAGAACACTTGGCTCGGTTGAGGCGCAGGCCGTTTTCACTTATGCGTGCAAAGACGCGTTGGAGACGATAGATGTGCTCCTGTGGTGTGGTGGACCAGATGATGACGTCGTCCACGTAGACGCGCACCCCTTCGATGCCTTCCATCATCTGCTCCATGATCCTATGAAAGACCTCGGATGCCGAGATGATGCCAAATGGCATTCGGTTGTAGCAGAACCTGCCGAAAGGGGTGTTGAAAATGCACAGCTTTCGACTGGACGGATCCAGTTGGATCTGCCAAAAGTCCTTAGAGGCATCCAGTTTTGTAAATATTTTCGCCTGGGCCATTTCACTCGTGATCTCTTCCCGTTTGGGTATGGGGTAATGTTCCCTCATAATATTGTTATTGAGGTCTTTTGAGTCAATACAGATCCGGAGCTCGCTGGAGGGCTTCTTGACCCACACAATGGAGTTGACCCACGGCGTGGGCTCCGTGACCCTGGATAGGACCCCTTGGTCCTGGAGATCCTGCAGCTGCTGCTTGAGGCGGTCTTTGAGTGGCGCAGGGACTCTGCGAGGTGTGTGAATGACCGGGGTGGCATCTGGTTTGAGCCGAATTCTATAGGTGTATGGCAGTGTTCCCATGCCCTCGAATGCCTCCTGGTTGTGGGCGAGAAGCGACTGGAGCTGTGCGTTGAACTCTGCATCCGGGAAGTCAGACGTGCCGGCCGGAGAGAGGGAGTGGACTCGTTGCACGAGGTGGAGAGCCTTGCATGCCTGTGCGCCTAGCAGGGAGTCCTTCGATGAGCCGACTATCTCGAACGAGAGTGTGGCCGTGTGTGTGTTGTGTGTCACCTGGAGCTGGCAGGATCCCATAGCCGGGATAACGTTTCCGTTGTCGTTGACAATCCTGCACCGGGACGGCCGAATTGGTGGTCTGACCTTCATGGCGTAGAAGGCTGACCATGCTATGAGGTTGGCGGAGGCGCCAGTGTCGAGGCGGAAAGTTATCGCCGATCAGTTGACCGTCAGGGTGGCACACCATTCATCACCCGGATTGATCGTGTTAACGCGGTTCCCATCAATGACCGCAACACGGAAGTCGCCTCAGTCATCTGTGTCACCGGTCTGGATGTCGTCTGGGCAAGATTCGTAATGGGGAGGCTGATTGGTCTGCACGTCCCTGCGAGGTTGTCAGAGTTGTGGAAGATTGACAGGTTGAGCTGCTCGACAGTAAGCAGCATAGTGGCCCACCTTGCCACAGCGGAGGCATTGTCGGGTTCTTGCGGGACATTGCCGCTTTAAATGTGCAGCTCCACAGTTGCCGCATGTCGTGACATCATGACGTTCGTTGCGCCACTGCGCATGCGTATTCCGGTCTTGCATCGAGCGCGCCTGCGCATCACATCCCTCAGTGTTGCCGTTGGTTTTGGCGTGCACAAGTGCGAGAGGCCTCGAAAAGCGCGCGAAATGGCCGACGTCGTCCGGGCCGCGGGCCGGGAGGAACTCGATCGCCTGGACCCGTTCGGCCTCGTGGGGCACCTGGCTCGCCGATCCGGCCGCGTAGGACCCCCGCCGCGCCGATTCGGTCGCCTGAAATTGGGCATAGCGGCTAGTCGCG
Source organism: Scyliorhinus torazame (assembly GCF_047496885.1). Lineage (NCBI taxonomy): Eukaryota > Metazoa > Chordata > Chondrichthyes > Carcharhiniformes > Scyliorhinidae > Scyliorhinus > Scyliorhinus torazame. Next base: position 349,370,029 of record NC_092708.1, read on the forward strand.
TTTTCGTGCAGGACACAGGCTTCGATTGCGGAAGCTAAGGTGAGGCCTTTTATTTTTAGAAGCTGCTGGCGTAGGGTGCCCGAGGCGACCCCAAAAACAAGCTGGTCCCGAATCATGGAGTCTGAGGTGGTGTCGTAACCGCAGGACTGCGCGAGGATGCGGAGATGGGTAAGGAATGACTGAAAGAGCTCATTCTTACCTTGCAGGCGCTGCTGGAAGCGATACCTCTCGAAGCTCTCGTTGACCTCGACGTCGAAGTGTTGGTCGAGCTTGAGAAGGACCGTCTTGTATTTGGATTTGTCCTCGCCTTCCGTGAACACCAGGGAGTTGTAGACATGGATGGCGTGCTGCCCTGCGGTGGTGAGGAGGATGGCGATCTTTCTGGTGTCCGAGGCACTCTCTCTTTCGTTGGCTTCCAGAAAGAGCTGGAAGCGCTGCTTGAACAGCTTCCAATTGACGCCGAGGTTCCCAGTGACTTGCAGCGGCTACGGTGTATTGACGGTGTCCATGGCGCAGGATGGCAGATTTGTGGGTAGGTGTCAAATCACCCCTGGTACCATGAAGTGTTGGGTACTCTGATACACAGACGAACCAACACAGTTGCAAATGGTACAACGCAGTTTTATTTAATTGAACTATAAACATAGTAAACTCTGGTATACAGCACATGGTGAACCTCTGAGTGGCTGGCAATGAGGTCTGTGCCCTGAGCTCTCTCCTGCTCGAGTGCCCAGGAAGTGTCGTGTTCCCTGTTTTGTACTGTTTATGCTCTTGTCTGTGATTGGCTGTCGTGTTTTGTGTGTTGATTTGTCCATTGACCTGTCCATCATTATGTGTGTATGTATGTGCTGTGATGTTCATCTGAATATCATGATAATGTTTACATCTTGTTTGATCTTTCCCATGTTAGTGAGACTGCTCCAGTGGGTCGGAGTGGGGGATGGTGTGCTGGGGAGTGGGGGGATGAGGTTGGGGAAACAATGGAAGTGAGACAAGGGGGCGCCGGAGCGATGAGTCACCGGGCTAGCAGATTGGCTAGTCAAGGGAGTCAGGTGGGGGGGGAGAATACAACCAGTGAATAGCAGGGGTGGGGTTATCGGGGGATGTTGCGGGGGGGGGAGTTATTTTGCTGACGAGGGGGGGGATCTGAAGTCAGTAATGGAAAGGAGGTCGGGGTGGAGGCAGCCAAGAGGCGAGCCAGGAATGGCACGGGGAATGGGCCGGGGGCGGGCCCAAGAAAGGTTATGGCTGACTGGCGGGGGAGGGGGGGGTGTTGTGCCCCCCAACCAGGCTGGTCACCTGGAATGTCAAACAGTTGACCCTCTCTGTCGCTATCGAGACGTGCGTTGTCCATGAGCATGCTAAGAATTGTTACTCCCACATCAGGGCGGCAGAAACTGCAAAGCTGGCCTCACACGAGGCGGAACGGGTGCAGGCCATTGCACAAATGTAGGGCCTGAGCATTGAGGAGAGTGGCCGTTTTGTGCGCTATTCCCGGGTCCCTGCGCATGCACGCCACGATCGAGTGCATTCCGACTGCACAGGTGCGTATGTCGACCGACTGCACTGCGCATGCGCTATGGCGCACGGAACGCGTTGACGTCGACATCATGACATGTCTGAATTGTGGCTCCGCCCATTTAAAGCGGCAATGTCCAGCAAAAGGACGCCGGTGTCTACAGTGTGGCAAGCTTGGCCACTACGCAGCCCTTTGCAGATCTGCTCCACCGCTCAGCAGCCAGCAGTCCCAGCTGCGGCGCAGAAGTGTCCGCTCAATACAACAAGGCTTGCCAGATTCCGATCCCGACAGCCCAACAGACCCTGATGCTGAGTGCCTCAAGTCCCCATACCGGGTGGGCATCATAACTACACATGCGCTGCCTTCCACCACAACGGCGAAACGCCTCTCGATCCTCGGTGTGGATCCCGACGACGAGTGGTGTGCTGTCCTCACAGTTAACAAGGCTCGCATCTGGTTCAAACTGGACACCGGCGCATTGGCGAACCTCATCTCGAAATCCGACCTCGACACCATCCGCGCCAGACCAAGCATTCTTCCACCGGCCTGCCAGCTCCTTGACTACAATGGCAATGCCATAAGTGCCAGTGGCTCCTGTCAACTAGGGGTATCCAACAAGGCGATCGAGGTGACGCTGCGGTTTGAAATCGTCGGGCCTGACAGAGCGTCCCTGCTCGGTGCTCGAGCCTACAAGCTCCTGAACCTGGTTCAGCGAGTCCACACCATGTCATCATCACCGGCGACGGCCTAGCCTGATGGAAACTTGCAAGCTGACATAGATGACATTATCACAGCGTATTCGATGGATTGGGCGCGCTCCCATACCGATATAAAATCCTGCTCAAGCCGAACGCCACCCCTGTAATTCATGCACCACGCCGGGTGCCGGCACCCCTCAAGGATCGTCTGAAGAAGCAATTACAGGACCTCCAAGACCAGGGCATCATATCGAAGGTCACAGAGCCAACAGCCTGGGTCAGCTCCATGGTCTGCGTAAAGAAGCCGTCAGGGGAGCTTCGCATTTGCATTGACCCTAAGGATCTAAACCGCAACATCATGCGGGAGCATTACCCGATACCAAAACGTGAAGAGTCGACCAGTGAGATGGCCAAATTCTTTACTAAGTTGGACGCCTCCAAGGGTTTTTGGCAAATACAGCTGGACGTGTCCAGTCGCAAGCTGTGCATGTTCAACACCCCGTTCGGTTGCTACTGCTACAACCGGAGGCCTTTTGGGATCATATCTGCCTCCGAAGTATTTCACCGCATCATGGAGCAGATGATGGAGGGCATTGAGGGGGTACGAGTGTACATTGACGACGTAATTATCTGGTCCACAACGCCCCAGGAACACATCGCTCGCCTCAAGAAGGTATTCCAGAGAATTCATGAACATGGTCTCCAGCTCAACAGGGCCAAGTGCACATTTGGTCAATCGGATCTTATGTTCCTGGGTGACCACATCTCGCAGCAGGGCATGCGGCTAGATGTCGACAAGGTCTCGGCGATCAACGCCATGAAGACCCTGGAGGACCCCGGAGGACAAGAAGGCGGTCCTCCGCTTCCTCGGGATGGTGAATTTCCTCGGGAAATTCATTCCCAATATGGCATCCCACACCACTGCCCTCCGTCATCTCATCAAGAAGTCGATGGAATTCCACTGGCTGCCCAGGCATGAAGAGGAATTGCGTGAGCTGAAAGCAAAGCTCACCACAGCCCCGGTTCTAGCGTTCTTTGACCCAACCAAGGAAACCAAGATATCAACTGATGCAAGCCAGGACGGCATTGGGGCGGTGCTCCTTCAGCAAGATGACTCCTCGTCCTGGGCTCCAGTGGCGTATGCTTCCAGGGCCATGACGCCCACTGAGCACTGGTACGCTCAGATTGAGAAGGAGTGTCTGGGCCTCCTGACAGGGATAGTCAAGTTTCACTACGTTTACGGCCTGCCAAAATTCACGGTAGAAACGGACCACAGGCCTCTAGTCCATATAATCATAGATTATCATAGAATTTACAGTGCAGAAGGAGGCCATTCGGCCCATCGAGTCTGCACCGGCTCTTGGAAAGAGCACCCTACCCAAGGTCAACACCTCCACCCTATCCCCATAACCCAGTAACCCCACCGAACACTAAGGGCAATTTTGGACCCTAAGGACAATTTATCATGGCCAATCCACCTAACCTGCACATCTTTGGACTGTGGGAGGAAACCGGAGCACCCGGAGGAAACCCACGCACACACGGGGAGGATGTGCAGACTCCGCACAGACAGTGACCCAAGCCGGAATCGAACCTGGGACCCTGGAGCTGTGAAGCAATTGTGCTATCCACAATGCTACCGTGCTGCCCTAATCCAAAAGGATTTAAATGACATGACACCTCGGTTACAGCGAATTCTTCTTAAGCTATGCCGCTACGACTTCGAACTTGTCTACACGTCGGGCAAAGAGCTGATCGTTGCAAATGCCCTATCCAGGTCCATTACCACACCGTATGAACAAAGTGACTTCATCTGCCACATAGAAGCACAAGTGCAGTTGTGTGCCTCAAACCTTCCAGCCTCTGACGAACGGGTGGTCCAAATTCGTGAGGAGACGGCCAAAGATCCTCTGCTGCAGCTTATGATGCAGCACCTTACCAATGGCTGGCAGAAGGGACAATGTCCCCAGTTCTATAACGTAAAAAACGACCTGACGTTGGTGGAGGGAATCCTTCTGAAACTCAACAGGATCGTAATTCCTCAGAGCATGCGGGTTATAGTGCTGGGACAACCTCATGAGGGTCATCTTGGGATCGGGAAATGCTGAAGCAGAGCTCGGGAGGCAGTCTATTGGCCGGGCATCAGCCAGGACATTGCCGACAAAGTCCTTAACTGCCCTACCTGTCAGAAATTTCAACCAGCTCAACCCAAGGAAACGCTGCAACAGCACGAGATCGTGACCTCTCCGTAGTCCAAAGTAGCTGTAGATCTTTTCCACGCCAAGGGGCGTGACTACGTGCTCCTGGTCGACTAGTTCTCCAGTTACCCAGAAGTGGTGAAACTGCCGATAATCAAAGCTTGCAAAGAAACGTTTGCCAGGCATGGGATTCCGCTCACGGTAATGAGCGACAACGGTCCTTGCTTTTACAGCCAGGAATGATCTGATTTTGCACAGTCCTACAACTTCCGTCACGTAACCTCCAGTCCCCACTACCCGCAGTCAAACGGGAAGGCCGAGAAAGAGATTCAAATTGTAAAGCGGTTGCTGTGCAAAGCCGCAGACTCAGGCTCCAACTTCAACCTGGTGATGCTGGCATACAGGGCAACCCCACTGTCCACTGGGTTGTCTCCAGCGCAGATGCTCATGAATCGCACTCTGAGGACCACAGTTCCAGCCATCCATGTTCCAGACCTTGACCACCTCACGGTCTTACAGAAAATGCAGCAGTCACGGGCCCAGCAGAAGGCCACATACGATGCTCATGCCACGGATCTACCCGAGCTGGCCCCAACTGATCATGTTCGTGTTCAATTGCCTGAGGGCGGCTGGTCAGCCACAGTTGTTGTGATCAAACAAGTGGCCCCAAGATCGTTCCTTGTCCGCATGGCTGACGGCACAACAGACGAGCACTGCAAAGAGTTCCATGCCCGCTACCTGCCCGAAATGCCCCGCCGCCCACAAAGCTTCCTCCGGACATACCCTGCCACGAGGCTACCAATCTACCAGCAATCCTGCCGGCCCTTGCGACCACCGCGATGGCAGCGATCCCGCCTACCCACGTGCAGGCGGCTCCTGATCCACCTCTGCGGCGGTCGACAAGAATTCGTCGCCAACCACAAAGACCACAAAAATCTGTAGACTGAACTTTTGTACATTTCGTGACTTCATCGATTTAACGTCTGTAAATATTGTTTCGTTTGCCATGTATCTGCACTATCGACACCTTCTTATGTATATACATTCATTTAGACATCTTTTGTATATAGTCAGGCATAATATATATATATACGCACGCACACCTTAGTATTTATTTTATTTTTTTTAAAAAGGGGGGAGATGTCATAATATCCACTCATGTATATAATGAGATGCAGACAGGCAGTGATTGGCACACAGGATGACCAGTAAGCACACAACACAGTGCAGCCAATCACCAGACAGGACACTACCACTATAAAGCCAGAGGGCACTAGGTTTCCCGCTCTCTCAGGACCCAGCCACTGAGACAGTCAGAGTCCACGAGCTAGCAAGTGCAAACACCATGCGGTAGCTAGTAAGTCTGGTCTGGCTACTAAAAGGTCTCCAGTCAGTTCAGTATAGTGTCGACCCACAGCTGAATATGTCTCTCAGTTCTATCGTTGAATAAAACAGTGTTGGATCTTCTCCAGTGTTAGACGCCTGTTTCTAGCTTTCCCGCATCGAGTGCAGTCCACAGAACCGACCTGCCTAACACATCAGGCACCAATGGCTTGTACAACCAGACGTCCAATTTCCTACAACTAAAATGGAACTGTTCAAAATAGGTTGGAGAAGGCTTTTTAAAACACATTAAACCTCACGGGTCTTGAAAGGGCTAGATGTCACAACCTTTTCTTTGCAGCTGTGATGTTGTAGCTGGTGTTTTACAGGCTGCTGAACCATTCTCTCAGGTTTTGGATAAAACAATTTCAAAATCAGAGGGCAGTTTTGATCACGATGATTTTTCATTGATTCACGATGGAAGGCAAATTTTGGTCTTTCATAGTGAAGAAAAAGTTTCAGTTACATAGTTAAAAGCTGTTGATATACAATGGAGGGTGGGTAGTTCATTGTGGATACAAAGTCTTGATAGCCTTCCTTGTTACATAGCAGAATTGAAGTCAGAGAGTCTGGGAGTTTATTGTCCCTGTGTTTCGGGGTAAACTTTGGCAATGTAGTAGTTGTGAAATTCCAAAGAAGAGTGCTCTTTAGGCATGCCCATTCAAGGTCCACTAAATTCCAATTTTGGAAGTTCGAATAAAGAAATCTGGTTATTTAGCACAGAGCTCTAAACGTTCATGGGCATCAGCATTGCTGGAGAAGCTATAACGCAGAGGGTGTTGGGATGGATTTATAGCACAATTGCGAACAATATCAAGAATACTATTTTTGAGCTGTCTTGGATGTTGGTCAAGCCTCAGTTAGAATTCTATATCCACTTTTGATCATTTGCTATGGAGGATGTTACTGAGCCTTTGGAAAGGTTGCAGATAAGGCCCAAGAGATTAATTTCCAGTTTGAAGCATCATGATTATCAAGATTTTATTTTAGGCAGACATTGATTTGGGGCAATTTGTTAAAGGTTATAAGATGAGAAAGAGGAAGATTGGGTTCATGTGGACTGTTTGTTCCAAGTAGAAAGTTTAGGAAAGACCAAGGTGTTATATTACAGAAATCTAATATTATATTACTCATTTGTCTTGCCGAGTTGCATTTTACTTGATGATAAACAGTCAAAATCTTCCAGTTGATGACAAATTATTGATTAACAAAATTATATACTTGTGAGTCCTTTTACTTTAATACTTTGACTAGTAATAGAATTAACTAAGATTAGATTAAATTAACAATTAATATAATACACTACATTCTGGCCTGGTCATTTCGATCCTCTAGCTGCAATACACACACACTAACACTAAGAAAGAGCGGGAAACTCCTTATATAGTTCCTGTTAGTGTTGCCATCTAGTGCTCATCTGACTGTACTGACTGCACATTAACTAATCATGTATTAACATATACACGAGAGTCATAATTTTACGTTGTATGTGGACAGTTCTACATTAGATAGGTTAGGAGTGTAAGTACCATTATGCACAAGATACCACAATTGTGTGGGTCAAGCCAGATGGACCAAAGGTTCTTTTCCTCTCTGTCCGTGTCCGTATTGTGTTAACCCAGCCTCGTAACTTATCATTTTGAATTCTGGGAGATTCATTTTACGCTGTTCTCTGATCACCCTGGAATAAACTATGCTTTCCTAAATGGTTAAATTTCAAAGTTTTCCAGTCTGGATTGGCCAATGAGTTGTGAAGGTTTATGATAACTTCTTTTAGCTTTTGAGCAGCCTTGAAATGAATCAAGAAAACAGTTGCCTATTTTACTGGTTAGCTGATAGTTGTAGCCAGGTATTTTCCTTTGAACAATAGCAACCCATGTATGGAGCACATTTGATTCACATTTCATACTGACCAAATATACATTTCCTTCACTATTCTCTGTCAATTAACTGAAAGAGATATACATTGAAACAGAACCTCATCAGTCATATTGAAAATATAAGCGTAGATGTTCCTGACACTTTCCCCTGAAGAATCTTCAGCTCTTAGGATGAAAGGGTCAAGAAGATGAAGCAGTTTCCTGGTTTTCCATGGTTTCTGCTCCTTAAACAATTGGAATTCCTGGAGAGCTCTTGGAGGTTTTGAGTTTGCAATAGTTGCAGACCCTATAGAGACATACCCAGGAGGCAAGATGATCATGTGACTCATTTTCTGGATTGTCCGCTGGCTGGGTAGGCCAGCTCAGCCCAACGAGCTTGGTGTGGTAGATTTCCCCAGGCCAACGCCAAATGCATAAAAGTGCCAGCAGAGAAAGTTTCAAAACATGTAGAGAAATAATTGACCTCCACAAGACTGCTGCAGCCCTGTGCTGGGAGAATGTGGAGGAGCATGTCTGGAGCATCTCCAGAGCTGCTGGTGTCGGGAATGGAGAAGCTGTACAGTCTGAGGATGGGGTAGTCGCCAGATAGTCTAGCTAATTTCGTGTCTCAGAAAGTCACAGAAAGCTCTGATCTTCCTGAGCAATCGTGAAATAATTAGTCCCAGCATGCAGTCATCAGCAATAATATAGGCTCATTGCCATATTAACAATATTACAGTATTGCGCATTCATCATCCACACTAAAACTTCACCATAGATCTTACGATAGCGGAAATCCTGTTTTATCAATACTCTCGGGAACGAGCAGCCCCCAGGCTTTGATTAAACCCTCAATCTCGATGAATGCCAGTATCCATTTCGGAGTTAGTTAATTCCTGACAAATGAAAAGTCGCCACTTCATTAACAAAATGGTTAACCTGAGAAAATGAGCCTTGGCCCTTTCGCGTTTCCTGCAAATGTTACTGCATTTTGTAATTCTTTATCACAGAGAAATAGGGGGTTGGAGTATCCGTTTCAGCATCTAAGTGTTGACGTTAGCGGAGAATCCGTGAACTTTTACATCAGAAAAATCAGCGCCAAACCCGCACCAATTCCGCTACCAGTGAGGAACCGGCACCGACACCAAATGGAACACCATCGATTCCCATGACAAATAATGTAGGATTCGCTGGGTCCGTGGTCGACACTCGCAGGTTGATAAGCTGCAGCCGCGCTTAAACAGCACATTCCCCACACACACACACACACACACACACGCTGATCGGGGCAAATAAGATGGGACAGGTTTATGCTGCAGCGGCCATACAGCTGATAGGCGGGGTGGGGCCAGAGGGCACCCAGGGGGGTGCCTCGGGAGGACCAGCTATATGACCCAGGGCACCAGGTTTAAATGGGCTGTCAGCGGCATGCACAGCTGTATGGCTGCCTTGCTGGCTGCAGTAATGGTGTTGTCCAACCCGACCCCACAGCCCACCTCCTGGCCACCCCCTACTACTCCCCCCGGCCCTGGCAGAAGCCCCCCGGCCAGCAGCACGGCTGTCGGCGAAGTATGGCGACGCTGGACACTGTCCGTACGCCCTCTCACTCTCTCTCAGCAGCCACCACGCCAGGTTCATGATTTGTGAGAGCATACGTGGATCGCGCCGTTGGGAAATCGGCCTATCGGAGGCGGAGCATCGCAGGTAGGCCCACTAACGATACGCAAACGATGTTGCAACTACGTGCATCGCATTGACGCAGTTTACGAGGATGCGGAGCATCGCGATTTGGCGTTAAACCGGCGACTGCTGTGATTTCGGTGGCGTGAGCTATTCTCCGCCCAATCACACACCGCGATTCGGAGAATCCAGCCATGACTGATTCGAAGAACCCTTATGCGTATTGATCAGCTTGTATTTTTTTAATGAAACCAGAGCTGATGATTCCTGGAGAAGTGCTGTGCAGTAAGTTATTTATTCTTCACTAAGTCAAATTACTGTTCAATCGGGCAATCAAGTCTGCAAAATGCTTCCCTCTCTAATGATTACATTTAGGGCTAGGATAGAATGCAGTGAAAAAGAGAAACCGTGACTGAAATTTGCTTTCAAGGTAGATACGCTTGAAGCTTTGCCAATTTCTTTCAGCAGGGCAAACAAAAGAGGTTAACAGGAGTTGGCCTGGCTTTGCGTTTATATTAAGGAAGATATAGTGCCACGTTCTTTGTTCACTACAATACAGGCTATTCAAAATGCTACATACTATGTGCAGGTTGCAATTCAAATAAATAAAAAGTGTTTCAAGCTGCCTGGGCAAGGCAATGTTTCAAAACAGATATCAAATCTGCATAACAAGTCTCTTGACATTCACGGCTGCAAAAAAATGTTTCTCATTTTAGATTCAGTTTTGTAGCAATTGTCTATCAAAAAAAAACCAGAAGCTGCTTATTGTTGTTAGTTCTTTAATACTGGAATCGAATAGGACACTGATTCTAACCTTTGCAAATGATATGCTATTGCTTTGAGAATACTCTATCGTTTCATTTATTGCCGTTTAAACCAGCAAGTACTAATTTCTGATTCCTCATCCAAAGCAGGAACTGAAATAGATTTTGAGCTCATGCACTGGTGAGATTTTCCAGAGTTTTACTGATCCATTAAAGATACTCTTTCTTACCAAAAGGTACCAGTAGGTGAGAATATAATGAGAATAATTTCTGTCATTTACAATGCATAAGACGAGCCTTTTGCACTTGATGAAGGACATTGCTGTCTTGTATGAAGAAAACGTTGTTGGACCAATTTCCAGACACAATCTCATGTTCATGCTGTACCTGGAAGCGCATCAGTTGCCAATTTAGAAGTGAACAGCTTCCAATTATCCAGGGCACCTGCCTGAAACAGGCGGCAAGTCTTTGAACAAGCTAATACCTGCATAAGGACCTGGGGCGAAATTCTCTGGAAACGGCGCGATGTCCGCCGACCGGCGCCCAAAACGACGCAAATCAGTTGGGCATCGCGCCGCCCCAAAGGTGCGGAATGCTCCGCATCTTTGGGGGCCGAGCCCCAACCTTAAGGGGCTAGGTCAGCACTGGACGAATTTCCGCCCTGGGCGGCGCATGCGCGGGAGCGTTAGCGGCCGCTGACGGCATTCACGCGCATGTGCAGTGGAGGGAGTCTCTTCTGCCTCCACCATGGTGGCGAGCGTGGCGGAGGCGGAAGGGAAAGAGTGCCCCCACGGCACAGGCCCGCCCGCGGATCGGTGGGCCCCGATCGCAGGCCAGGCCACCGTGGGAGCACCCCCCGGGGCCAGATTGCCCCGCGCCCCCCCAGGACCCCGGAGCCCGCCCGCGCCGCCTTGTCCCGCCGGTAAGGTAGGTGGTTTAATCTACGCCGGCGGACAAGCATTTTAGCGGCGGAACTTTAGCGGGGGGGCCCGCCAACCGGCGCGGCGCGATTCCCGCCCCCCGCCGGATCTCCGGTGCCGGAGACTTCGGCAACCGGCGGGGGCGGGATTCACGCCGGGTCGGAGAATCTCGCCCCAGGTTCTCAAAATCGACAGAAACCAGGCAGATATCACTGAATAACAGGTTGTGAATTCTTATAAATAACATTGAAGTCGCACTCAGCAGAGCCGAAATTCAGGATTTGCTATCAAATTCACCCTGCTCTTCCACATGCCATGTTACACAGGGCCCTCGTTGAGTTTGCGTTAAAACCCATATAAGGACATGATTCAGAAGTTTCCATTTTGTTATCTACGTGTGGTGGCGGGCTGTTCATAGATTATCATAGATTATCATAGAATTTACAGTGCAGAAAGAGGCCATTCGGCCCATCGAGTCTGCACCGGCTCTTGGAAAGAGCTCCCTACCCAAGGTCAACACCTCCATCCTATACCCATAACCCAGTAACCCCACCCAACACTAAGGGCAATTGTGGACACTAACGGCAATTTATCATGGCCAATCCACCTAATCTGCACATCTTTGGACTGTGGGAGGAAACCGGAGCACCCGGAGGAAACCCACGCACACACTGGGAGAATGTGCAGACTCCGCACAGACAGTGACCCAAGCCGGAATCGAACCTGGGACCCTGGAGCTGTGAAGCAATTGTGCTATCCACAATGCTACCATGCTGCCTGTTCTGGCAGGGCTCTTCCTGCTGGCCAGAACAGCTGGAACCCACGCCCGATTCTGCTTTTGGAACCTCATTAATTATGCACAGGTATCTCACCGAATCAGCTGGCTGATTCATCTGCCCGCTGTCAGTTGGTGAGTTTGTAGATCGCGGTGCATAGTTAATTGCCAAACCAACAGATACAGCTCACTCCTTCCAACTCACCTGTCTTCAGGAGACCGCGAAAGATGGCAACCAGTTGAACCATAGAATCACTGCAATGCCGAAGGAGGCCATTCGGTCCATTGAGTCATGCACCTACCCTCTGAAAGGGTACCCTATCTAGGGTCAGGGCCCCACCCTATCCCCTTAACCCAGTAACCCCAACTAACCTTTTAGAAACTAAGGGGCAATTGATATGGCCAAACCACCTAACCTACATCATCTTTGCTTTGCTGATCTTTGAAGAAAGAGGCTATCAGCAGTCCATCAAGGTCTTGTAAAGAGGAGTCCCGATATAGAGGCATGTCCCTAACCCGTCGGACGGCTCCAAGAAACACCTGAATATCACCTCTCTGGCCTGGGAGGTTATCGTCCACAACTGCGTTCGAAGAGCCACGCATTGCAGCAAGCGGATGAATGATGTCATCCACTCCACCAGGGTAAGTTCTCTCTCACCTCCCTCCATCGTCATGGCAACATGTACTCAAACGTCTGCTCTCTTCAGGGACTGCACACATCCTGATGCGACCATCAATTCACTCAAAGACACGAGGAGAAGTAAACCGTGGTTTTAAGCAGCTCAGAACGATGCCTGCCTGCGACTGGTACAATACTGGGAACTGCCTGCAGGTCAGCTGCTCTTTATACTTCCTCTTAAGGGGAGGAGCCATGGGCGGAGCCCGTACATGCCCCAACATATCCCCCTGTGGGTGAAGCCACACAATGGCCCATAGGTGGAGCCCACAGGGTTAACAACATAACACAACAGCAGAACATGATACAAATGCACTGGTGAATTATTCGCACTATACATTCACCACATTCACCCCCTGTTAAAAAAGGAAGTCCGGCGGGGGTGACGGGATCATAGGTTCAGCCGGTCCGGCGTACGGATCGTGCGCTGCGATCGCCGAAGCACTGGTGTTGCAGCCGGTCCGGGTGGCTGTGGAAGTGGGTCCGGAGCAGGCAAAGGCGTGGACTCCGGGAGCGGCTCTTCGGGAGCTTCATTCCTGTGGACCGGTGTGGCGGGTGGGAGGGAGCGCGGGAACCATATAGGGGTGGGGGGCGCTGGACATGGTAGGTTGGACGGGATATAATGTGGGGGCTGCGGTGGTGGTGGTGGTGGAGCCTGCGGGCACCAGGTCCTGGAGAGAGACGGTATCTTGTCAGCCATCGGGGTGTTCGATATAAGCATATTGCGGGTTGGAGTGTAGGAGCTCGAACCTCTCTACCAGGGGGTCGGTCTTTTGGCTCTGAACGTGTTTTCGGAGGGGGACTGGTCCCGGTGTCTTCAGACAGGACGGAAGCGAGGCCCCTGAGGTAGCTTCCCTCGGGAAAACAAACAAGCGGTCATGAGGGGTCTGGTTTGTGGCCGTGCAAAGGAGGGACCTGATAGAGTGGAGCGCATCGGGGGGGACCTCCTGCCAGTGAGAAACCGGGAGATTCCTGGACCGCAGGGTCAGTAGGGCGGTCTTCCAGACCGTCGCATTCTCCCTCTCCACCTGCCCGTTTCCCCTGGGGTTATAGCTGGTAGTCCTGCTCGAGGCGATGCCCTTACTGAGCAGGTACTGACGCAGTTCGTCGCTCATGAACGACGAGCCCCTGTCGCTGTGGACATAACTGGGGAAACCAAACAGGGTGACGACACTATGCAGGGCTTTAATTCCAGTGGGAGTGGTCATATAGGGGCAGGGGATGGCAAATGGGAAGCGGGAGAACTTATCTATGATGTTGAGGAAGTACGTGTTGCGGTTATTGGAGGAGAGGGGCCGTTTGAAATCGATACTGAGGCATTCAAAGGGCCGGGATGCCTTTACCAGGTGGGCCTTATCCGGTCGATAGAAGTGCGGTTTACACTCCGCACAGATTTGGCAGTCTCTGGTCATTGCTCTGACCTCCTCGGTGGAGTAGGGCAGGTTGCGGGCCTTGATGTAATGGGCGAGCCGGGTGACCCCCGGGTGGCAGAGGTCATCGTGGATAGCCCTAGTCGGTCATCTTGCTCGCTGGCATGTGCCGCGGGACAGGGCATCTGGGGCCTCGTTGAGCTTCCCAGGGCGATATACTATATCGTAGTTATAGGTGGAGAGTTCGATCCTCCACCTCAAGATCTTATCGTTCTTGATTTTGCCCCGCTGCATATTGTCGAACATGAAGGCTACCGATCGTTGGGCGGTGACCAGGGTAAACCTCCTACCAGCGAGGTAGTGCCTCCAGTGCCGCACTGCTTCCACGATGGCTTGGGCTTCTTTTTCGACCGAGGAGTGTCGCATTTCAGAGGTGGTGAGGGTGCGTGAAAAGAACGCTACCGGTCTGCCTGCTTGGTTGAGGGTGGCTGCGAGAGCGACCTCTGATGCGTCGCTCTCCACCTGGAAGGGGCCGGACTCGTCTCACCGCGCGCATCGCGGCTTTGCGGATGTCCGCCTTGATGCAGCTGAAGGCCTGGCGGGCCTCAGTTGCCAGTGGAAAAATGGTGGCCTTAACTAGTGGGCGGGCTTTGTCCGCATACTGGGGGACCCACTGGGCGTAATAAGAGAAGAATCCAAGGCACCTCTTCAGAGCCTTGGGACAGTGAGGGGGAAGGAGTTGCAGGAGGGGGCGCATACGATCAGGGTTGGGCCCTAGGACCCCGTTCTCCACGACGTAGCCGAGGATGGCTAGTCTGGTTGTGCGGAAAACGCATTTCTCCTTGTTGTAGGTGAGGTTGAGCTTTTGGGCGGTTTGGAGAAATCGGTGGAGGTTGGCGTCGTGGTCCTGCTGATCATGGCCGCAGATGGTGACATTGTCCAAGTACGGAAATGTGGCCCGCAGCCCGTACAGGTCCACCATTTGGTCCATTGCTCTTTGGAACACCGAAACTCCATTTGTGATGCCAAAGGGGACCCGGAGGAAATGGAAAAGGCGGCCGTCTGCCTCAAAATCCGTGTAGTGGCGGTCCTCCGGGCGGATTGGGAGCTGGTGGTATGCAGACTTCAGATCCACCGTGGAGTACACGCGGTAGTGTGCGATCTGATTTACCATGTCTGCAATCCGGGGATTGAGTTGCGTAAACCGGTTAATGGTTTGGCTGTAATCAATTACCATCCGGGACTTTTCCACGATCTTGACGACCACCACCTGAGCTCTCCAGGGGTTATTGCTGGCCTTGATGACTCCCTCTCGCAAGAGACGCTGGACCTCGGACCTAATGAATGTCCTGTCCTGCATGCTATACCGCCTGCTTCTGGTGGCAACTGGCTTGCAATCGGCGGTGAGGTTTGCGAAGAGAGGGGGAGGGTCAACTTTTAGTGTCACGAGGCTGCATATGGTGAGTGGGGGTAAGGGCCCCCCAACCTTAAGAGTAAGGCTCCTGAGGTTACATTGGAAGTCGAGTCCCAATAGGAGAGGAGCGCAGAGGTCTGGGAGCACATATAGTTTAAAATTAGCGTACTCAGCACCCTGTATCACTAGGGTTGCAGTAGTGCACCCTTGGATTTGCACCGAGTGCAACCCAGAGGCGAGGGAGATGGTTTGTTGCATCGGGAAAATTGGGAGCGAGCAGCGTCTTACCATGTCCGGGTGAATGAAGCTCTCTGTGCTCCCGGAGTCCAAAAGGCAGGTCGTGTTGTGCCTGTTAACCCGGATGGCCATCATGGAGCTCCGGAGGTGCTTGGGTCGCGACTGGTCCAGGGTGTCCGCGCTGAGTTGCGTGTAGCCGGTGGTGTGATCGGAGGTGCTGGGGTGGCCCCGCGATGACTGTCCGTGTAGATCGTACGCGTTGAGCGGCGTAGCAGATGGCGGCCCCCGTTGGTCGAGCGTGGCGGGCGGTGAGGAAGATGGCGTCCAAGATGGCGTCCCCCATGGATCGCACATGGCCGGCCGCGTGGGGGAGGATGGCCAAGATGGCGGCCCCCGTGAGTCACCCGTGTTGTGAGGGGGTGGAGTCGGCAGACACGCTGCCACATTGCGGGGTCTGCGGGCCTGTGAGTCTGAGGATTGGGCCTGTGAGTTAGAGTTCTTAGACCTGGCCAGGCAGACCTTGCCGAAGTGTCCTTTTCGCCCGCAGCTGCTGCAGTTCACGTTGCGGGCCGGGCAGTGCAGCCGGGGGTGTTGAGACTGGCCGCAAAAATAGCAGGGTAGCCCCCCATGATGGGCGGGCGGCCACGCGGCACAGGCCTGGGGTAGTCTCTGGTGGGGGGTCCACGAGGGGGGTCGCGTGGTCAGCCGGGAACGCAGTAAGGCTCTGAAAGGCAACCTCCAGTGAGGTGGCTAACTTTACCGTGTCGTCCAGGTCCTGGGCCCCTTTTTCAAGCAGGCACTGTCTCATATAATTCGACCGGACCCCCGCCACGGAGACGTCTCAGACGGTGAGCTCCATGTGCTAAGTGGCCGTAACGGCCTGGTAATTACAGTTGCGCGCGAGGGTTTTGAGGTCGCATAGGTAGTCATCTAGCAACTTCCCGGGGCGCTGGCTGCGAGTGGTGAAGACGTGTCGCGCGTAGATCTCGTTCACAGGCCGTATATAGAAGCGTTCGAGCAGCGTGAGGGCCTCTGTATAGGAAGCGGCTTCGTCGAGCTGGACAGAAATGCGATGGCTCACCCGTGCGTGGAGGAGGCTCAGCTTCTGTTCGTCAGTGACGGATGGTGTGGACGACGCGGCGAGATAGGCCTTGAAGCATCGAAGCCAGTGTGAAAAAATTTATTCCGCCTCCGCGGCCTGCGGATCGAGGTCCAGTCTGTCAGGTTTGAGGGCTGATTCCATAGTTGAATAAAGCTGATTAAATTGATGCGACCATCAATTCACTCAAAGACACAAGGAGAAGTAAACCGTGGTTTTAATCAGCTTAGAACAGTGCCTGCCTGCGACTGGTACAATACTGGGAACTGCCTGCAGGTCAGCTGCTCTTTATACTTCCTCTTAAGGGGAGGAGCCATGGGCGGAGCCCGGACATGCCCCAACATATCCCCCTGTGGGTGAAGCCCCACAATGGCCCATAGGTGGAGCCCACAGGGTTAACAACATAACACAACAGCAGAACATAATACAAATGCACTGGTGAATTATTAGCACTATACATTCACCACACATCCATCAGCTGGAGGACACATATCAACATCATTCTCTCATGCACACTTTCACATCACCATCATCCCATCAGTCATGTTGTTCACATTCCATTATCAGTCCCTTCTGTGGAGGGCTTGCCACACACAGGGGGCATGTGTTTAAACCAATCTCTGCTCCATCTCCTCTGATCACATGCCTTTCTTTTACCTTCATACAGGGCAAGCTGGCACACACGAAACGTGAGTGAGCCGAGGCCAGGATGGGGTGGCCAAGATCCACACCCTCACTGAGTTTGTGGATGCATCAACTAACCCGGCTTGGGTGGACAGGTATCGCTCCTGTGGGCAATGGGAGATGAGTTCTCTCCCAACGACCTAGGATGACCCTCAGCCCCATCATCAAATCCTGACAACCAGATTGAGTGAAATGTACTCTGATCTCGCTTAAGCTCAGTTACTAAAACTCTGCTCCCTTTTCTCTGGGTGCCTGCAGGTGAAGGTATCCAGGCAGCTGAGCAGCACCCCGAGCCCCCAAAGGACGTCTGAAGGAGACTGGGCTCAAAAACGTCCATCACAGCGCACACACACACACTCCACCAGCTCAGAGACACACATTTCAGTGGGACGAAACTCCAGATTAAACTCAGGTTCACTTTCTGGAGAGCACCTCTCACACAACCAGACAGGAGTCATAGAACCATAGAATCCCGACAGTGCAGAAGAAGGCCATTCAGCCCATAGCCTTCTCTCTGAAATGTTCTTTTGCCTTCTCTCTGAAATGAAACAATTGACGCCTGTCCATTGTACAGGGTGAATCTCTGCACTCTGTGACTCCTGTCCATTGTACAGGGTGTCTCTCTGCACTCTGTGACTCCTGTCCATTGTACAGGGAGAATCTCTGCACTCTGTGACTCCTGTCCATTGTGCAGGAGGAATCTCTGCATTCTGTGACTCCTGTCCATTGTACAGGGTGACTCTCAGCACTCTGTGACTCCTGTCCATTGTACAGGGTGACTCTCTGCACTCTGTGACTCCTGTCCATTGGACAGGGTGTCTCTCTGCACTCTGTGACTCCTGTCCATTATACAGGAGGAATCTCTGCACTCTGTGACTCCTGTCCATTGTACAGGAGGAATCTCTGCACTCTGTGACTCCTGTCCATTGAACAGGGTGACTCTCTGCACTCTGTGACTCCTGTCCATTGTACAGGGTGTCTCTCAGCACTCTGTCACTCCTGTCCATTGTGCAGAGTGAATCTCTGCACTCTGTGACTCCTGTCCATTGTACAGGGAGAATCTCTTCACTCTGTGACTCCTGTCCATTGTACAGGAGGAATCTCTGCACTCTGTGACTCCTGTCCATTGTACAGGGAGAATCTCTTCACTCTGTGACTCCTGTCCATTGTACAGGAGGAATCTCTGCACTCTGTGACTCCGGCCCATTGTACGGGAGGAATCTCTGCACTCTGTGACTCTTGTCCATTGTACAGAGTGACTCTCTGCACTCTGTGACTCCGGTCCATTGTACGGGAGTAATCTCTGCACTCTGTGACTCCTGTCCATTGTGCAGAGTGAATCTCTGCACTCTGTGACTCCTGTCCATTGTACAGGGTGACTCTCTGCACTCGGTGACTCTGGTCCATTGTACAGGGTGTCTCTCTGCACTCTGTGACTCCTGTCCATTGTACAGGGAGACTCTGCACTCTGTGACTCCTATCCATTGTGTAGGAGGAATCTCTGCACTCTGTGACTCCTGTCCATTGTACAGGGTGACTCTCTGCACTCTGTGACTCCGGTCCATTGTACGGGAGGAATCTCTGCACTCTGTGACTCCTGTCCATTGTACAGAGTGACACTCTGCACTCTGTGACTCCGGTCCATTGTACGGGAGGAATCTCTGCACGCTGTGACTCCTGTCCATTGTGCAGAGTGAATCTCTGCACTCTGTGACTCCTGTCCATTGTACAGAGTGACTCTCTGCACTCTGTGACTCCGGTCCATTGTACAGGAGGAATCTCTGCATTCTGTGACTCCTGTCCATTGTACAGGAGGAATCTCTGCACTCTGTGACTCCTGTCCATTGTACAGGAGGAATCTCTGCACTCTGTGACTCCTGTCCATTGTACAGAGTGACTCTCTGCACTCTGTGACTCCGGTCCATTGTACAGTGTGACTCTCTGCACTCTGTGACTCCTGTCCATTGTGCAGGGTGACTCTCTGCACGCTGTGACTCCTGTCCATTGTGCAGGAGGAATCCCTCCACTCTGTGACTCCTGTCCATTATGCAGGAGGAATCTCTGCACTCTGTGACTCCTGTCCATTGTGCAGGAGGAATCTCTGCACTCTGTGACTCCTGTCCATTGTACAGGAGGAATCTCTGCACTCTGTGACTCCTGTCCATTGTGCAGGAGGAATCTCTGCACTCTGTGACTCCTGTCCATTGTACAGGAGGAATCTCTGCACTCTGTGACTCCTGTCCATTGTACAGGAGGAATCTCTGCACTCTGTGACTCCTGTCCATTGTACAGGAGGAATCTCTGCACTCTGTGACTACTGTCCATTGTACAGGGTGACTCTCTGCACTCTGTGACTGTAGCACCATCAATGTGACGCGAGGCAGGTTGAGGTAATGTCAATTGAAGGCTTTATTAAACAGAACTTTATCCCCAGCAGTATGGTTACAGAATGCAGCTGCTGAGGGAAATGGAGGGAAAAACTGGGTTCTTATACCGGCATTTCTGGGTGGAGTCCAGTAGGTGGCAGATCCTATCAGGACCTGGCATCCCCCCACCAATAGCCTGTCGACACGTGGTATACCGTATTACCCCTAATACATACCACCACATTCACCCCTTGTTGAAAGAAAAACCCGGCGGGATGGTGGTTCGCATGGTGGTAGGGGTTTACAGAGTCGGTACTGTGCCGTAACTTTGAACAAAACACAAAATTATCACTTCAACTGGGCCAACGGGCCAAACAGGGTCGGCATGATGCCATAAATATACCAAGACACAATAACTGAAAACGTTGAGAGTTAAAGTGATTAGATGAGCTGGATGGGTGCCCTGGTTGTCCTTTCCGATCGTCTCGGGCGTGGTGGTGATGGCGCTGGCTCGAGTCCCGTCGACTCTGGGAGCGTAGCGCTGTCCCCTGGGTCCTTACTTCTGGGCGGGTCTGGGAGGAGAACCAAACCCCCCGGGAAGGGGGTGGCTGCGGGATGAACCGGCAGGAGTGAGGAGGTGGCGATTGGCGTTGGGGGTGTGTGGGTAGCTCCGGCGGGCGCCAGATCTCGCAGGGAGACCGTGTCCTGTCTGCCATCGGGGTACTCCACATAGGCGTATTGCGGGTTGGCGTGAAGGAGATGCACCCGTTCCACCAACGGATCTGACTTGTGCGCCCGCACATGTTTCCGGAGCAGAATGGGTCCCGGAGCTGCTAGCCAGGTCGGAAGTGGCGTTCCAGAGGAGGACTTCCTAGGAAAGAGGAGGAGGCGCTCGTGAGGTGTTTGATTCATGGTGGTGCATAGCAGGGACCGGATAGAGTGAAGGGCATCCGGGAGGACTTCCTGCCAGCGGGAAATTGGGAGGCTCCTAGACCGGAGGGCCAGCAGGACGGCCTTCCAGACCGTTCCATTCTCCCTTTCTACCTGCCCGTTCCCCCGGGGGTTGTAACTGGTCGTCCTGCTCGAGGCTATGCCCCTGCTGAGCAGGAATTGATGCAGTTCGTCACTCATAAAGGAGGACCCCCTGTCGCTATGGATATATGCGGGGCAACCGAACAGTGTGAATATGGTGCTAAGGGCTTTAATGACTGTGGCCGCTGTCATGTCAGGGCAGGGGATGGCGAAAGGGAAACGGGAGTACTCGTCCACCACGTTCAGGAAGTATGTGTTGCGGTCGGTGGAGGGGAGGGGCCCTTTGAAATCCAAACTGAGGCGTTCAAAGGGTCGAGAGGCCTTAGCCAGGTGCGCTCTATTTGGCCTGAAAAAGTGCGGTTTGCACTCAGCGCAGATCTGGCAGTTTCTGGTGACTGTTTGGACGTCCTCGACGGATTATGGGAGGTTGCGGGCCTTATGAATGAGGCCTCGGCATCCCTCCACCAATAGCCTGTCGACACGTGGTGTACCGTATTACCCCTAATACTTACCACCACATACAGGGTGACTGTCTGCATTCTGTGACTCCTGTCCATTGTACAGGGTGACTCTCTGCACTCTGTGACACCTGTGCATTGTACAGGGAGAATCTCTGTGCTCTGTGACTCCTGTCCATTGTACAGGGAGAATCTCTGCGCTCTGTGACTCCTGTCGATTGTACAGGGAGAATCTCTGCGCTCAGTGACTCCTGTCCATTGTACAGGGTGACTCTCCGCACTCTGTGACTCCTGTCCATTGTACATGGAGAATCT
Organism: Scyliorhinus torazame; assembly: GCF_047496885.1. Lineage (NCBI taxonomy): Eukaryota > Metazoa > Chordata > Chondrichthyes > Carcharhiniformes > Scyliorhinidae > Scyliorhinus > Scyliorhinus torazame. The sequence continues at coordinate 349,391,476 of NC_092708.1, forward strand.
CTGCCCTCTGTGACTCCTGTCCATTGTACAGGGAGAATCTCTGCGCTCAGTGACTCCTGTCCATTGTACAGGGAGAATCTCTGCGCTCTGTGACTCCGGTCCATTGTACAGGGTGACTTTCTGCACTCTGTGACTCCTGTCCATTGTACAGGGTGACTCTCCGCACTCTGTGACTCCTGTCCATTGTACAGGAGGAATCTCTGCACTCTGTCACTCCTGTCCATTGTTCAGGAGGAATCTCTGCACTCTGTGACACCTGTCCATTGTACAGGAGGAATCTCTGCACTCTGTGACTCCTGTCCATTGTACGGGAGGAATCTCTGCACTCTGTGACTCCGGTCCATTGTACAGGGTGACTCTCCGCACTCTGTGACTCCTGTCCTTTGTACAGGAGGAATCTCTGCACTCTGTGACTCCTGTCCATTGTGCAGGAGGAATCTCTGCACTCTGTGACACCTGTCCATTGTGCAGGAGGAATCTCTGCACTCTGTGACTCCTGTCCATTGTACGGGAGGAATCTCTGCACTCTGTGACTCCGGTCCATTGTACAGGGAGAATCTCTGCACTCTGTGACTCCTGTCCATTGTACAGGGAGAATATCTGTGCCCTGTGACTCCTGTCCATTGTACAGGGTTACTCTCTGCACTCGGTGACTCCGGTCCATTGTACAGGGAGAATCTCTGCACTCTGTGACTCCGGTCCATTGTACAGGGAGAATCTCTGCGCTCTGTGACTCCTGTCCATTGTGCAGGAGGGATCTCTGCACTCTGTGACACCTGTCCATTGTACAGGAGGAATCTCTGGACTCTGTGACTCCTGACCATTGTACGGGAGGAATCTCTGCGCTCGGTAACTCAGGTCCATTGTACAGGGTGACTCTCTGCACTCTGTGACTCCAGTCCATTGTACAGGAGGATCTCTGCACTCTGTGACTCATGTCCATGCTACAGGGAGAATCTCTGCCCTCTGTGACTCCTGTCCATTGTACAGGAGGAATCACTGCGCTCTGTGACTCCTGTCCATTGTAAAGGGTGAATCTCTGCCCTCTGTGACTCCGGTCCATTGTGCAGGGTGACTCTCTGCACTCTGTGACTCCTGTCCATGCTACAGGGAGAATCTCTGCCCTCTGTGACTCCTGTCCATTGTGCAGGAGGAATCACTGCGCTCTGTGACTCCTGTCCATTGTACAGGGTGAATCTCTGCCCTCTGTGACTCCGGTCCATTGTGCAGGGTGACTCTCTGCACTCTGTGACTCCTGTCCATTGTACAGGGTGATTGTCTGCACTCTGTGACTCCTGTCCATTGTGCAGGGTGACTCTCTGCACTCTGTAACTCCTGTCCATTGTACAGGGAGAATATCTGTGCACTGTGACTCCTGTCCATTGTACAGGGTTACTCTCTGCACTCGGTGACTCCGGTCCATTGTACGGGAGGAATCTCTGCACGCTGTGACTCCTGTCCATTGTGCAGAGTGAATCTCTGCACTCTGTGACTCCTGTCCATTGTACAGTGTGACTCTCTGCACTCTGTGACTCCTGTCCATTGTGCAGGGTGACTCTCTGCACGCTGTGACTCCTGTCCATTGTGCAGGAGGAATCCCTCCACTCTGTGACTCCTGTCCATTATGCAGGAGGAATCTCTGCACTCTGTGACTCCTGTCCATTGTGCAGGAGGAATCTCTGCACTCTGTGACTCCTGTCCATTGTACAGGAGGAATCTCTGCACTCTGTGACACCTGTCCATTGTACAGGAGGAATCTCTGCACTCTGTGACTCCTGTCCATTGTACGGGAGGAATCTCTGCACTCTGTGACTCCGGTCCATTGTACAGGGTGACTCTCCGCACTCTGTGACTCCTGTCCTTTGTACAGGAGGAATCTCTGCACTCTGTGACTCCTGTCCATTGTGCAGGAGGAATCTCTGCACTCTGTGACACCTGTCCATTGTGCAGGAGGAATCTCTGCACTCTGTGACTCCTGTCCATTGTACGGGAGGAATCTCTGCACTCTGTGACTCCGGTCCATTGTACAGGGAGAATCTCTGCACTCTGTGACTCCTGTCCATTGTACAGGGAGAATATCTGTGCTCTGTGACTCCTGTCCATTGTACAGGGTTACTCTCTGCACTCGGTGACTCCGGTCCATTGTACAGGGAGAATCTCTGCACTCTGTGACTCCGGTCCATTGTACAGGGAGAATCTCTGCGCTCTGTGACTCCTGTCCATTGTGCAGGAGGGATCTCTGCACTCTGTGACACCTGTCCATTGTACAGGAGGAATCTCTGGACTCTGTGACTCCTGACCATTGTACGGGAGGAATCTCTGCGCTCTGTGACTCCTGTCCATTGTACAGGGTGACTCTCTGCACTCGGTGACTCAGGTCCATTGTACAGGGTGACTCTCTGCACTCTGTAACTCCTGTCCATTGTACAGGAGGAATCTCTGCGCTCTGTGACTCCTGTCCATTGTACAGGGTGACTCTCTGCACTCGGTAACTCAGGTCCATTGTACAGGGTGACTCTCTGCACTCTGTGACTCCAGTCCATTGTACAGGAGGATCTCTGCACTCTGTGACTCATGTCCATGCTACAGGGAGAATCTCTGCCCTCTGTGACTCCTGTCCATTGTACAGGAGGTATCACTGCGCTCTGTGACTCCTGTCCATTGTAAAGGGTGAATCTCTGCCCTCTGTGACTCCGGTCCATTGTGCAGGGTGACTCTCTGCACTCTGTGACTCCTGTCCATGCTACAGGGAGAATCTCTGCCCTCTGTGACTCCTGTCCATTGTGCAGGAGGAATCACTGCGCTCTGTGACTCCTGTCCATTGTACAGGGTGAATCTCTGCCCTCTGTGACTCCGGTCCATTGTGCAGGGTGACTCTCTGCACTCTGTGACTCCTGTCCATTGTACAGGGTGATTGTCTGCACTCTGTGACTCCTGTCCATTGTGCAGGGTGACTCTCTGCACTCTGTAACTCCTGTCCATTGTACAGGGAGAATATCTGTGCACTGTGACTCCTGTCCATTGTACAGGGTTACTCTCTGCACTCGGTGACTCCGGTCCATTGTACGGGAGGAATCTCTGCACGCTGTGACTCCTGTCCATTGTGCAGAGTGAATCTCTGCACTCTGTGACTCCTGTCCATTGTACAGGAGGAATCTCTGCACTCTGTGACTCCTGTCCATTGTACAGGAGGAATCTCTGCACTCTGTGACTACTGTCCATTGTACAGGGTGACTCTCTGCACTCTGTGACTGTAGCACCATCAATGTGACGCGAGGCAGGTTGAGGTAATGTCAATTGAAGGCTTTATTAAACAGAACTTTATCCCCAGCAGTATGGTTACAGAATGCAGCTGCTGAGGGAAATGGAGGGAAAAACTGGGTTCTTATACCGGCATTTCTGGGTGGAGTCCAGTAGGTGGCAGATCCTATCAGGACCTGGCATCCCCCCACCAATAGCCTGTCGACACGTGGTATACCGTATTACCCCTAATACATACCACCACATTCACCCCTTGTTGAAAGAAAAACCCGGCGGGATGGTGGTTCGCATGGTGGTAGGGGTTTACAGAGTCGGTACTGTGCCGTAACTTTGAACAAAACACAAAATTATCACTTCAACTGGGCCAACGGGCCAAACAGGGTCGGCATGATGCCATAAATATACCAAGACACAATAACTGAAAACGTTGAGAGTTAAAGTGATTAGATGAGCTGGATGGGTGCCCTGGTTGTCCTTTCCGATCGTCTCGGGCGTGGTGGTGATGGCGCTGGCTCGAGTCCCGTCGACTCTGGGAGCGTAGCGCTGTCCCCTGGGTCCTTACTTCTGGGCGGGTCTGGGAGGAGAACCAAACCCCCCGGGAAGGGGGTGGCTGCGGGATGAACCGGCAGGAGTGAGGAGGTGGCGATTGGCGTTGGGGGTGTGTGGGTAGCTCCGGCGGGCGCCAGATCTCGCAGGGAGACCGTGTCCTGTCTGCCATCGGGGTACTCCACATAGGCGTATTGCGGGTTGGCGTGAAGGAGATGCACCCGTTCCACCAACGGATCTGACTTGTGCGCCCGCACATGTTTCCGGAGCAGAATGGGTCCCGGAGCTGCTAGCCAGGTCGGAAGTGGCGTTCCAGAGGAGGACTTCCTAGGAAAGAGGAGGAGGCGCTCGTGAGGTGTTTGATTCATGGTGGTGCATAGCAGGGACCGGATAGAGTGAAGGGCATCCGGGAGGACTTCCTGCCAGCGGGAAATTGGGAGGCTCCTAGACCGGAGGGCCAGCAGGACGGCCTTCCAGACCGTTCCATTCTCCCTTTCTACCTGCCCGTTCCCCCGGGGGTTGTAACTGGTCGTCCTGCTCGAGGCTATGCCCCTGCTGAGCAGGAATTGATGCAGTTCGTCACTCATAAAGGAGGACCCCCTGTCGCTATGGATATATGCGGGGCAACCGAACAGTGTGAATATGGTGCTAAGGGCTTTAATGACTGTGGCCGCTGTCATGTCAGGGCAGGGGATGGCGAAAGGGAAACGGGAGTACTCGTCCACCACGTTCAGGAAGTATGTGTTGCGGTCGGTGGAGGGGAGGGGCCCTTTGAAATCCAAACTGAGGCGTTCAAAGGGTCGAGAGGCCTTAGCCAGGTGCGCTCTATTTGGCCTGAAAAAGTGCGGTTTGCACTCAGCGCAGATCTGGCAGTTTCTGGTGACTGTTTGGACGTCCTCGACGGATTATGGGAGGTTGCGGGCCTTATGAATGAGGCCTCGGCATCCCTCCACCAATAGCCTGTCGACACGTGGTGTACCGTATTACCCCTAATACTTACCACCACATACAGGGTGACTGTCTGCATTCTGTGACTCCTGTCCATTGTACAGGGTGACTCTCTGCACTCTGTGACACCTGTGCATTGTACAGGGAGAATCTCTGTGCTCTGTGACTCCTGTCCATTGTACAGGGAGAATCTCTGCGCTCTGTGACTCCTGTCGATTGTACAGGGAGAATCTCTGCGCTCAGTGACTCCTGTCCATTGTACAGGGTGACTCTCCGCACTCTGTGACTCCTGTCCATTGTACATGGAGAATCTCTGCCCTCTGTGACTCCTGTCCATTGTACAGGGAGAATCTCTGCGCTCAGTGACTCCTGTCCATTGTACAGGGAGAATCTCTGCGCTCTGTGACTCCGGTCCATTGTACAGGGTGACTTTCTGCACTCTGTGACTCCTGTCCATTGTACAGGGTGACTCTCCGCACTCTGTGACTCCTGTCCATTGTACAGGAGGAATCTCTGCACTCTGTCACTCCTGTCCATTGTTCAGGAGGAATCTCTGCACTCTGTGACACCTGTCCATTGTACAGGAGGAATCTCTGCACTCTGTGACTCCTGTCCATTGTACGGGAGGAATCTCTGCACTCTGTGACTCCGGTCCATTGTACAGGGTGACTCTCCGCACTCTGTGACTCCTGTCCTTTGTACAGGAGGAATCTCTGCACTCTGTGACTCCTGTCCATTGTGCAGGAGGAATCTCTGCACTCTGTGACACCTGTCCATTGTGCAGGAGGAATCTCTGCACTCTGTGACTCCTGTCCATTGTACGGGAGGAATCTCTGCACTCTGTGACTCCGGTCCATTGTACAGGGAGAATCTCTGCACTCTGTGACTCCTGTCCATTGTACAGGGAGAATATCTGTGCTCTGTGACTCCTGTCCAATGTACAGGGTTACTCTCTGCACTCGGTGACTCCGGTCCATTGTACAGGGAGAATCTCTGCACTCTGTGACTCCGGTCCATTGTACAGGGAGAATCTCTGCGCTCTGTGACTCCTGTCCATTGTGCAGGAGGGATCTCTGCACTCTGTGACACCTGTCCATTGTACAGGAGGAATCTCTGGACTCTGTGACTCCTGACCATTGTACGGGAGGAATCTCTGCGCTCTGTGACTCCTGTCCATTGTACAGGGTGACTCTCTGCACTCGGTGACTCAGGTCCATTGTACAGGGTGACTCTCTGCACTCTGTAACTCCTGTCCATTGTACAGGAGGAATCTCTGCGCTCTGTGACTCCTGTCCATTGTACAGGGTGACTCTCTGCACTCGGTAACTCAGGTCCATTGTACAGGGTGACTCTCTGCACTCTGTGACTCCAGTCCATTGTACAGGAGGATCTCTGCACTCTGTGACTCATGTCCATGCTACAGGGAGAATCTCTGCCCTCTGTGACTCCTGTCCATTGTACAGGAGGAATCACTGCGCTCTGTGACTCCTGTCCATTGTAAAGGGTGAATCTCTGCCCTCTGTGACTCCGGTCCATTGTGCAGGGTGACTCTCTGCACTCTGTGACTCCTGTCCATGCTACAGGGAGAATCTCTGCCCTCTGTGACTCCTGTCCATTGTGCAGGAGGAATCACTGCGCTCTGTGACTCCTGTCCATTGTACAGGGTGAATCTCTGCCCTCTGTGACTCCGGTCCATTGTGCAGGGTGACTCTCTGCACTCTGTGACTCCTGTCCATTGTACAGGGTGATTGTCTGCACTCTGTGACTCCTGTCCATTGTGCAGGGTGACTCTCTGCACTCTGTAACTCCTGTCCATTGTACAGGGAGAATATCTGTGCACTGTGACTCCTGTCCATTGTACAGGGTTACTCTCTGCACTCGGTGACTCCGGTCCATTGTACGGGAGGAATCTCTGCACGCTGTGACTCCTGTCCATTGTGCAGAGTGAATCTCTGCACTCTGTGACTCCTGTCCATTGTACAGTGTGACTCTCTGCACTCTGTGACTCCTGTCCATTGTGCAGGGTGACTCTCTGCACGCTGTGACTCCTGTCCATTGTGCAGGAGGAATCCCTCCACTCTGTGACTCCTGTCCATTATGCAGGAGGAATCTCTGCACTCTGTGACTCCTGTCCATTGTGCAGGAGGAATCTCTGCACTCTGTGACTCCTGTCCATTGTACAGGAGGAATCTCTGCACTCTGTGACTCCTGTCCATTGTGCAGGAGGAATCTCTGCACTCTGTGACTCCTGTCCATTGTACAGGAGGAATCTCTGCACTCTGTGACTCCTGTCCATTGTACAGGAGGAATCTCTGCACTCTGTGACTCCTGTCCATTGTACAGGAGGAATCTCTGCACTCTGTGACTACTGTCCATTGTACAGGGTGACTCTCTGCACTCTGTGACTGTAGCACCATCAATGTGACGCGAGGCAGGTTGAGGTAATGTCAATTGAAGGCTTTATTAAACAGAACTTTATCCCCAGCAGTATGGTTACAGAATGCAGCTGCTGAGGGAAATGGAGGGAAAAACTGGGTTCTTATACCGGCATTTCTGGGTGGAGTCCAGTAGGTGGCAGATCCTATCAGGACCTGGCATCCCCCCACCAATAGCCTGTCGACACGTGGTATACCGTATTACCCCTAATACATACCACCACATTCACCCCTTGTTGAAAGAAAAACCCGGCGGGATGGTGGTTCGCATGGTGGTAGGGGTTTACAGAGTCGGTACTGTGCCGTAACTTTGAACAAAACACAAAATTATCACTTCAACTGGGCCAACGGGCCAAACAGGGTCGGCATGATGCCATAACTATAACAAGACACAATAACTGAAAACGTTGAGAGTTAAAGTGATTAGATGAGCTGGATGGGCGCCCTGGTTGTCCTTTCCGATCGTCTCGGGCGTGGTGGTGATGGCGCTGGCTCGAGTCCCGTCGACTCTGGGAGCGTAGCGCTGTCCCCTGGGTCCTTACTTCTGGGCGGGTCTGGGAGGAGAACCAAACCCCCCGGGAAGGGGGTGGCTGCGGGATGAACCGGCAGGAGTGAGGAGGTGGCGATTGGCGTTGGGGGTGTGTGGGTAGCTCCGGCGGGCGCCAGATCTCGCAGGGAGACCGTGTCCTGTCTGCCATCGGGGTACTCCACATAGGCGTATTGCGGGTTGGCGTGAAGGAGATGCACCCGTTCCACCAACGGATCTGACTTGTGCGCCCGCACATGTTTCCGGAGCAGAATGGGTCCCGGAGCTGCTAGCCAGGTCGGAAGTGGCGTTCCAGAGGAGGACTTCCTAGGAAAGAGGAGGAGGCGCTCGTGAGGTGTTTGATTCATGGTGGTGCATAGCAGGGACCGGATAGAGTGAAGGGCATCCGGGAGGACTTCCTGCCAGCGGGAAATTGGGAGGCTCCTAGACCGGAGGGCCAGCAGGACGGCCTTCCAGACCGTTCCATTCTCCCTTTCTACCTGCCCGTTCCCCCGGGGGTTGTAACTGGTCGTCCTGCTCGAGGCTATGCCCCTGCTGAGCAGGAATTGATGCAGTTCGTCACTCATAAAGGAGGACCCCCTGTCGCTATGGATATATGCGGGGCAACCGAACAGTGTGAATATGGTGCTAAGGGCTTTAATGACTGTGGCCGCTGTCATGTCAGGGCAGGGGATGGCGAAAGGGAAACGGGAGTACTCGTCCACCACGTTCAGGAAGTATGTGTTGCGGTCGGTGGAGGGGAGGGGCCCTTTGAAATCCAAACTGAGGCGTTCAAAGGGTCGAGAGGCCTTAGCCAGGTGCGCTCTATTTGGCCTGAAAAAGTGCGGTTTGCACTCAGCGCAGATCTGGCAGTTTCTGGTGACTGTTTGGACGTCCTCGACGGATTATGGGAGGTTGCGGGCCTTATGAATGAGGCCTCGGCATCCCTCCACCAATAGCCTGTCGACACGTGGTGTACCGTATTACCCCTAATACTTACCACCACATACAGGGTGACTGTCTGCATTCTGTGACTCCTGTCCATTGTACAGGGTGACTCTCTGCACTCTGTGACACCTGTGCATTGTACAGGGAGAATCTCTGTGCTCTGTGACTCCTGTCCATTGTACAGGGAGAATCTCTGCGCTCTGTGACTCCTGTCGATTGTACAGGGAGAATCTCTGCGCTCAGTGACTCCTGTCCATTGTACAGGGTGACTCTCCGCACTCTGTGACTCCTGTCCATTGTACATGGAGAATCTCTGCCCTCTGTGACTCCTGTCCATTGTACAGGGAGAATCTCTGCGCTCAGTGACTCCTGTCCATTGTACAGGGAGAATCTCTGCGCTCTGTGACTCCGGTCCATTGTACAGGGTGACTTTCTGCACTCTGTGACTCCTGTCCATTGTACAGGGTGACTCTCCGCACTCTGTGACTCCTGTCCATTGTACAGGAGGAATCTCTGCACTCTGTCACTCCTGTCCATTGTTCAGGAGGAATCTCTGCACTCTGTGACACCTGTCCATTGTACAGGAGGAATCTCTGCACTCTGTGACTCCTGTCCATTGTACGGGAGGAATCTCTGCACTCTGTGACTCCGGTCCATTGTACAGGGTGACTCTCCGCACTCTGTGACTCCTGTCCTTTGTACAGGAGGAATCTCTGCACTCTGTGACTCCTGTCCATTGTGCAGGAGGAATCTCTGCACTCTGTGACACCTGTCCATTGTGCAGGAGGAATCTCTGCACTCTGTGACTCCTGTCCATTGTACGGGAGGAATCTCTGCACTCTGTGACTCCGGTCCATTGTACAGGGAGAATCTCTGCACTCTGTGACTCCTGTCCATTGTACAGGGAGAATATCTGTGCTCTGTGACTCCTGTCCATTGTACAGGGTTACTCTCTGCACTCGGTGACTCCGGTCCATTGTACAGGGAGAATCTCTGCACTCTGTGACTCCGGTCCATTGTACAGGGAGAATCTCTGCGCTCTGTGACTCCTGTCCATTGTGCAGGAGGGATCTCTGCACTCTGTGACACCTGTCCATTGTACAGGAGGAATCTCTGGACTCTGTGACTCCTGACCATTGTACGGGAGGAATCTCTGCGCTCTGTGACTCCTGTCCATTGTACAGGGTGACTCTCTGCACTCGGTGACTCAGGTCCATTGTACAGGGTGACTCTCTGCACTCTGTAACTCCTGTCCATTGTACAGGAGGAATCTCTGCGCTCTGTGACTCCTGTCCATTGTACAGGGTGACTCTCTGCACTCGGTAACTCAGGTCCATTGTACAGGGTGACTCTCTGCACTCTGTGACTCCAGTCCATTGTACAGGAGGATCTCTGCACTCTGTGACTCATGTCCATGCTACAGGGAGAATCTCTGCCCTCTGTGACTCCTGTCCATTGTACAGGAGGAATCACTGCGCTCTGTGACTCCTGTCCATTGTAAAGGGTGAATCTCTGCCCTCTGTGACTCCGGTCCATTGTGCAGGGTGACTCTCTGCACTCTGTGACTCCTGTCCATGCTACAGGGAGAATCTCTGCCCTCTGTGACTCCTGTCCATTGTGCAGGAGGAATCACTGCGCTCTGTGACTCCTGTCCATTGTACAGGGTGAATCTCTGCCCTCTGTGACTCCGGTCCATTGTGCAGGGTGACTCTCTGCACTCTGTGACTCCTGTCCATTGTACAGGGTGATTGTCTGCACTCTGTGACTCCTGTCCATTGTGCAGGGTGACTCTCTGCACTCTGTAACTCCTGTCCATTGTACAGGGAGAATATCTGTGCACTGTGACTCCTGTCCATTGTACAGGGTTACTCTCTGCACTTGGTGACTCCGGTCCATTGTACAGGGAGAATCTCTGCACTCTGTGACTCCGGTCCATTGTACAGGGAGAATCTCTCCACTCTGTGACTCCTGTCCATTGTGCAGGAGGAATCTCTGCACTCTGTGACACCTGTCCATTGTACAGGAGGAATCTCTGGACTCTGTGACTCCTGTCCATTGTACGGGAGGAATCTCTGCGCTCTGTGACTCCTGTCCATTGTACAGGGTGACTCTCTGCACTCGGTGACTCAGGTCCATTGTACAGGGTGACTCTCTGCACTCTGTAACTCCTGTCCATTGTACAGGAGGAATCTCTGCGCTCTGTGACTCCTGTCCATTGTACAGGGTGACTCTCTGCACTCGGTGACTCAGGTCCATTGTACAGGGTGACTCTCTGCACTCTGTGACTCCGGTTCATTGTACAGGAGGATCTCTGCACTCTGTGAATCCTGTCCATGCTACAGGGAGAATCTCTGCCCTCTGTGACTCCTGTCCATTGTGCAGGAGGAATCACTGCACTCTGTGACTCCTGTCCATTGTACAGGGTGAATCTCTGCCCTCTGTGACTCCGGTCCATTGTGCAGGGTGACTCTCTGCACTCTGTGACTCCTGTCCATTGTACAGGGTGACTGTCTGCACTCTATGACTCCTGTCCATTGTGCAGGGTGACTCTCTGCACTCTATGACTCCTGTCCATTGTGCAGGGTGACTCTCTGCACTCTGTGACTCCTGTCCATTGTACAGGAGGAATCTCTGCACTCGGTGATTCCTGTCCATTGTACAGGGAGAATCTCTGCACTCTGTGACACCAGTCCATTGTACAGGAGGAATCTCTGAACTCTGTGACTCCTGTCCATTGTACAGGGTGACTCTCTGCACTCTGTGACACCTGTCCATTGTACAGGAGGAATCTCTGCACTCTGTGACTCCTGTCCATTGTACAGGAGGAATCTCTGCACTCTGTGACTCCTGTCCATTGTACAGGGTGACTCTCTGCACTCTGTGACACCTGTCCATTGTACAGGAGGAATCTCTGCACTCTGTGACTCCTGTCCATTGTACAGGAGGAATCTCTGCACTCTGTGACTCCTCTCCATTGTACAGGGGGAGTCTCTGCACGCTGTGACTCCTGTCCATTGTGCAGGAGGAATCTCTGCACTTTGTGACTCCTATCCATTGTACAGGGTGACTCTCTGCACTCTGTGACTCCTGTCCATTGTACAGGAGGAATCTCTGCACTCTGTGACTCCTATCCATTGTACAGGGGGAGTCTCTGCACGCTGTGACTCCTGTCCATTGTGCAGGAGGAATCTCTGCACTCTGTGACTCCTATCCATTGTACAGGGTGACTCTCTGCACTCTGTGACTCCTGTCCATTGTGAAGAGTGAACCTCTGCACTCTGTGACTCCGGTCCATTGTACAGGAGGAATCTCTGCACTCTGTGACTCCTGACCATTGTACAGGAGGAATCTCTGCACTGTGACACCTGTCCATTGTGCAGGAGGAATCTCGGCAGTCTGTCTCCTGTCTGTCATGATATTCAAACACACATCACAACACACAAATCATGATAGACAGACCAACAGAACAATTAGCACACACAACACGACAGCCAATCACAGACAAGAGCAGACACAGTATAAGACAGGAAACACGACACCTGCTGGCCAGTCCACCTGGAGACAGGACAAGACCAGGACCTCATTAACAAGACACTCACACCGTCACCACGTGCTGAGTACCAAGTCAGGTGTGTAAACAACTAGTTGGAATAAAACTGCGTTGTACCAATCACAACCGTGTTGGTTCGTCTGTACCTCAGAGCACCCAACACCACATGGTACCAGTGAGTGAATCGATACTTACCGGCAAATCTGCCATCCTGAGCCATGGACACACACAACAAACCGCAGCCGTTGCAAGTTGCTGGGAACCTGGGCAGCAATTGGAAGCTCTTCAAGCAGCGATTCGAACTGTTCATGCGAGCCAACGAAAAACAGGGCGCCTCGGACGAAACAAAGATTGCCATGCTCCTCACTACCGCAGGTCAGCACGCCATCGATGCATACAACTCCTTGGTGTTCCCGGAAGGCGAGAACAAATCTAAATATGACACTGTCCTCCTCAAGCTCGACCAGCACATCAACGTTGTGGTCAATGAAAGCTTTGAGAGGTATATCGTTCAGCAGCACCTACACGGTAAGGATGAGCTTTTTCAGTCCTTCCTGACGCACCTCCGCAGGAGATGACCCCTCGCCTCCAGCGCATCCTACTTAAACTCAGGAGGTACGACTTCCAACTGGTCTACACTCCAGGGAAGGACCTCATCGTGGTGGATGCCCTATCCAGAGCAGTGAGCACGCCGCCAGATGCGGAGGGGTCCGTATGTCAGGTCGAGGCACAGGTGGCCTTGACAGCGGCAAATCTGCCGGCTGACGACTCCAGTCTGGCCCGCATCTGCCGAGAGGCAGCGGCTGACCCCCTTTTACAGCGAGTGATGCGCCACATGACGGGAGGATGGCTCAAAGGGCAGTGCCCGCAGTTCTATAATGTACGAGACGACCTAGCCATCATTGATGGGATCCTTCTGAAGCTGGACCGGATTGTGATTCCGCACAGTATGCGCCAGCTGGTTCTCGATCAAATACACGAAGGCCACTTGGGGGTTGAGAAGAGCAGACCGAGGGCCCAAGAGGCGGTGTACTGGCCAGGCATCAGTGACGATATTGCCAACATGGTGATCAACTGTACAACCTGCCAAAGGTTTCATCCGGCGCAACCTCCTGAGACGCTTCTGCCCCATGAGCTGGTGACGTCCCCCTGGGCGAAGGTGGGTGTCGACCTATTTCACGCGCTTGGCATGGACTATGTTATCATAGTGGACTACTTCTCCAATTACCCAGAAGTCATACCCCTGCACAATCTCACGTCGTCTGCTGTCATCAGGGCCTGCAAAGACACCTTTGCTCGCCACGGCCTTCCGATGACTGTCAAGTCGGACAATGGGCCCTGTTTTGCCAGCCATGAATGGTCGTCCTTTGCGGCCTCGTATGGCTTCACACACGTGACGTCTAGCCCTCTGCATCCCCAGTCCAATGGAAAGGCGGAGAAGGGCGTTCACATTGCCAAGCGGCTCCTCTGCAAGGCTGCTGCTGCCGGACCGGACTTCTACCTCGCCCTGCTGGCCTATCGCTCGGCCCCACTAGCCACGGGTCTCTCGCCAGCACAGCTGCTGATGGATCGCGCCCTCAGAACCACTGTGCCTTCCATCCTGGCACCAACAATAGACCACGCTCCGGTACTGCATTGGATGCAACTGCAGCGCGATCGCCAGAAGAGATCGTACGACACACGGGCAACTGATCTTCCCTCCCTGGCCCCTGGAGACAAAGTCCGCATTCACCTACCAGGCGTGGCTGGTCAGCACCTGCCGAAGTTCTCCGGCGCGTGGCTCCCCGCTCGTTCCTGGTACGCATGCCGGATGGATCCGTGCGTAGGCGCAATCGCCGAGCCCTTCGCTTACTTCCACACTCGCAACGGAACCATACACAGACGCTCTGTCCTCCACTGTTCCTGATAGCGACTTTGTGGAGCTGCCATATACCATGCCCCTTCTGTCGCCGCCCGTGGCCAGGCTCGCACCTCAGCTGGTGGTTCTCGAGCCACCCTTGAGGCGGTCAACCTGCATTCGACGCCCACCTACTAGACTGGACTTTGAGACTGTTCACACGTCACATTTTAGCAACTACTGTATTGTAACATGTCACTGTTTTATCGTTCCAGGCCTCGTTTGATCAGTCCAAATTTCAACGTTCATCTTCTTTTGTTATGGTACAACCTCGTTAGCATGTCACACCTGACATCGCCCCTTGTATATAGTTACACCACATGTACATGCTGTAAATATCATGCACACACACCTTTAGCTGCACTCAGGACACATTATTTATAACCACGTAGGCACATAATCTTGTAAAAAAGGGGGGATGTCATGATATTCAAACACACATCACAACACACACATCATGATAGATAGACCAACAGACCAATTAGCACACACAACACGACAGCCAATCACAGACAAGAGCAGACAAAGTATAAGACAAGAAACACGACACCTGCTGGCAAGTCCAACTGGAGACAGGACAAGGCCAGGACCTCATTAACAAGTCACTCGTACCGTCACCACGTGCTGAGTACCAAGTCAGATGTGTAAATAACTAGTTGGAATAAAACTGCGTTGTACCAATCGCAACCGTGTTGGTTCGTCTGTACCTCAGAGCACCCAACACCACACTGTCCATTGTACAGGTAGAATCTCTGCACTCTGTGACTCCTGTCCATTGTACATGGTGACTCTCTGCACTCTGTTACACCTGTCCATTGTACAGGAGGAATCTCGTCACTCTGTGACTCCTGTCCATTGTACAGGAGGAATCTCTGCACTCTGTGACTCCTGTCCATTGTACAGGGGGAGTCTCTGCACGCTGTGACTCCTGTCCATTGTACAGGGTGACTCTCTGCACTCTGTGACTCCTGTCCATTGTGCAGAGTGAACCTCTGCACTCTGTGACTCTGGTCCATTGTACCGGAGGAATCTCTGCACTCTGTGACTCCTGTCCATTGTACAGGGTGACTCTCTGCATTCTGTGACTCCTGTCCATTGTGCAGGAGGACTCTCTGCACTCTGTGACTCCTGTCCATTGTGCAGGAGGAATCTCTGCAGTCTGTCTCCTGTCTGTCATGATATTCAAACACACATCACAACGCACACATCATGATAGACAGACCAACAGACCAATTAGCACACACAACACGACAGCCAATCACAGACACGAGCAGACACAGTATAAGACAAGAAACACGACACCTGCTGGCCAGTCCACCTGGAGACAGGACAAGGCCAGGACCTCATTAACAAGACACTCACACAGTCACCACGTGCTGAGTACCAAGTCAGATGTGTAAATAACTAGTTGGAATAAAACTGCGTTGTACCAATTGCAACTGTGTTGGTTCGTCTGTACCTCAGAGCACCCAACACCACACTGTCCATTGTACAGGTAGAATCTCTGCACTCTATGACTCCTGTCCATTGTACAGGGTGACTCTCTGCACTCTGTGACTCCTGTCCATTGTACAGGAGGAATCACTGCACACTGTGACTCCTGTCCATTGTACAGGAGGAATCTCTGCACTTGTGACTCCTGTCC